>NC_138026.1:22003690-22362906 GCF_964106645.2 Podarcis pityusensis
GAGAATTTTAAGAGCATACTAGAAGCTCCTTTCTTAAAGAAGGCAATGATAGCTGAAATGGCCTTTACAGAATAGATATTAGTGTGTTGTTGCTATTGCAAAAGGTACTGAGCATACTCATAGTTGATTACAAAGAATCCTTTCTATCTCCAACAGCAGAAATCCAATTTGTAATGCCAGTTTCTAGTTCCTGCTGTTACTGATGACATTGTGAGAGAAAATTACATGGTGTGGAATTGGTATAGAAATGTGGTTATGGCAGCCCGCTTTTTACTGTTTTAAAATAATGATATTGTGCAATTAAACATTCATACATGCCTAGTACTAAACTTGTTGATGCCTTTCTTTTCTTTTTACCTCTTCATAATTTGTTACTTGGCAGTGCCAAACAAATTGTTTTAAATTACTTCAAGAAACACTTTAAATATGCATATTACAATTGCAGTATTGCCTTCATAAAACACATTCAGATTTAGCAATGTGATACCTGTTCTGCAGCCAAGAGATAGTGCTGCACTCATTAATTGAAGGTTGTTGATGATAGTATCACTGGATATAATACACCAGAGTTTTCTAGATGTTTAATCTTTACATTTTAATTTTGTATCTGCCATCAACTAATTGACTGAAGCTCTGAGTCTTATTAGACCAAGCACAGAAAAGTACTAGTATTCAGCACATTGCAGGATCTGTGCTTTACTTAACGTGAAACAGCATGTCACTGTGTGCCACAGAAAGAATGAATACCATTAGCTGAGGCACCAAAGTGCTAGATATTTTGCTCCCCATGGGCGTATCTTTGGCAGTTGGCTATATGTTCTTTATAAAATCTATTTTATAGGCCAATCCTTGAGTCTCTGGTGTGCCAATGCCCTCAGATCTTTGGTACCTGTGAAGGCATCTGTTCATCATTATCATCATTAGGCTTTTTTTGTTTTTCTTGTGGTTTAGCTTCCAAGGTTGCTTTTTATCTGTGTTTCATGTATTTGTGTGTGTATAGGTGTGGTGTTTGGCCTATGGTTGTTGTTTTTTCTGGGTGTGTTTCTAAGTACAAATGTGAAGACTAAAAAACATGTTCCCCTCCCTCCTCACACAGTTTTTCTGTCCCCAGACCAGGCCCTCACATCTCCAGCTCTAAGTATCACCAGTTTTTCCTCTGTGAAACAGTTACTTTGTGGTATGCATAGGAGGTTCTAAGATTTCCAAAAGCACCTGTGGCTATCAACAAAACTTGGGAAGCCTAGTCTTTTTTATTTTTATTGTGCCTTTCAGTCTTTGTGTGTTTCTTTTTAATGTTTGGTTCCAGAATGGCATTGCCTAATATGTGTGTGTGGTGGGGGGTGGAATCCCATACCCTCCAACATTTCTCTGATGAAAATGGGGACTAATTTACTATGTATATCCCACACATCTTACTGGGTTGCCTCAGTCACTCTGGGTGGCTTCCAACATATATAAAAACATAGGAAAACATTAAACATGAAAAAAAAAATCTTCCATATACAGGATTGCCTTTTGATGGCTCAGGGGTCAGATAGATTCCAACATTTTTCCAATGAAAATAAGGACATCCTAAGGAAAAGCGGGACATTCTGGGATCAAATCATAAACCAGGATGGCTTCTCTAAATCACGGACATCCCTAGAAAATAAGGACACTTGGAGGGTCTGGAATCCTAGCTGCAGAAAGATATTTATTTTCTAATCAGAAGATATTACCTTACCTGCTTTTCAAAACTGCATATTGGGTATTCTGTTGAACTATGGTGGGGGGAAATGTTCCATCCTGTTTCTCCATTGATCTTCATTAAAAAGAGGGGGAAAACTGGTTGCTTTTTTCCCAATGTATTTTGCTTTTTTAACAAAATGTGAAAGCCAGATCAGGTCAGTTTTGTATTGGAATTCACAAGCATCAAGTTCTTCAAGCATTCCTATCAGAGAGTTATCATAAAGTTGCCTGAAGTGTTCTAGAGCATTATCTTTCTCTAAAAAAAAAATTAAAAATGGATGTGTGGTGGGAAATGACAGGTTTCCATCATTTCCCCTCACTTTCTGTATTTTCTGAGGTCCAGAAGTATGTCCCTATTTATAACCTGTACTATCAATTTGTCTTGCCAGAGTCACAACTTATTTTTTTTAACACGTTCTTTGGCCTATTCATGTAGAGGTTACCAAGGAGAAATGCTAAGCAATATTAGGATATGGTTGTGTTAAATGCAAAGTATATGCAATCACTGGAAGAAAAGATGAACAGATAAAATATCTCAAGACATCTTTGCACAGCCAGTTTGGAATTTTGCATTTGCTTTGACAGTGTAGGACAAGTTTTTTGGTTTGTTTTTTTTTTTTAAAAAAAACCATATCCTTGTGTTAATTTATTTTCTTCAGGGCTTGTTTCAGCATTAGCATTAGCTAGCACTCTGGCTATTCAGCCAATTTGATCTGACTGCCCTGTGACTGGCTCTTGTTTGGAAAACAAGCTCCTGCTTGTACAGTTCCTGATCTGGTGAATACTCAGTGCTTTGTATAGGGGCAATTCTGTTCATTCTTTGGGAAACAGGAATCTCATTTACAAAACAGTTCCTGCCAGTTGGCTAAGAATGTGCATTAACTGCTTGCCCTTTCAACTGAAGGGTAAGTGCTAAAAATTAGCTGAGCAAAACTAACAGCATTAATGACAAATGTTGGGAAATATAAGGCTTACCACAAGGCCCTACCAAAGGGCCCTTACCAAGTTATCTGACTTTAAGCTTTCTAAAATTCCTTCTCTATACATGCCTTTAGGCCACACAGGCCAAAAACCCAACATGATAATTACTATGTGGATACTGCAGGAGGACATGTTTATTTAAAATACAAGTTTACTGAAAAGAGTAAACTCTTAAAGTCAGTAAGTAAAATCCCAAATGATGAAGGATTGTCAGTGTACAGAGCTATCCAAGAAATTGCATAATCCCTACGTTACTGTTAGAGAAACTCAAAATCAGAGATGCTTTAAATATACATTCTAATCTAGAACAAAAATATGCTTAAATTGCACCACAAGAAATTCAGAAGGCACTAAAAAATAATCAAGCCAAATGTTTAATTCCACTAAAACCAGTTTACTGGGTTTCAGGTAGAGCAGATTTTCCCCATTCCATTATTTTTACATGGATTCACACTTGCCTTTTGAACTCATTTAATCAAATACGTGCTGGTGTGCAACAGTAACCTGTAAGATATGGCCTGATTGGCAGGTGGGCATTACCCATCACTGCTCTAAGGGGAGTCAAGTACAATGTGATAGCTTCAGCATATTGCACATGAGCAGTTGTCTGAATGAAGTTTGTAAATAAAAAATGGAAGGATGATAGATTGTTACTTATTAGTGCCTCTGAAACACTCTGAAGTAATTCAGAACCCCTAAATCTGAAGACAAATTCAGATGAGAACTTCAAAAGCATCCCTAATTTTAACTGTCTAATATATTCCTGTTAATTAGTTAGTGGCAATGTGTTTCACATTTTCAATAATAGATATTTTCATTCTGATATTGTTCATTTTGAGAGAGAGAAATTGAATGAGTTTAGCTTTGCTCCAGATTTTAACAGTCCATTTTAATATGCATGAGATTCCTTGGTTTTCAAAGAAAGCTCATGATTCAGATTATCCTCTGCTGGGATTTGCTGCAACCGCAGATGAGTTCATAGACTGGGGCACACCAGAAGCACAATGTCACAACACAAAATGTGTGTGGCAGTGACATTGCATTGGTATTTCAGATGGAGGCAATTAAGCAAATACTTAGAATTGGTGTGTGACTCCTAAAAAAAAAATGAGCCACACTCTTTTCAGCAAACCTTCCCAAAGAACAGGACAAAATATTTAGAGAAGTCTTGGAGGTAGTGCCTGTTTAAGGATCAAATAGGGAATAGGATGCAGGAAACACATCTGAATATGTGGCTAGAGTTGGTAAGAAAATACAGATACAGTGAAAGGGGTCTTAACAGATATGTATGGGAGCTCCCTCAGTTTTGTGTGATGGTAAAAAGGATCGCATAGAACAGTGTTCCCCAAACTTGGGTCTCCAGCTGTTTTTGGACTACAATTCCCACCATCCCTGACCACTGGTCTTGCTAGCTAGGGATGATGGAGCTGGAGACCCAAGTTTGGAAAACATCGGCATAGAATAAAAGGGGAAAGACTAGTCAGAAGTTGTGAAGTTTCCAGTGGAAAGAATAGTCAGTATCACCAAATTTAATAGGATTTATTACCAAATAATAGTCTTGATGAGCAAGTAAGTAGAGTGAAAGGTTTTGCAAAGCTTTGGGATATTTTCCAGTCAATTAAAAGCATATTGTTCTGTATAAGATACTAAACATCTCTTCCTGATACACACTATATATACATTATAGGGGGGAACCTAATTTATTATCCTGTGTGGAACGGGCCGAAATAGTTTCCTCAGGGAAAACATCAGATGTGAAACATTGTTTATGTCCTGACTGAGGTGTTAATATTCAATTCAGCTTCCAACTGTTCTGCTGCCAATTAATGTTAATACAAGTTGTGTGGCAAGCTTCCCACTGACTCACCTAAAATCTCTGTGCTAGAAGCTTAAAGTTTACCATGATCGTGCTAATGAAAATATTAGTTGGCAAAAATGTGATTCAATATATATTGATTGGGGAATGTATTTTTCCACCCAGAACATTCCAGCCACCAATCTGGGGCAACAAGCAGGTTTTTGGACCAACCCCATCATTTATTTTCCATAAATGCAGTCCCTTTCATTTTCTTCAAAAGGTTAATAATACCCATTCACTTCAGTGCCTGCAATGAAGGGATGTTTTCCCACCATGTGCCAGTTTAGTGACTGGAAACATTGAGTACTGAGCCACTCTAATGAGATTCTGAATAGCCTCATCCCAGGTTCCCTTTCTTGACCATGCTAGAATATGATGGAGCCCAGGAAGAATTTTTCTGTATAAAATTTTACACACCCATTTGACCACTTTCTTTCACAGCACTGGAATTGCTTCCAGCATGGCTTTGATAATACTTTTGTCAAACCCATCTGCATGTTGCCTTGAGCATTTATAATGACTTCGCTCCAGACAATATCATATGAATTTTGCACTGCTGTCCTACTTTTCTTAGCAGTTCATGCTTAATTCCCCCCAGCTCCCCCGCTTGAGTTTGCTATGACTGTTTTCACTGCTCAGCATGGGTGTCCTCAGAAATAACTCGGGGCTGGGGGCAGCTCTGTGAATTGGAACTACAGGTTGTTGAATGGAATGTTTGCAGAATTTATACAACTGATCCCCAAGCACCATTGCATGTTGATGAGGAGAAGCAATGAGGGATTATACATTTCAGGACTAACTTCTAACAAATTGCTTTATTTGTCCATTTAACAGAGTGAGGCACTAGGAAGGACATACAGCTTCAATTTGTCCACTGAACAACAATATTGTAGAAATCTAAACCCACTTGAAAAATCCCCAAGTCTGAATTTCACACATTTTACACAGAATCTGCCTTGGCTGTGGTGAATGCCAAACATAAAGTCTGAAACCAGTCAGACTTTCCTTTTTCTTTTTGGTAAATGCTTGACTGTCCATAGCATAAAGGAAAATATAATACAAAGTGAATTGTTCTTTATGGAGTCTATGGAGGTCTGGGCCAACGGTAAACAACTTATTTGATAAATTCCTCTTTGAGATGGGTCTTCAACTTTTTTTCTGTGGACACAAGCAAGATAATAGGTCTTCATTCATTGTCAAGTACAGCCATGTCTTTACCCTGTACAAAACGCTGAATGATTGTTCAGTTGTTCATGTTGTAACTAGGAGGAAAAGTGCTGTAAGAATGGCCATTTTAATAGTAGGGAACAGCTTTAGGTGAATCTCTGTCATGATGAAGTGACAGTCCCAAAGCAGAACTGTAGTGGTGGTGCAGAATCTGTCGTTTGAATCAGGTCTATAACACACAATCATTTAATAGCCCTTGTGTTAAAGAGCAAACAAAACTGCAGTCCTAATAGACAAACCTAGCAAGCCGTGAGCATGAGGCATGAGTTAGCACCACCAAATATACTGAAGGAAATTCCCACTGCAGCTCTTTCACTTCAGCTTACTCCACACATGCCCTAATCTGCCAATAAATACGACTTGTATTTTCCACAGTGACCTGCATTTAGAAGTGACCACTTTACTGTACAACTCTACTAGCCTTAGGATGTTGTAATAAACTTTAAAAGAGCATAGGTGAGGGAGACTAGAAATGTTTTGTTGAAAAGGTTCACCTATATGTTTACAAAGCCATTGACAATAGATTATTTTCCCAGCAAACTACACCATGGGTGCCAGTGCATGACTAATATGGTGCTAGAGCAAGCAAAAGGCCTTGTATCAAGGGAAGTGTTACAATATTGAATCTCCTTTTCCACTCAGATGAACGTTGCACATATATAACATAGCTATGCCTTCCAGCACAGCTACGTTTAACTTCAAAAAAAGACACTTCTCAAAAATGAAGGGACTGGTAAAAAAGAGATTAACCCCCCTTGAACTTTCCCTTCAAACTCTCTAGAACACTTGGTGGTTATTCAAAATAATGATAACAGAAACTCACTTAGAATGTACACCACAAATCGCAAAAGGTAATGTTAGAGATTGACATTTCACTTCCTGAGGCAAAGGCCAAGATGGCACCCATTCCTATTCCACAGTCCTTGTAAACCTCTCCAACCTGATGATGATGATGATGATAATTTTTTATTATTTATACCCCGCCCATCTGGGCGGCTTCCAACAAAACGCTAAAATATAATAACCTGTTAAACATTAAAAACTTCTGTCCATAGTATTTAAAAACACAACTTACATTTTATTTGTTGATTGTTCATATATCTTATATGTTCTTGTTCAAGTGTGGGGAATTGGTGGCCTTTGAGAGGTTGCTGAACTACAACTCCCATCATCCCTGATCAGTGGCTGTGTTTTCTGGAGCTAGTAGGAGTTGTAGTTCAGCAATCTCTCAAAGGCCACCGATTCCTCGCACATTTTTTTATAATGTTTGCAACTTAATTGAGCATAAAAAAAGAAAATAAGAAAAAAGAACCACCAACTTTTCTCCCAGTGCAAATGCTGTGACATCACTGAACAGACATGTATTGTACCTCTTTTTTTCTGAAGATGTCTAGGAGAGGAAATTGCTTTTGGGCCAGTTTAGGCTCCTCTGTCGGAGGGTCTGAAATGACAGTTGAAGGTTCAGAGTTTGGCTACCACTCCCCGTCCTCACTGGATAATTTGTTAACACTGAGTCTAGTTCTGGCAAATTCAGGGGTCAGGATTACTGCTGAACAGGTAACTCCTCTGAATTATCATCAGGGAGTTCTGTCAACTGCTTAACAAAGCACAAGGTAATGCTTGATGTCAGTGCTCATGCATAACATTGTATGCACAGCTGCCTGGTCTGCGTAGACATTTGCTCCTTCTTCAAGGAGAATGAACTGGCCCTAGAAATGTACAAATGTACCTAGCTTGATTTTTATGGTCTCGTGTCTGAACTATAATAATGTGCTCCTTACTGCCTTTCCCCCCACCCCCAGTCCTCTTTCATTTTCAGTAAATTCAAAATATTTCTGCTAAATTGTGCTACCTGTGCACATTTGCTCAGCCAGAAATTATATATACTTCTTGGAGAACTGTGTACATGTCCCACACTGTATCTACAAAATAATTTGTGATGTGGAGCAATGTAAAGAGATGGGTGACAAAAACACATGCACCAGCTGTTAATGGGTCTCAAAATATAGACTTTGCATGTACAGTAGACTTGTGTGCACACATAAAGACATTTGCAGATTATGCTACTTTTGTCTTATATCAGACATCAGGCAGTTTTCTTTTTATCAAGGAAACGACTAGCTTAGCTTGATATTTTTGCAAAGCATGAAAGTTGACTGCAATATAATTTTCTATGATAACATTGTAAATGTCTAGCTTTATGACTGTAAAAAAGTAGCCCAATAATAGTAATGATAAAATCCAACATAGGAGTATGGAAAACTCAACGAATGCACCACACATTTGCCACCAGACTTGCCTGTGTCTCCTTTGCTATATGCATCCCTATATGTTCACTCAGACTTATCTTGCCTGAAAATACTGTTCAGTTGCCAGGCAACCGTGGCAGTTCTGGTATGCAACGCATTGCAGGCAAAGTGCCATCCTGCTTTCTTAGCACACATCTAACAGATATTCATGACACAGAAAGAATGGTTTGCCCTCTTAAAGCACACACACACACCTACACCTGAATTCTTCGTATCCCTTAACCCAGTGATGCACACATCTTGATTTTCATCTTTTAAAAAATGCTTGCAAATGTACTGTGACTTACAAATGCATGAATATTACACAAAATGTTTAGTTTTGGACAGAAAGTAAAAAAGGGGGGAATATGTTGAGGCAACACTTAAGGCACAGGTAAATGAAATACAATTTCCTGCAGCTTACATTGTATTCAGAGCACAGAGGTGCTGCCTCTGCTCTCAGCAGAAGGTAAGTGTGCCCAATAATAATAATAATAACAACAACAACCATAATAAATATTAAATCTTCATCATTGAGTTTTATGGATGCAGCAGATCCCAACACAGCATATTCTTTGTTGATACAATTATCCTATATTTATTGTAGACCTGGGAAATGAAAATGAGTTTAATGATTCCTTAGCACCGTTCCTCAAGCACTTTTGGTTTTCTTTGCGGCTGCCAAGTCAATGTTACAAACTTGTGTCTATAACCTGATGAGCTGTTCTACTACAGGGATTTGGATGCAGGCTGTGTGTCTGAATTGTATGGACCCAAAATAACCAACATATGAAGAACCTGTATATTTATTTTGTTTAAGTCACTGACAAATATCAGATCTGATGACAAGGTCATATATCTTTGTTTTCTGCCAGTATGAAAGCAGTCAGAATGGCTCTGTTGGTAGGGTGATTTTTTTTTTTAAAAAGTGTTGCTTGAATTGTAGTTTTAAATTTTAAAATTATTGTTCTTTTATCTTTGTTTTCAAATCATGTATTACTTTTCTAATTATCTTCTGTTGCTTTTAACGGTGTGCCACTTTGAACAGGCACTTGCCCAGAAAAACATACTATTTTTTAAAAAATAAATAAATAAATTGGAAAGGCTAGTCATTTAATTAGATGGTAGAAAGTGGAAGGGTGCAATTAACAAAGGATGCACTATTTGCACGGGTGTTAAATCTGTTCCCTCTTCCTGGTGATTCCACTCACTGAGAAGCAAGCCTGTCCCTGTCTTCATAGTCCACCCTAGCTTCTGTTTCACGGTAACATTACAGAGTGATGGATTTGCCCAAGACACACTGATTATTAAGTTGTTGGTTTATTTGCATCCGCCAATCAAAACTTGGAGTATGCTGTTTAGTTCATAATAAAAGTCTTTATTCCAGCACAAAGTTAACCAAATTATATATGGTAAGGTGGAATTTTGTATCCTGTTGTCATTGTAAACATCCAATTATAGTAAGGGCCACTTCCAGCAGAACAAAACATCATTCTATGTTTTCGGAATGCTGAACCAGAGTAGTTCACAGTACCACTTTTACACTGAAGGGTCAACCAGGTTGTCTTAAACCCTATTGTATGATACATTTGGATGTGGGAACTTCACCATGATGCAATTTTACTGTTTGGGGTGGGGAATAGGCAATTGATTTAGATATGTCTCCAAGCAGTAAGATGTAATATTTAGTAGGGGACAGGATATGTGATTCTGTGATTCACATAGTAAGTACTGGCTCTTACCATGTGAGGGTGCCTTCAAATAGAACATTTAGCATGCAAAAAATAATAATTGAGAATACCACCTTATGGTGAGTTTACCCCATCTGAAAGTTACATGTGTTCTGGATTTGAATAAAAAATTGAGATAGCCATGCCATGTTCATTATACCCTGAGGCAGAATTCTTCAAATGCTGAGTAGAAGGTCACCTAGAAAGTTTAAGGTGTCACACCTGGCTAGGTTTGGAAAGTTGCATTGCAACAGTGCTGGTTGCTCTGAAAGCTCACAGCTGGTGTAAAATGCAGGCAATGTAGCGTGCTATGGGGTTTGTCTGGGCTGCACCAGTCATGAAAGTTGGGCTTCTGTCTATACTTATTCCATTATAATACTATTTCTGAAACTATTGTTTATTGGAACTGAAAGCAGAAAGAGGAAGTCAAGCATATAACATACACCATAAAGCTTTCATTTGAACACAGACTTTATAAATAATTGCCAGTGCTCTAAAAGAATAGTTCTGAGCTGCAATCTTAAATATGTGGGGGTTTGGTTTTTTTTAAAAGAACACCATTGCACGTTCTTAGGGGAGGGAAGCTTTTTCAATATGATCTCCTTCAGGATAATTAAATGGAGGGGGAGTAACCATTTAAGCTTTCCTTACATTTCTGACAAATAGCCTTCTCATTTGGTAAGTGGCAGCTTTTTGCATACCATTTATTTAAGCTTACAGCACTTAAGTGATCCTTCTGACATAGTCATCCAGGTTTAGGAATTGGAGACCATGTAATTTTATGCTTCAGCTCCAGCAAATGTGATAGTATGCTGATCTCCTTAATGGCAGCTTTCTAATAATGCAACAATAGACATTATGCTTTTAGTTGGCAGACACCCACACAATGAGCCACCCACATGCTGCCAGAATCCAAAGCCCACAATAGTGTTCAGATTTACATTTTGAGAGCTGTAAACTTATTAAAGCTTTTTACTACCAGTATGGAAAGGGGGTTTCTCCTCAAAGTTTTTTCCCCCTCTCTGCTTCAGAATTGTACATTCATGTCACATCACTCACTGCCAAGCCTGAGCAGAATACAGTAATAACTTGGAATCAAAATGTAAATTCAGTATTTAAAATCCAAAAAAGGTAAAACCAAAGGTTTGGCCCTTTTTTAAATGCATGCATCGCAAAAATAGTGCACTTATTCTATTGCATTTTAGTTCTTTATAGTTATCATTGTACTATAGAAGTTAACATTCCATAAAATAATCATAACCCGTATTTAATTCTAGAAAAGAGTAAGGCAGGATACATCTATGGAACAGGGCTGAACTGAAATGCCCCTATTTCACCACTCACATTGTGTGTGACAAAATAGCATTTTGGCTATTGTGTGTGGGGAGTGCAGATCTCAAGGGTGGGGACTTGAAATGTAACAATGCTCATTTTAGTTCCTCAGTGATGTGGAATGCCATTTTTTATTCCCCACAGTGCCATCAAAACAATAATACATCCCTATATTGTTCCCAGAATGACATGTCTTTTGGGAGGACATTTCCCCAGCCCAAGAAAGCCCCTTGGAATGTGGCCAAGTCATGTGAGTGAGTTTTGTGCCCCCTCAAAATTCATCTCTACTCCCTCTTTCATCATGACTCCATCTTCCAAAAAAAAATTGGGAGCAAATTTCCCAAAGTTCCAATGATTGTTCCAGCTCTAATTTATATATAACTAATTACTGTTTGCAACCCATCTGACTCTGTAAGTCTCCACTGCACATTGGCTGAGCTTATGGGATCTTAACAGCCAAGGTACCAAGCGGCAAAATGAAAGCAACGGAATGATCGCATTCACTACAGCTTCTAAAAAGAAATGAAAGGTCTGTTTCACTGGCCAAAAAAACACTCACACAAATCTTACGACTGGAGTCTCTGAATGGCCAAGCAAGAAAATTAAGGTCTGGGAAGTCAAATGGGGAAATGGTAGTTACAGGCAGAGAAATCTGTGAACTAAGGTATAGGAACTAAGGAAAGGATAGGTGGAGCATATAGTGACTTGAATAAAAGAAGATGGTAGGCCCAGCACCAATGGTTAACAGAGTCAGGTACACAGACTAGTAAAATGGTCCACTGTTGACCAGAAATTCTGGGGATGAATCCCATCTACTGACAATAGACTGAGGATACTGTATCAGAAAGTCACATTGCACATCACACAGTCAGCTGGAATTTGTTCTTTCATGAAATGGAAGAGCATGCCAGAGATCTCTCTGGTGAATAAGAGGCTGTGAGGGCAATCTACCATTTCTGGTATGCAAGACTCGGACTCCAGTACCTTCATTATTGCAGGATGCCATTTTGCATTTGGTGATAAAGGATCCTTGATAACGTAGGAACTGATGGGATGATGTCCCATTTCCCAGTGGGACAGGTGCCAGTACATGTTAGGGAAAGAGAGTGTGACTCTTTCATGCTCCTAGAAACTGCTTATCAGCCATCTTTGCAATCAAGCGGTATATAAATAAATAAGAATAAATAAAAGAAAGGCCAAAGTACTGAACATCTTCAAACTATTTTAACAAATTTGTTGGCATGTACAGGTAATGAATTTTGGAATATTTGAAAATTGGATTTAAAAACAAAAACAAAAAAACCTTGTATTTATTTTTCTGCATTTGGAAGTTTCACTGTTTCTCATAATTAAAACTACAGTGACTGCCAAAAGACAGATGTTGCAAATCTGTTATATTTTTTAAAAAGTAACATAAGCTTCCATTCAAACAACCGCAAGGTCTAAGGGGATTTCGTAAATTTAAAAATTGCATTACTGTCTCAGATCCTAGGGAAAAATAAAAAATACCGTACTGGCTCATGATGGGAATACAGTTTCTTAAAATTAGTATTTTGTGTTCTGTTAACTTTTTAAAAGGGCTTAAAAGTTCTGCAATTGCAGCTGCCATTACCATTTTCATTTTAATTAGTTGCAATACTTCAGTTGAATCTGTATGTGGACTAATTATGTCTGCTACTTCTTTAAAAGCGTCCCAGGGCTTTTCAGCAACAACAGATCCATTGAATGTCCTGTCATTCAGGTTACAGCCTCGTTGTTCCCTTAAGCCATAATACTTTTAATAGCAGAGATATGCATATCTCTGAAACACTATGCAGAAATCTATTAAAGTGAATTATATTCGTTCCGAGTGGGGGGGAAAGAGGGCTGTGGGAATAAAGAGCACTGAAAATGTAAGTCCGTCAGCAGAAAAGAGTGGGAAACATACGATGCTGCCTGGATAAACAGTATAAAATCCTTGTCAAGATTCATGAGAGTGGCACCCAGGGGATCTATTATGCCTGAAGAGACCTTTCATTTAGTCTGGTGACTGTCCAGAGAAAAGTTAAGAATCTGTTCAAGTGGCTCAAGTAGATACTAAATTCAAATGTTGGCGTTCAGTGCCCTACTTGAGAAGTTAATTCAAACAATGCTTACTTTAAACAATTGCCACATTATTTCAAATGGTTTCAAGCAATAGTATCCCTTTCAATCAAGTATCTCAGTCACACTATTAGTCTATTTTCTGAGTCTACTTCTGGGACTTCATTAGCAACTAATCATATAGAAAAAACACAAAATGGCTGCAAATCATCAGAGGTGTCCCCACTACCCCATCGCCCCATGACCCAATTCAGTTGTTGTAAAATGTGTGACAGGTGATTTGGAAACAAACAAAAAAAACCAAGCCCTGAACAACATTTGAATACTATGCATGTATACTCCAAAGCACTGCAAGGCTCTTGATTCTTGCATTTTTTCACTCAGACACATCAGGCAGCATTCAACTAAAAACAATGTGCGAAAAGATTGACTTCAGTTAGTGTAACGGGCATGCTCCCCTGTCACCTCCCTCCATGTATGCTGCATGTATTCATGTCCCTAAATCTGCTCTGGAAGTTTGTGGCGGGGGGAACGGGACAGAACAATTTTGGGACATGCCCTGGAGGTAGAGGAGAGGGTGGGAAGTCGTGTTGTATAGTGGAAGTAATTGCATGCTCACAAAGCACTATGTTGAATACAATCTATCCTGTGTGTCCTTTTTTACTTGGATCCCTATGTGCCAAGTTGTGGTGGAAACAGACGAGTCCAGCCCATCTGATCCTTCTGCTCACCTGTTCCTCCCAGCGTTATGAATGAATGAGAGATTTGCATGACTTCCTAGAGTGGACAATGCTCCGCCTTTCCCTGCCTGCGCACAATGCCAAGATGGTCATATGAAAGAGTGCATGTGGCGCAGTGTTTCTGGCTGTTAACCAGAGGGTTGGTGGTTCGAGCCCACCCAGGGATGGCTGTGGGCAGCATACCTGCATTGCATGAGCTTGGACTAGATGACTCTTGGAGTCCCTTCCAACTCTACAATTCTATAGTTCTATGTGACAATAATAGGGATGCGGGTGGTACAGTGGGTTAAACCACAGAGCCTAGGACTTGCCGATCATAAGGTCGGCGGTTCAAATCCCCACGACGGGGTGAGCTCCCATTGCTCGGCCCAGCTCCTGTCCACCTAGCAGTTCGAAAGGACGTCAAAGTGCAAGTAGATAATAGGTACCACTCCAGCAGGAAGGTAAACGGCGTTTCCGTGCGCTGCTCTGGTTCGCCAGAAGTGGCTTAGTCATGCTGGCCACATGACCCGGAAGCTGTATGCCGGCTCCCTCAGCCAATAAAGCGAGATGAGCACTGCAACCCCAGAGTCGGCCACGACTGGACCTAATGGTCAGGGGTCCCTTTACCTTTACGACAATAATAAAATTAAAAACACTGGGTGGGGAATGGGAACTTTTGGTGTGGGGGCTATGTACACTGCTTAGAAATGCAGATAATTAAGAGGTATAGAAATCCTAAATAATGGATTTAGAAAGGATTCCTCAGAGGGGTATTGGGCTTCTACAAGTTGAAGCAAAGATCCTAGAGTGCTTTATGCATCAGTGATACAGACATCAAGAAACAAAAAGATGAGGACAACTGTATGTATCTAAGAATAAACCGTAAAGGGCAGGATGTGGGCAGAGAGGTAGCTTTTTCATCTCAAGTTCAAGGGAAAACCCTTGAATCATGAGGGGTAGGGGCGTCCTTGACTACTAACACGTCTAGGTTGTTATCAAAGAGAATAAAGATTTCCACTGCTCACCATCCCCAGTGCTTTGGGATGTTACTTCTCTAAACTTAAGACAGATGTCAGGTTAGGGAGGGCAGAAATTGCTGGCACAGCTCCATTGTAACGGTTAGGTCAAGCTTGTAAATACCCAGCACAAAGGCCTCTAGATCTGCAGCCATCTGCAGGTTTTCTTTCTCTCGTATATGCTATTTTTATACTATTTGATTGTAAAACATTAATAGAGATTAGTGAATCCTGTTTTAACCAACCTCCCAAAAAAACTGTAAAGGCTGCCCTTGCAGAAAAAAATTACTGCAGCTATCATTCTGAAATTTGCAGAATTTGTTACCTCAGGAGGGTGACCTTGCTTGCAAATTCATCCTCTTCGTCACATTTTAAAGAAATCTAAATTCAAGAGCATATATGGCAAAAGACTTTATACCTATTTGCTTGTAATATAGCAGGCTGTATCCACAATGTAGGGACTAGTAGGCAAATTTTATCCACTTATATCAAAAGGAAAAAAGTTACAGCCATTTTATTTATTATTATTATTATTATTATTATTATTATTATTATTATTATTTCCCTAGAACTAATGGGAGGAGGGGAAATGAAGTGAACTCAGACAATGAGTCACATTGGGCAGCCCATGACATACATTGAACCAAGTTGAATGCTAAATCTGGATCTGAACTGAATTCTGTGATCAATGCACACTCCTCATACACGTGCAATAACCTAGCGGTGGGTGATCTATGGCCCTCCAGCAGTTGTTGGAATTCAGTTCGCATCAACCTTAGAAAGGTCAATAATCAGTAAGGATGGGGAGGGCAGTCCACCAACTTCTGGAGGGCCACAGGTTATTCATCCCAGATTCTGTTTGTAGTCCAGTGAGCTGCATTGGTATTCCACCTGTCAAATACATCTAATGACTTGTGCATGAGCTGCTTTATGGCTCAAAATACCATCCTCGGTTAATAAAATAGAGTGTTCTGAGACAGTTTGTCCTTTTGGATTGCCTCATTAAGTTCTCAGGGATTTTTTTTTTGTCAGTTTATTAAGAAATATCTGTCTATTCTCTGCTTAGACTCTTCTAATTAATTCCGATCTTTACTGCAAAACCAATGACATTGATATGCCATATCACTGGGCAGCTGTCAAAATGAAATGCCTGTTGTGCAGTGTGGTGTTAATATCATCTAATGGCTACACACGACGGTGCTCTTACCTGTAATTTTTCTGAGAATGTTTGCCATTTGGGTATCTTTTGGCATCGTTTCAAGGAGCTTGCATTATGCCGTACTGCTCAAATGCTGAACTGAAATTGAAGAAGTCTAATAGACACTGACGGGATGCCTGCTCTGTGGGTAATGACCTTATTGACTGAGGAAGAATGCAGAACAGAAGATAGAAAGGCACTGCCCCTTTGGGAATGCTAAGGTTGCTGAAAGAGAATAAAGGCTACTTGAGTGTAACTGATATTTATGAAGTTAAGTGACTTCTTACCCATGAGTTTCAGTTTAAGATGCTTATTCCCTTTGATCTTGTCTTATAATTCATTCAACTACTTTTTTCTCTACTCCTTTTTGCCTAGCTTGAGAACATTTGATATGAATGACAAATTAGGGAAAAAATATGCTGCGTAGGTGGGAAATATTCTATGTAAAGGGGGAGTATTGCAAGAACCATGGGAGGTTTGTGGAGTTTCTTGTTTTGTTTTGTTTTTGTTTTTCCTAGAAGGAAAAGTAAGGAATTCATGAAAGTACAATTTGACACATACTTGCACTACGGACAGAGGTGTAAAGCAATAGCCTTTGGGGAAATGTACTGTTGAATTCATAGTACAGTGGTAACTAGAAATCTTTTTTGATTGACATATGTTACGTTTGCAGTTAAATCGTGTGCAAAATGTTCTGATGTTTTCGTGATGAGCAAAAGCAGCAGATGGCAGTGAGTTGATTTTCTTGAATTTAAGCTATTTTGCGTCAGTTATTTATTATATAAATAATTCATATATGCTAGTTTTCTTTTTTGTTACTGAGGTTAGCGTCACAAAAACAGATATATAGTGGGGTGGGGCTTGCTTGAAAGACTATTTTTGTATGTCTCAGCTTTGTTATCGCTGTACTTATTAGTACAGCAATATTAACAAAAATATGGGTAAATGTGATAAAATCCTGGAGTGCAGCTGTCAGTCGGTGTAGACAATACTTAGCTAGATTGACGAATGTCTGATTCAGTATAAGGCAACTTTGGTGCCCCCTCACTTTCTATACTTTCTGCAGATTACGCCCCCTTATTTCTGTGAAAATCTCATTACCTTTATGAAAGAATAAAACGGAGGGAGGGTTGCCCAGCAAGCACTCTTCTTATAGTAGTGATCTTCTTTATTTAACCTTTTTTGTAAGTGGTAGGTTCATTTCCTTCTTTTGTACTGAAAAAAATCACTAACTACACAAATGCTTTGGGATATTGTCAGTTTCTTTATTTGTCTGTGGATCTGTGATGCCCTGGCTGTCAACTTTGCTTCCATTCATATGGAGGTAAACACAAAAATGTATGTTGCATGGTTCCACTTCATTCCTGGAGAAATTGTAATCAGTTTCTAAAATATTTTTGAAGAGCTGGGTCACCAGTTCAGTCAAAGAAAATGACTACGTAGCTAACTGAATTTAGAGTGGGGTGCTCTCACTCAGCCATCTCAATCCTATCACTGCCAGCAGAGGGTTATTGCTCCACTAACCAAAGCTGGCTGGAAGCAGCTTGTATTTAATCAGCGCACCGCCTATGATGCACTGTGAAAACTCTCTGTTGAGTAAGCTGCTGCTGTTATAGTTGTTGCTGTTTTTATTGGACTTTTCAGTTTCCTTGATCTTTTATAACATGGTTTACAAATTATTTTAACTCTCATAATATCATAATGCAACCACAATAAATAATAAAACCACACAACTAAAAGTGTTGTTCTATAAAGGTAATCTTCCTGAATTAAAATGTTTTTAAAGCTCATTTAAAGGTGCAAAGGAAATGGATTTCCCTAAGGAGGGAATTTTGCAATCTAGTGCCATTGCAGAAATGACCGAACCTTTGGCAGTCACCAAAGTCATCCAATTTAAGGTCAGTTTCTCAACTGTTGCTTGTTCTCCGGGTTCTCCACATTCCTTAGCTTATGGGGTTTCAGACCACTTATGCCTTAGTGCCCAGTTGTGTGTCATTATGATGGATGCTGACAGTTGTCATATGTGCATACCCTCCCAGGAGAAGTGGCAAAGGAGGTGACAGAGAAAGAGGGGGTGGCCTTAGTCAGCAACTCTCTCTTTCCTCCATTTCCCCCATTATGAAGCCATTCCCAGATAACGTACCTCAACAACAATGGGAATTTGGGACTCTGCATGATGGCTTAAGGATTTTCAGGGCAGTTGAAACTATGTATGACACACCCCTGTGAGATTCTGCAGAGATGTGAGAGCTATAGGTGTTCTTGACACACAGTAATCCTTCTTCTGTTATATGCAGTGTGGTCCGCACAAATCAAGGGCTGTGTGCATTTAACTACATGATGAGTTAATAATTTGGAAAAAAGATATACAATTTCAAAAAAAGAATTTGTAGTTAAAACACTAGAGATATAGTTTGGGTAGGTTTTTTATAATAATAATAGCCTATGCACTTTATTTGTTTACTGCCATCCTTTTACTGATACTGATGAGAGAAAAGCATAAATATTCACATCTATCTGAAAACTGTATAGTTGTCAACTTTCATTGTTATCTGTAGAGCATAACATGTCTCCAATCTGAAAGCTAAAGATAATACAGCCTAGACTTTAATTTAGGATACATTTCAGTGGAAAGATAGATTAGGCAGCATGAACAAATTAATTATTGGCAGTCTCTCCTCATCTTTTAATGTTGCCAAACACTTGCTATGAAGCATGTAAGAATGTAGGAATTTAGCTACTCATGATACTTTCTAAATAGCACAATCAAATTACCAATTTATTACAAGTAATTGCAGCCTTTATGGGTGATCCAAAGAGCACAAATTGCACAAATATGCAGAACTAAAAAAAAACAACCCACTAATATTTTAATTATTAAAAAATGTTACAAAGAATTGCTACTATAAAAAACTGTTTATGTCATGCTGGTGTGAATACAGCCAATTCAAAAGATGTGGTTCAGAAATTTAACTTCCCTGTTTTTGTTATCTGTTCTATTTTCTTTGGTGGTTTTCCAGCACCTTTGCAGGGCTGGGTTTCCCTAGCTGTCAAGAAACATCAGTGTAAAATGTGTGGATAATGTCATTATACAGTTGACTCATTAGGTAGCAATGGACATCATTGTATCTCAGAGTCAAGAGTTTCCTAGGTCTCTTCTGTATGTGTTTAAGAGAGAAGATAAAGTTCTTCTCTAGTTTCATCACTGATGGGTTCTCTATGGGATAACCAGCCTCCTATAACCAACATGCTTAATTTTAATTGATACATTAAGGGGTTACTGCTGTAGAGTAAGCTGTTCTGCCAGGCTTAGCTGTTCTGCCACTCTCCCTTACCTTGTTCTGCCACTCTCCCTTACCTTGGGAGGAAGGTAATCAAGCCTATTGTACCTCAGTCTACCTGAGAAGCTCAATGTGTGAGCTGGTTTCTCCAAGCTCACATGTATCTAATAAGCCTTTCTTGAGTTCTTATGCCAATAATTTAGGAACGTTCACCTCTGTAACTAAGTCAAGCTTTACTGCCTGTGCTTTCTGACTATTGTATGGCAAAGCACAGGAACCTGACCTTTAGAGAGTTTGTAAGAGTAAACCAATTTTAAACTTGCCAAACGTGTGGTGTTTTCTTCGCTCCACATGTGCTTGTGACATGCGGAGAGACGTTTTCACTGCCTTTCTGCTTCTCCTACTTTCTGCCAAAGCTGAAAGGTAAGGGAGAGAAATTACTACAGGATGGAACTTTATCAAAAGCTAATTTTCTAGTAGATTTAAATAATACCTTTTTTAGGAGTCTCCCTTAAATGGTTTGCCTAATTTCACTACACACAAAGAGGGCAGGTAATTTTTAGTGCAACCGTGGATCCAACCGAGGGCTTGGCTCATACCTCATTGCTTCGTTCCACCATAATGAACTAACTACAATGTAGCTTCAGTAAGCATTAACGGAGTTTAAATTTCTCACAAGAATTTTTTTCCTGATAATTTTCTATTTAAACTGTTGGATATATCTGCCTCGCCCCCCCACCAGAATAATATTTGGCAGAATTCATTCATATCCACATTCTGCCACCAGCAAATTGGTTCGCCAATCTGGGGGGTCATTTTCACTCAGCTCTAGAAACTATTCCTTAATTCGCCTAAGTGCTTCATTAACTGCAGAGAGCATAGTGAAAAGGAGACATCTTCTTTGCACCGACGGAGGAAGAGGAGTGTGGGGGGAGCACACTGCCCCTGGCAGCACAATACCAGCAGGGTGCCATCGTGGCTGCCCCCTGCCCACGCTGGGTGCCACACCCCCACTGGTGGCGCGCCACACCCCCAGGATATGCGCCACACCCCTGCGGGTGGTGCGCCCCGCCCCAAGACATGCGCCAGCCCCGCCCCCACCTGCTCTTCACCCCCCCGGTGCCAGAGCATGAAGCTCCACCACTGCTTCTTTGTCCCAATTTTGCCTTTCTGATTGTCACAGAAGACTGAAGAGAGGGTTCTGTGCCCCTCTGCTAAGGGATTGAAAAGCAAAAGCATGGATTTCTATAACTCTGGTTTTGTTGTTAATGAGGACAAGACCGTCTATGCTTCTCACAAAATAGAGGCAAGATCTTCAAATGGGTGAATGCATGCCTGAGTATCTCACCAATGTTCATGAATTTTGTGTACAAAATACGAAACAAAATTGTTTGTTTCTGCTGTAATATAGTAATTTAAATTGCCAGGTGCATTCAGATATTTCTCAGGATTTTTTTTTCTTGTGGGGGGAAAAAAAAACCTTAGAAGTGCTACATCTCACCCTTAGCAATTCTGAGTTGTTGGGAAGTACAGTAATTGCAATTGGCAATTTAGCAAAGATAATTTGGATGATTTAATGAGTTCATTAAGTTGTTTCTTTGGCCCTGGTGAAAACTTAATGGAGGTAACTCACATTCCAGTTAGAGTTCCCTAAGGGAGGGGGAGATAATTTAGAAAATTGAAAAAGAGTGATTGAGCTTTGCAAAGACAGCTGATGAACAACCTCTGCTGTAAATCATCATAAATGATGAAGATAAATGGAAACTACTTTTAATTTTCTTCTGAGAGATAGAAAGTGTCATCAAATCCATTCAAAACACTGGTGAGTCTGTTGACTTCGGTGAGATAAGTGGTTTAGTCACAATGCTACAGACATTTTATTCAAAGCATATATACATATAACCTGAGTTGTCAGATAAGAATTCCAATGCTCATCATTCTTTATTTAAAAATAACAATGCCTCTCAATATAGGAATTTAACAAGTAGTTGTGAAATTCAATTTTATACTTAGATTGCTAGTCCCCTTCCATAGTTATTCACAGTAGTCAACACAACACACCGGGTAAGCAGCACAGATGGGCCACTTAGCTCTGTGGAAGGTTGTGGGAAATTATGCACAACTTTGCTTTACAAGCAGAGATGGTAGAGAATTTTGGCATATTTGGAACTGGTACCAGAAATCATTTCAGTTTGCATGTTCATTCTCAACCTGGAAGGGAAATCAGGCAAGCAAATATGACTGGTATTCGCTGTCATTTTTTAAGTCTGCAAATATTTCCTGTTTTCCTCATGCTTCCTTCCATTGAAATGAATGGCGCAGCATCATTTAATGGTTACATAATTAATTACATAATTAATTACATTTTGTTTGGCATCAGCAGACAGCAAGGCAAGCAACATTTTTTTAAATGGAATTCCAAACTCTAGTGAACATGGAAACAGCACTGTGCATGACAAATACAAGGTAGACAGGAAAATCATGCTGTCTTATATCCTTATACTTGCAAGCAGCAATTATTTATTGGTGGACTGAGTTCAGTCAAAAGATGTGCAGGTAGGGATAAATGCTTAGTTTTAAAGAATAGCCTTGAAGAGGTTAGTTTCTCACAAATGGGACCTCTGTGGTTATGGACTTCCATTTTGCACTGTGTGCAGTATTTTCTACTATGCATGTGGTTGCATAGTACAACCCCAAACAATTTTTTATTATCGAAAAATAAACCATTTGCAACATAGCTGGAAACAAGATATGCAAGGGGACCAAAGGCGATTTATCTGCTATGCTCTAATCCACTCATGCGGAACGTCTGGCGCAGAAACCTAATCTGGTCAACAAGGCTTCAGAAGTTGGCCAGGCAGCCCATTTTAGCTGAACCATATCCACCTCTCCTGGGCCTGTTTGTCACATATGAATTTAGTTATAGCACAAACCCGATTCCTTTCTTTGAGGAGTCACCTGCTGTCATCGTGATGCCCATGACTGACGGGTAGGTGTGGCCTCATCCAACTGTCAAAGTGACCCACAGTGGGTGGAGGAACTCTGAATCCAGTCCTCTTCCCCACCCCTGTCCTAAGACATGCCGAGTTCACACTGAAATGAGTTTTTTCCATTGCACTATTTATTAAAGCATTGTTTTTAAAAGAGAAAAAGATTTAGGCCGGGGCTGGGTATAAATACGTATTGAAATGTGAAATTTCGTGCAGATTTGTGCCTGTGTGTTTAATGGCAGATTGAAATAGAAATGTGCCGGGGAAACAGACTTATGGGTGAACACATGTGAAAGTGACATTGACTGGAAATAGTGTGATTTACTTGTCTCCAGTAAGTGCATAAATATGTTCTCAATTCATTGTGCAGGAACCTTCTCTGTTATATAACTTTTTCCTGTACTTTCAGGAACAGCTGCTGAAACTAATATATTGTCACTGTGATTATATATATATATATATATATATATATATATATATATATATATGGATCCCACTACATTGTGTCATAATAACAATGAGTCCTAATAACTGTCTTCAGGGGCAATTTCATCATGATGTGGAACATGGGTAGGCAAACTAAGGCCCAGGGGCTGGATCCGGCCCAATAGCCTTCTCAATCTGTCCCATGAATAGTCTGGGAATTAGCGTGTTTTTACATGAGTGGAATGTGTCATTTTATTTTAAATGCATCTCTGGGTTATTTGTGGGGCCTGCCTGATGTTTTTACATGAGTAGAATGTGTGCTTTTATTTAAAATTCATCTCTGAGTTATTTGTGGGGCATAGGAATTTGTTCATTTCCCCCCTCAAAATATAGTCCGGCCTCCCGCAAGGTCTGAGAGACTGTGGACCGGCCCCCTGCTGAAAAAGTTTGCTGACCCCTGATGTAGAACATGGTAGCAATAGTCACTGAGAGACTATTGCAAACACTCCACCTCTCTTCTATCTGCTGCACAGCTCAAGCCACATTTATAGAGTTGTCTAAGTACCGTAGCTTTGTCCTAACATACCTTAGAGGGCTCCTTGTCATTGGCTCCAGATCAAAACCTCCACAGGTTTAGAATGAGGGAAATGTGCAATGATTAATGTTGCATTGCCCAATTAATCTGCGAAGCAACTGTCATTTTTGTAAAATCATATTTCATAGTAGCAAAGAGGCTGAGGGAAGGCCAATAATCAATGGCAATTTTTTTCTTACTTTTCTTACAATTAAAGTTTTTCTTATATTTATGCAGAATAAACTGTAAAGTGCTGCAATACTGAGTAGGTCTGGTTGAAAGCAATCTTGACAAGATGGAGGCAATAGTGGATGGTTCATTAGTGCAGTGAGGCAAATCAATCAGCACACATAAAGAGCAATAAAAATTATTAATAATAATAATAATCAGCACCCACCTCAGCAGCCCAAACCTGATTCTGGGTTATGTAAATTGTTGGGTTTGACAAGTATTACTGTGCAATGAGAAGTAACTTGCCATTCAGTTGCCAATGTGAAACATTTCTACAACAAAAGACCATCCCTTAGTTGGGACGATCTAGAGCAAAATCTTCAAAATACCTCTCGGAAAGTCATCATTTTTATCCATTGCTATACCATAAAGAGGAGAGAATGAGACAGAGAGAGATGGAGAGAGAGAGAGAGAGAGAGAGAGAGAGAGGGGAAACTAAATAGCTTGGAAAGCAGCAATTTAAATTCCATTCGTGCTCCAGATTGCAACCTGCTTTGTGTTCCTAGGTAGGGGTGTATCCTGGCCTTTGTTGCTATGGGAGGAAAGAGATGAGGAACAACATCATGTAATCAGTAATGCCAGGCAGTTTTGAATCATCAGATACAATTTGCTGCATGGTTTATCTGAATCAAATCAATGGTATTTTGAGACTGATGATAATTACTTCTGGTATGATTCCCTTGTACAGCAATGAGCAGCCCAATCCTGTCTTATCCATGAGCTCAGTAGGCCTTACTTCCAAGTAAGTGTAAATGATTGCAGCTGTAGTGTCCTAAGTAATCAGCTTATTTGATTTATACCTATACTCTTACAAACTTAAACAGCTTGTTTGATTAGTCATTTAATATAAAGTGATTTATCGCATAACTATAGCTACAGTGCTATGAATTCCTCTGCCAACAAAAATTATATTTTTACAAGTGAGTCCACTTACTAAGCAGATCTTTTTTCAGGCTGCAATATATTATGCAAATTAGGAAAGACATTGCACGTAAAAACAAATCACATAAGTCTAAACGTATAAGTCTATATCATACAGGGAATATAGTGGATGCAATCCCACTAATATTTACTACTTATGTTACAAATTTTTGAGCAAAGTGGAACACTAAGTTTGAACGCTATTTCATTTTCAATAATATTTGTACACTAACAGAGCAAACTAATATGTATATACTCAGAAGTAGGAACCTACAAATTTTATCAATTTAAGCTTCTCTCAGTTTCTCATGTGGAATCTACAAATCTTATCAATTTAAGCTTCTCTCAGTTTCTCATGTCTCTATTCTTAAGTTCACCACATTTTGGCATCAATCTGTGGTTCTTTTTAAGTCCTCGTGAAATTTTGTCAGTATTTTTGTATGCGTTTCTCATAACATATGCAATTTCGCCTAATATGCATGATTTGCATGTGCTTTCCCCCAATAAAATACATTTTTGTATGTTATTTTCGTTCATATAAGCATGTTTATGCACACTTTCTCCTAATTTAAACATTTTACGGTTGGATAAATTTAAAAGAAGTGTGAATTTTGATGGATTTCAGGGTTGATACATTGTTTCAGGGAGTGCAGATTCTGAACAAGATTTCTCCCTCACTGAGTTCTATCTCTGGGTAATCATGTATAGAACGGCAACATTAGACACCCCCCCCCCCAAAAAAAAAGTTTGCATTTGATCATGCGTATTCTGATTAGTGATTTCAAATAGATACATCTCCTAGCCCATTTCCCTGGCCAATCACCATTTCCTGTTTGTAAAAGTTCAGTTGCATATTGTTCTTCTGAGCAGAGCTATATTTAATATTTCAGTTTGGTTTTAGTCTATTTAGTTAAAAAGAGTCTAGTTAGTTAAAAAATAGAGGACATGTTTTTGAAAAGCCGGGACTAACCAACATGTTTTTGTCAAGTACAAATTGTATCAAATGGCCCTTAGCTGTAGAAGCCAAAAAAGAAAAAGAAAATGAGATATAAGGTTGGATCCAGAATTTATTGAGTGTAAAATGTGGATGTTCCTGTGTATAACAAGACAAGAATCTAGTTCCATCCTTCATTTCTGTGTGGACTGTCAGAGCTTTCTGAACCCTAAAATGCTTTCCAGTACCCATGGAAAACTGATCATCCAGGTTACATTGACAGTGTTTCTCAATGGTGCAGAAAGCTGTTCAATATGCATGCAAACCTCCTGCAAAAATCCTCCAGTGGAAGCCAGCCAATTGTGACAGGTTGTAGTGTACAAGATTTGAGGAATAATAATAATTTTTTTAAAGCCAGATCAATAGGTTATCCATCAAGAATGTGTCCAAGGAATGTTTCAGCTCATCCCAGAGAGATTTGTGTTTCTTTAAACAAAAAAACAAAAAAAAAACCATGTATAATAAAGGTCAAGCATTATTAATCCAGTTTACAAATTCTGATGAAGTTCTTCAGTTATTTAAAGCAAAAATAGAATAGAAAAAAACAAGGGAAATCAAGTCTACAGAAATATAGATTAGAGAGGTTGTGCAAAACAACCCTCAACCCCCCACCACCAAATTTGTGTTAGTTTTATCAAAACTAGTTTAACTCCCTCAAAACCTTTCATATATTTTTAACAAGCATGAATTTCCTACTCAGATTTAATTTTGCTTAGGTGGTAGCTTAGGGGTCTGCAAAACACCCTGAGAATTATTGTTATTCTTATGAAAACTTTTGCCAAAGCAGAAGCTCCACAATTACTAAGAACTTCAGACAATATTCAGTAGCAACTCTACTCAAGAAAACTGGGACAAAATGCAAAAATAGTTGAAATCTACTTTAATTGGATAATTTAATAACTATTTTTGTGGACTTCATGCAAGATACGAGTCTAAAAAGAAACAAAGTTTTGTACCTCAGTTGCAGGAAGAAAAACCAGTTCATGTTCTTAATGCTGTTCCAAGTCTGATGTTATATTTGTTGGGAATCAAGCCTTTATCAGGAGAAACTGGCCACTCTCCAGGCACCCGGTTTGATCTCCTGTTGACCTCCCTGTCTGCATTTCCCAGCAGGATCCAGGCAGAGGTCGCGATAGGCGATCCTTCTCAGAGTGAGGAGAACACACCCCCTCTTTCCTGCCCCCCCAGGCAGGGGAAAGAGATAGACAGAAACGTATTTACATTCCTGTATTTCTGTCTTTGCAGCGTTACAAAAATCATGACTGCTCTCTTCAAGCTCCAGCAGTCGAGAAACAAACTCCTCCTGTACTTCCTGTACAGCTCATATTACACTCTGAGCTAATTCCGGTGCCCTCTGCACTGTGAATTGACTGTCCCTCTGTTTCCCACGGAACAGTCCCAACATTCCCATTATGTTTTGCTTTCAAGCTACCAGCTCGCGGCCGCATTGCTTCTATATCGTAACAATATTGTCATTCATTGTTGCATGAAAGAAGGCTAATACGTGAATTCTCCCAGCAAAAATCAAGACTGCCAATTATTTGCATGGAAATCTTGTTGAGTGTTCAAATAAGTGTGTATGGGACTGCTGTCTTGAAAATGTGGAATGAATTGGCTACATATTTGGAGGACGGAGTCCATAACTTGACTGATTACGTTGACTAAATTGTGAGCTAACAAGCAGCTGATCTCAGTACTGGCTTTGAAACTCCTTGAATATCCTATCCCACGAGCTTGGCCTCTTCTAGCACAAAATGTGCTTGAACTTCAAAATAACATGAAAAATCATCAACATTTGGATATTTTGTTAATACTTCAAAACAAGCTTCTAATCAAATGCCCTCTGACTGGAAGTGGAAAGCATAATTGTACGCAGCCTTTGAAAACACATCTGGCTCTTTTGATTTCCATAGCTCTACGCTCAGTGAGAACTCAAAACTGCCAAGAGTTGGCCTACTGTACGTAATCAAAGTCATTCTCACATTGTCATATGTTTTGCCTAGCATGTGGTCTCAACCACATTCTAATAGAATGTGGTCTAACCTTTCAAAGCTTTTTCGAAAGATAATAGCTAATTATCTCCAAGAAAATTAAAGGTTAATTTCAGAACTTTTTGGCAGTTAAGGGGCGAGGAGGAAAGAAGAACCCTGTGGACTGCTGAATTTTTTATGCCTTCTGGTAGTAGTGGTCTTAAATTTCTAATAGTAGCAGCCCAGGGCTACTCTCCCCCCCTTCCTCTACAATACATATGCTGACCCCACCACCATATGAATTGAGATACTGCTTTATACACCTAATATCCATGACTCAACATGCATATTAAGCTAGTTGTGTGGTTAGTTTAACCCATTCCTGTCTGCTTTGATCCAAAAAGTGCTAAGTACCCCCTCTCTCTTTCCAAATGGTTGGCTTTATATTTGTGGTTGTGACTTTTCCCACATCCAGCCATTTCCGTAATAACCTCTCATCCAATCTTTGCTTACAAATGGCTTAAAGTAGTAACTGGGGCCTGAAGAAATGCACATGTATTTGAGGTAAACAAACAAACCAAAACTTTAACGATTACATAACTTTGTATGAAGCATAACTTGGGATGTGAAATTGCCTCAGGACTGTGACAAATTCAATACAGGACTTGGTAATAATTTGTAAATGAAAGGATGCACTATGTATAGAAAAATAGAAAATGAATTAGTTAGCTGTAGCCTTTCATCTTTCAAGTGGCACAAAATTACTGATATTGTATATAGGAGTAGAGGCACCTGCTATTTAAATACGTATATATTATGAGAATTCCACATGAGTAATGTTCGAAGCTGTACACTGGATTATTTATACAAGCAAAAGCTGGGCGATTCTCTAGACCAAAGTATTTGACACACTTTTAAAATGACTACAAACAAGTATAGAAATCTAATGATACCATATTCCTCTATAAGACCATTTTTCTTGTTCTACCAGTCCCCAACCTGACCTGAAGCCAGGCTGAATGAATTTATAAAAGGTGCAGTTTTCAAAGGCCTGGTTGAGTAAAAAGGTTTTTAACTGGCACCTAAAAAATAATGATGATGGCACCAGCCATGCCTTCCTGAAGAGAGGATTTCACAAATGGGAAGCCACATGAAAAGATCCTCTTCTGTGTTGCCATAGTCCACATCTCTCTTTGAGGAGATACATAGGGAAGGGCCTCACATGATGAAGACAGCATCCCGGTTGGTTCATGTGGGGCAAGGTGATCCTTGTAGTATTGGTGTCCTGAGTAAGGCTTTACACAAGCACTTTGAATTGAGACCAGAATTGGTCCCGCAATTGTACCAAGGGAGGTGTTATATAAGTTGTGAAGGCTGTAGTAACAGCTGTAGCATTCTTTGAACTAAAATGTTGTCTACTGAAGTATTTTGTGTAAAGAGGAAGGGTATTGCATTTTTAAATTGAAACATACTATTTGATTCACTGTATGTTTGTAACATACTTCCCCCCAGACCTATAACCTGAGCACCCATCATATTGTGATATAGATGATATAGATACAGATACAGATACAGATACAGATACAGATGATATAGATGTAGATGTAGATATACAGTGGTACCTCTAGTTGCGGACTTAATCCATTTCAGGGTGCCGTTCGCACCCTGAAAAGTCCGCAACTAGAGTGCTCTTCCGCACATGTGCATGGTGCGATTGAGCGCTTCTGCACATGCGCAAAGCGCACAGATCGCATCTGCGCATGCGCGGGCAGCAAACCTGGAAGTAAATACTTCCGGGTTTGCAGCATTTGTAAGCTGAAAGACCATAAGAAGAGCGGAATGCAACATGAGGTATAACTGTATATGAGAGACTCACTTACACTGGCAAATGCTTCTCTTGAGGATATTCTCAGCTAGAGTGTGTAAATGGCTATCCTTTTAAAATGACAAGTGCTGTAGCACACAGCAATTCTAGTCTTCATCAAAACAGAGTCATAGGTGAGGCCCTGTGTCTGGGAAGATAGAGATGAGGCGGGAAGGAGGAGGCTGGAGAAAGAAGCCAAGGAAATTTATTACTTTCTCTTCCTTTGTCTTCAAAGGACATGATGCAGTTCGTGTCCTCCTCTGCACTGGCAGGTCAAAAGAACTGAAAACTATCTAGGTTTTTTTCTTCTCTATTTTGTGTCTGTGCTGAGCCTTTCCCAGGGCTATGGATGAATTAGGGCATAATTAACTGCATGTATTAGTGACTTGGTGACCTCTCACACATTTTGCTAAGTTCATGATGAAGCAGTCCTCTATTTTAGGACAAAGAATTAATTCAAAGGCAGTGGTGTGATCTTAATTCTTGAAGAACATGGAGGAAATTGTTAAGCGCAACAAGATGTCTAGGTAGCAGGGAGACAGGCAGTAGACAATTACCAAATGCTGCTTAAAGCAAAAGAAGAATAGCAGCAATAGAGTGTCTTCGCCTAAAGATAAGAGAACTCGTAGACATTAGCTATAACAAAGAGTTATAAAGAGTTAAGAAATTATTTTGGTTAATATATGTAATCATTGATGAGTAGCATTTATTTTGAAGCACAATGGTCTCAGCAATAACAGTATTTGATGCTTGACTCCTGAGTAATGTGGTCAGCAGAGGCACTTGAAACTAAGCTGACCTAATCGTAATAAGATTAGGTTCATATGTATGTGTGCCCACATGCTCTCTCTCACACACACACAAAGTGATGGGTAGGGAGTGACTGGAAAACTACTAGTGCCAATAATATATAGTAAATGGTAGAAGTAAGAGCATTTAGCATGTCTGCTAACCCAGAAATAGTACCTCGGCTTAAGAACTTTGCTTCAGGATGAGAACAGAAATCGCACGGCGGCGGCAGCAGGAGGCTCCATTAGTTAAAGTGATGCTTCAGGTTAAGAACAGTTTCAGGTTAAGAACGGACCTCCAGAACGAATTAAGTTCTTAACCCGAGGTACCACTGTATATAAATGTAAGAAATGAAAAATGAATGCATGAATGAATGGGTGGAGCTGGGGCAAGGTATGTGGCCTTGGTCATGTGGAGCCTCCTTCATGTGTACAAATGCCTGAAGATTATTGCAGGCCAAGTTTCTACTGACACTGAATGAGCTGGATGAAATCAATCAATCAATAAATAATTGCTTAATTTTTGTTTCTTGCAAATTCCGACACTTTTGTCTTTTCCCTCTCTCTCCCCAGTCCCTGATTTACAAGACTAATTGGGGATGGGATGAAGGCAGCTAGTATGATCTCTTTTTAGTAATTCTTTAAAAAGCACTTGCCTTTTTTTTAGTGCAGCTAGTCATGTTAAGACTGATTTGTCAGAAAATTAGTTGTGCTATTTTTCTGCTACAGTACCAAATGTTCTTTAGTTTAATAGTTTCTCTGGAATAATCATTTACAAAAGAAGTGAAGCCAACCTCAACATATGAGAGAACACAGAATGGCTGTGATGCTTCAGTAGAAATAATTGGTATTTAACGGGACCAATATGGTGAGTTATCCTCACTGTTTTCTTCTCACTCTTTCCCTTCTTTCTCATCATTCTCTGTCGTCTTTATTGGAAACAACTTGGACAGGCGCTGTGTCAAATGGCATTTTATACACTGCACTGAATAAGATAAGGAGTGTTAACCATTTTGGTTAAGCTGCCTTTCCTTACTTTGATGATCACGTAGTATTCTATATTACAACAGTAGTGGCATTGTTAGTCACTACTAGTGCTGCACAGTGAGATAATGGTGAAGATTGGATGAGGGGCCCTAGTCAAATCAAAGGTGGCGCAAAACTTCAAAGGGATGAAGCTCAGATTTAGGACATCTCTAAGTGAAAAAGTTGAGCCGCATCTGAGTGAGGTCCACCCCACTTCAAGATGGGTCTCCTCTGCCTTAATGCTATCTAACTCTCCATTCTAGAATTCTGGAAGCAGAATTTCCTGCTAAGGAGAGGCTTTGTGGGGCTTACCTCTTTCCAGGTAGGCAGCAGTTGTGGCCCCTCGCTGGTCTCCTGCCATCCCTAGCAGCTGGGACTCATGAGTGTGGCCTGCGAATGAGATTCTGAGCTGGCTGCTTTTCAGGGTGGATTGCTGCCAAAACTTCAAATTTAAATGGGCCAATCAGGGGCCTAGTAGTGGGTGCAGCATAACTGGCAGGCTATGAGCTGTATGCTTCCAGTCTGGTCCACCAGTGATGCTTAAAAGCGGACCAATGCAGGTAATTCCCACCATTTTTAACTAACCCAGAACGTAGTCTGTTTGAATTGGTTCGTTACACTTTAGCTAGATATACTGCATGGGGATGGGGGCTATACAACTGGGACCACAGTGAGCTTCCCACTGCCTGTGGCCCATTGGGCTTTCTGGGAAATACTATGAAATGCTTAAGAACCCTTTTGAGGTTTTCCAAGCATTTAGGGGGAGGAGAGAAGGTTGAAAGGCTCAGGGTTTTTTTCAGAGTCAGCTGAGTGAGCGTGGTTTGATTCTTGCTGACTCAGACCCACGAGGGTAGCTGAATTCAGGCAACTCAAAATCTCTGAAAGTAATCTTTCTTACAGTATTTATGTTGGATTAATTGAGAAAACAACTGTAAAGCAATAAAACAAGTAAAACCCAGAACTGTTGGACATAATTGTGCTCGTTCAAAACTTCTTCCCTCCCCCAGCGGAGTGTAGTAATGCCATTAGTGATTATCCCTCCTTAGAGAACTTTTGACTCAAAATTCAAAGTTAGAAGTAGGGGTTAAAGTGTGGAGTGAAATTCACTCCAAGTTTTAGGGCTTTTGCTGGTTGCAACAGTAGCAGATGGTGCTGGTACCATTTTTCCCTTTTTAAAAAATAACAAAAAACCATCTGTCATCTGGCTGCTGCATTGGCATTCCTTCTAACATTCTGTTATACAACGTAAAATGATGCTATGTTGTGATGTATCATCATTCCAAGGGGGATTATGGAGAGGAAAATGGTCTACAAATGGAAACTGATCTCTAGTACCTATTTCCCCCTTTTTTCATGAGCATGTTTTAAAAGCTTTTCCCCCCCAATTATTTCATTATTAATCTTATATAAATGTGAATTTTTCAACATTCTGGAAACATGTTTACAGATGAACCCCAACCAAAGCAGCTCTATTCATGCTCAAAAATATTTTTAAATGTAAACCTCTTAGAGAACTTGTTGATTACTCAGTATATAAATACCACAAAATAAAATAAAATATATAATACATAAAATATGAAGCTGTCCCAGAAAGAGATGTACCTCTGTGAGAAAAGATGCAAGGCAATTCAGTAGTGGTGGGTCTAAATTAGCATCACAATGAGACAGACATTTCGGTGTCCCTTGATGGATCGAACCCACAAAGCTATCACTAGAACAGTTTTTGCTTCTTTGTCCGTGATTGTTGCTATTAGGCAAAAGCTGCAGTGAAGCCTCCCTGCACTTCAATGCTTATTGCTCTTGTAAAGGACTAAAAGATTGCACTATCATCTTGTTAGCAGAGTCCTTTTAGACTCTGTGAGCTAGGTCAAGTAAGATAAAGCTTTCCTCTCCATAGAATGATACAAATTAGTAGCTTCAGATGTTAGTAGGAAGAGAAAAATCTTCCCCTGTGTGGCAACTGGAGGAAATCCATCCTGGTAAATTTATGTGGTTGTGGCCTGTTTTGGATTGTTCTACGGGGATTTAAAAGGGGGTTTCACGGAAACAGAAGATGGAATGGATTGAATTGCTTTGTAGCACTGAAATTCTCTTTCAGTTGTTACAGTGAGGTTAAACTTGTGGACTCCGTTACTTCTGTTGAATTTATCTTGCAGTCTTAAGCTTACTCAGGGCTGGTTGTAAATTAGTTTGTATGTAATTTAGTCCCTCTCCTGACATGGCCATTTTGCTTATCAACATTTAAATGTTTTGCTTTCAGTTCTGAAAATCAAAACCCTTTTTACCTGTATCACAGAAATTGACTTTTACACCCCTTCATTTCTTCTGCATCTCTGTGCAGCCCCCCCCCCCAAAAAAAATTCATCCTGAGGATGGGAAGACCTTTAAGAATGATTCAGGAGATGATGAAAGGGGCTGCAGGTGCTGGAAGAGGCAGCAGAAATCACAGCCCCTACCACAGTGCCTTCCGCTCACATTTGAATCCAAGGACCAGAAGCCAATAAATTGGCAGGATGGATAGTGTGCATATCATTTGATTATATCCTGTGAAGAAAAATGTAACTTGTGGGTTAGCAGCATAGGAATTTTATATCTGTTAATCCTCCATCCTCAGTAACTTTGTTCCAAAAGGAACAAAGAATTCAGAAATCACAAGTAGGCGTCTGACAATGAAATGCCTTGAACTACCCATAAATCCATTGAGTTTACTGTGGACAGTCTACTTTCTCACCAGCCTGCCCTGGGTTATCTGTGTGCGAGGACAAAATCCTTCTACCTCAGTAACACACCAGTCCAGCTGATAAAAAACAGTTAAAAAACATTGAAGGCAACTGATGTCAAAGAGGGGCACAAGCCAATGGCAACTTCTTTGCATCCTTTGTGCTGCCAGCTGCTCTCAGGTGTGGTGCCCTCTGTATAGTGCATCACTGTGTAGTTCTGGCCTCAGCCTTGATTGGCCAACACTGGACAACTTCCTCTATACTGCTTACCCACCAACTGGATGCCGCTCAGCCACCAGAAAGCCACCAAAAGCTCATTGCTTTGTATAGTAAGCTGCTCCTTCATTCATGTAATGAAGGGGGTATTGCTGTATTACCGCACCGCCCCCACCCCCTTACACACACATACACACATTCTCTCTCTCTCTCTCTCTCTCTCTCTCTCTCTCCTTGTGTGCTCTACTTGAAAGATTGTCTTCCATATATACCTGCCCAGGGCTTGAGATCTTCATCAGAGTCAGAATGAAATAATTTGGGTTTATGTGATGAGATGTTTAGAAGTGGGCATCCGCAAGTCGATTAATACTGGCAGATAACAGTGAGCTATGCGATGCAATTAAAGTTCTTTTATTAACTTAAACATCTAAGCTGGTTTGTCAGATCTATGAAAATTCCAGTTTACCTTGAGAATTCAATATACCTTGTTACCATCTTCATTATTGCTGTAGCAATTAAATAATAAGCAGGAGCTGTCACCATATTTTTGCCACCCTGAACATATTTCCCATTGTGTAAAAATAATGGAAGCCATATGTCCTGCTTGCTAAAACAATGCATTGGTCCCCAGAGCAAGGTCATTGTTTTTTTAATAACTGTACTGCCAGAAGTATAATTATCACATTCATTAAGTAATTTGTGTCCTAAAATTAGCATGTCCAGTTATAGCTCCATTTGGTTCTCCTCCACCAACCCACTGAACTGAATAAAACACCTGAAGGAACTATAAACAAAAGCTATTTGTCCTGTGCAGACAACAGAAGGCCCACAACCTACTGTGTGTTTACAACTGTAGTTTTATGACTTTTGTTATTCTAACCAGTGAACTTCCTTAAAACCTGGAAGATCACTCTTGTTTCTGTTGGTCTGAAAAAACTAAAAGCTCCCAAACAGCTTGTCCCGAATTCACACCAGCTTGCTTTATTAGGTGTAGAACAATACTAAATTCCTTTCTGGGACATTATTTTTTTCAAAAATTGAGCAGGAAAAGGGCAGTCTATTAAGGCAGGCAAGCAGACAGGCAGAGAGAAAGAGAGAGATGCAGGCAGCAGGTTATAACTTAGATACAGGTGTGATCATTGTATTGCCTATCTAGTCCATGCCAATGTAACCCTAATTTGTTTCCTAATGCACCTAGGAACTAAGATAAATTAGGCAATATTGTATTTATTTTAATGGAATTCTATGTGTTCTCTGGAAAGAGACAAACCTTTTCAAAATTGTGCAACCATTGGTTTTAAAGAAAAGTGCATTCAGTTTTCAGTCTAGTATCCAGTCTTATATGCAGGTAGCATGAAGGTAATTGGAAAAGAAGAGAGAACAGAAATCTCACATTCGTTGTTTCTTATATCTACCTTTTAAAAGAGTCAAGTTTGGGGGAATGAAGTGCAACTACAAATAAACAAATCCCTGTTTGCCCATGGGCATTCCACCCCCATCTTTTTTAAGGTGACTGTTACTTACGTTATCAGAGTACTTTGAGATTTGTTAAGGTGAGGAGTCATAACAGTATGTTCCATAGTTTGTGAAGTTATGTACCTGACCTAATATTCTTTGTTCAAGGATAAGAGAGGCTTTGGAGATATCAATAGCCATGCATTTTGATGGGGAAAGGATCAACCAGGAGATCTGAGCAGCTGTTGGAGAAAGGATCTGCTCTTAACCTAAGTAAATGGCTAGGTACAAGGCTTCACTACAGTTCTAGTGTGAGCAGAGGACCAAGGGATACCTGCAACATCATGAGTAGCCAGACCACTATGAGATAAAGTTGAGAAAAAAAGCAAGAGGTCCTTCCCCATACTTTAACTGATCCCAACTTTGTTGTTTAGTCGTTTAGTCGTGTCCGACTCTTCATGACCGCATGGACCAGAGCACGCCAGGCCCATCCCAACTTAACATGTGTTAATTGTAAGCATAAGTTGTGTCCAAGATGTTTTACAAAATATTGATGCCCATGTCTGCCTTGCAAATCTCAACATTCACATCAGCTTGTAAGATTTCTTATAGGATGATAGTTTACACAGTTGAGTTGGAGTCCCATTCTATTCCCTGCGGTGCAGCAACATACAGGGCTAGGATAAGAGCTGCTGCTTCAAGCTCCACATCAATGGGAGCACTCACCCTCTGTCCTCAGAGTTTATTTCCATTCTTTTCTTTTCTTTTCTGGTGCTGGGAGATCATCACAGGACTTGTGCTACAGCTCTCGGGATGCCTGCTGTGGCATTCAGAAAAAGAGCTCTGCTGTTAGGCACCTGGACCTCCCAAGAGGCTGTTCTTTTTAAATTATAGATCACAGATAGGTGGGGGGGGGGAGCATTCAACTTAAGGCACTAGCCTAGATTCCTAGAGAACTTGGGGATAAATCCTCTGCATTACAAAAACAACAGCAAAATGGCAGTGATACAGGTGCTTAAGAGGCAGGTGGAACATACAGGTGTACTTGACTTGTGTCCTATAGAGGTGCCTTTGATGCAAACCAAGGATTTGATCAGAAATAAATTCTGGTTATTTTCCCAGATGGGGAAGGGAATGTGGAATTCTGCTCCCTTCAGCTATGCAAAACAGTGGCTGGGAGGGCTGCTGCAGCTGGCCAGGGGAGGAGTCAAGACACTGGACACCTGGCATGCCTAGGCACACCTGCTTGTCCCTGCATCGTGGGGCATTGGCATGGGTTTTATAGAACGTCATAGTTGGAAAGAAACCCTATTGTTTCTAAATTGAGATAGGTTATTTTATTAAACTTGCAAGTGCTTGAAGCTTGCTACACACTGAAATTTTCTCTTCTTCCTGTTTTGGAATGTTGGCAAATGTTTTAATTAAACTAGAACACCCTATCACATAATTTATCTACTTGTTCTGCACATCTCTATAAAAAAAAATGCAGAGCAAATGAATGCACAAAATGCAAGTTATGTAATAAATACTTAGCTGTAGAATGTAACCATTTTTCCTGACAACCAATGAAACTATTGGCTGTCTAGATGACTTGCACAGCAAGCTCTTTCTTCTTCTTCTTTTGTTGCAATGCCATACAGTAAGAAGCTACATTCAACAGTTCAATAATTACATCCATATCTTACATTTTATTTCCCAAAACTTTATTCATTATTTAAATGTCAAGTGTGCCTGCCTTATCTCCACTAGCATGCACCATGAATAAATGGGTTTTCCTTATTGATTATAAATAGAATATCCGCTGTGATTCACAGGAAATAAAGAACACATTCTATGTAATTTCTAGCTGAATGTATTTCTTTTTATCAACACAAGCTTCAGTAAACAAAGTTAGGCTTATTAGGTGCAGAAGCTGAAGAAACTAGCTCTAGCTATTGCTAGAATAAAGCAATGCTTCATTTCTAGAATACTGTAAAACCGAAAATATACCTCTCATGGCAAGTTCTATCTTCCTTCAAAAGAGAGTGACTTGAAGTAAGACTAGATTGTGTGTTTCCATACCAGCAGACCATTTCACTGAGTGATGTAAGTGGGGCCAAGTATATGGTGGAGGGGAGAAAGTACCACCATCCCTATAGCACACAGTGTAACACAAGTAGCTCACAAAGCAGGGAAAACTGTCATGGAAGTCCACCTAAAATGGTTCCCAGGTGGCAGCTATTTTACATACAGCGGGTCTTAATTTGTCTTTTAAAAAGGTATTCTAATGCATACTCATTTAATTCCACACTCTCTGAATAGTCTGCAAATGGATTGAGGAGTTTTTGGGGTGTATTCATTGAATTGTGTTGTTGTTTAGTCGTTTAGTCGTGTCCGACTCTTCGTGACCCCATGGACCAGAGCATGCCAGGCACTTCTGTCTTCTACTACCTCCCGCAGTTTAGTCAAACTCATGCTGGTAGCTTCGAGAACACTATCCAACCATCTCGTCCTCTGTCATCCCCTTCTCCTTGTGCCCTCAATCTTTCCCAACATCAGGGTCTTTTCCAGGGAGTCTTCTCTTCTCATGAGGTGGCCAAAGTATTGGAGTCTCAGCTTCAGGATCTGTCCTTCCAGTGAGCACTCAGGGCTGATTTCCTTAAGAATGGAGAGGTTTGATCTTCTGGCAGTCCATGGGACTCTCAAGAGTCTCCTCCAGCACCATAATTCAAAAGCATCAATTCTTCGGCGATCAGCCTTCTTTATGGTCCAGCTCTCACTTCCATACATCACCTACATTGAATTGTAGGTGACAGCAAATAGATTTAATGATGTTTAGCAAAATTCAAAGGAGAAAAATATTCCCAACCGTGTCTTTTACAAAATATCAGGTATTTTATTTCATTCTGTGTTTGGGAAATATAATTTTGGCTATAGATTAATTATCTTATTCACTTGTCCTCTGCTCTCTGTTATCGCTCTTGTTGTCTTAAAAAGTGCATTGGATGAAAACATATTAAATGTTCCCTTCTATGTTCTAACAGTTCTATGTTCTAATAGTCATCATTTTAAGTGGTTGAGTAAAAGAATTATCTGAATGTTTCTCTCATTATCTCATATCTATGTTCCTATATTTAAATACGCTTTAAGAGTAACTTAATTTGCACTTAAAAACAACAATATATATTGCATGCTTAATTCTAGGCTGACTAAAGTTTGGTTTGCATTACTATACATATAATATTAAATGTGTTCTGTATGCATATATATATCAGGTTTACTAAAGTAGCCAGTGCAAAAGAGTTGCTTACAGCAATGCAAACAACTGAATAAAAATGCTCACAGATCAATACTTTTAAATGTTATGCAACAGAAATATAATATAACATGGGACTTGACTCTTTTATGTGCATTGTAATGCACATGTGTGAGTATAATTTTAAATATAAGATAACTAGTCAGGCTTTTTTCCTTTTTAAAAAAAGCATATAAGCAAATCAACTATGCACTAGTGGCTTGGATATAATAAGGCACTTGGTGTAACAGCCATTCCAATGTGGGCAAGGCTTGATTGGGTCAGAAGTACTGGATTCTGTGTATAAATCAATTGCAAGCTGAGTGCTCCTCCTGTTATGTTTTTCAGTTAATGTCATAGTTACAAAACATTTGATCATGCCAGCCTAAAGGACTTGGGAGTCTTGTAAGCTAATCTGCACAAGCAAATTGCAACTGCAAAATGTGGGTAACTGAATTTAAGACTGGAACAAATAAGAAACTGAGCGAATTGGCCTGTGGAGAGTCCCACTTCCAAGGGCCAGATAGATAGCCACCCCTGATTTGGAGAAATTATTGCTGCTATATTTATGAGAAGGTGTGCCAGGTGCTTCCTTCTTAACCTATACAGTGGTACCTCGGGTTACCTACGCTTCAGGTTACAGACTCTGCTAACCCAGAAATAGTGCTTCAGGTTAAGAACTTTGCTTCAGGATGAGAACAGAAATCGTGCTCCGGCGGCGTGGCGGCAGCAGGAGGCCCCATTAGCTAAAGTGGTGCTTCAGGTTAAGAACAGTTTCAGGTTAAGAACAGACCTCCGGAACGAATTAAGTACTTAACCTGAGATACCACTGTACAGTTAAATATATGCTTCTAAACACCTGTGGCCTGGCCCCTCAAATGTTTCCAAATAATTGCCCACATTGCACACCATCAAACCGATAGTGATGTTGAAATTCATCTGAATGGTTGTCACACCTGAGTGTGTCATCACGTGTTCCATTTCTTCTATGCCTCTTACATAAAATCTCTTTCCTACCAGAGGAGGACTTTACAATTGTTACTGAATTACTATAGCTGAAGACAAAGCAATATGCCTGGGAATGGCTCTTTCTAGCCTTCCCTTCATCCTTGCAGACAGGAGCAGTTCTGGTGCGTGATGTTTCCAATTGTATTGCTAATAGATGCCACAATACCTTGACTATGGGACTCGGGGAAATGTAGGAGCTGCTTCTGCTATGTATCTAATAAATAGCAAATGGAGGCGTGTATACTCAGGATCCACCTTGTGATTTGTGTTTTTGGACCGCAAATCAATTTTAAAGCTCAGATATGGCGAGCACTTACTTGGAAGTAATTTTTATTGAACAAAGTGGGACATACTTCTGAATAAATAAGCTCATAATTGAGCTTCAGCAACAGCATTCAGCAAGACGAAGATTATTTAGTAAGGTTGTAAGCAAACTACATTATAGCAATTTGTAGTTGTCTGAAAGAGAAGCAGTTGTCTTCTTGACACAGAAATGGAAAAGGTAGATGGCAGGGACAATGAGAGGTCACACACTGAAACATTCCTCTTCCCGTTAATAGCAATTTCCAGCCTGTGAGTGAAAGGAGAATTTTATGAACATATTTTATCTTGATTCCATTTAACAGCTAATTTTTCTAATGGAATGCTACATGAACTACACTTCCCTTCAGTATTGTAAGATACAATGTATGGGACATGGATAATCAGCAGTATTTAGTAGCTGATATTTTAGTCACAGCAGTTCATCAATGGGTTATCAGTTTATGAAGTGATTATATGAGGGGAGATATTTGAAGTATGAGCCAATACAAGTTAATTTTAAGTGGGGTGGTTTTTAAATAAATAAATATTTGTGTTTGAAACGAATATGCTGCATAAAAATATTTATAAAATTATAATACTAAAATGGATGTTTAGCTGAAGAGGTATTTGAATAGATTGTGGCTATTCAATACAAAACACACAGTTTACCAGGGAGAAACTGCTGAGTAGATGTGTGTAGGATTGTATAGTTAAAGTAAAAGCAACAAAGGATATTGTGGTACCTTAAAGACTTACAAATTTATAATGGCATAAGTTTCCATGGGTTGCAGTTCCCTTTATCAGATGCACAAATCATATGAATGTTATCCTGAGTGGCAGGCATATGGACATAACTGGAGGCACGGGGAGTGAAAGTAGTGAGGTCAGAAGGAAAATAAATGCAGAAAAATGAGTGAAAATTACCGTATTTACTTAACAATGTTTAATCACTATAGAGTTGCTGCTGACACAAACATCATGGCATTGCTAAGCCAATTAATGTATATAATGTACTAAAAATCATTTGTCTCATTGCATTCCACAAGTGAAAGCATTGTAAGTCTTGATATAATGTAATTCAGCAGTTTCTGTGATCTACCTTTGAATATTCCCACTCTGAGTTGTCAAGGTTACTTTATTGAACAATAAGAATAGTGATAGAAACATATGGGACATACCTTTTTGTCTAAGAGCGTTGTGGCTATAGTACACAACATTGGACCCAATGAAGTTTATCCTTCCTGTTTATTTAGCAGTTCAGAAGTTTTGTCTTTTAATGCAAAACTGAAGAGCATTCCATATATATGTATATATCCATAAAGGACTAACACTTTTCAAACTGCAGAACGAAGATAGGTTTTCAGTCTCTCCCTGTCAGCCTGCCAAGTCATAATTTGCTGAAGGATACAAAGAAGTCAGATATATGGAACTGATTATATTATGCAAATGAGGGCTTGCATCTCCAGTAGATGTCACTATGGCCCATACCTAACTGAGCCTCAGAAGCTTAGAATTTACAAATAATTTTTGCTTGGAAAACATCACCCAAAATGTATTGCAAAATTTATCATGGAGGTGCTTTTATATTTGTAGATTTGACCTGTACCTGTATCTTTGACGAACAGCCCAATCTGATTTATTTGGCTCCAAATCAGGTCTGTCAAAAATAAAACTCCCCCTGCCATTAACTATAATGGAGAATATTGAAAATGCTATAATTGTTTTATTGCTCAGACTTGTTTGTTTGTATCTAGAAACAGTAGCGGACAATAAAAAGAACATTTGAGTTGTTGCATGCAGACCTAGCAAGACCATTTCCTCCCAGTCTGGGTGGAGTTAAGTATTACCTTGTAAAGTTGATGACTATTCCGGATTCACTCCTTTCAAATTAGCTAAATTCCACTAAACTTCATTGCATATATAATAATTTATTATCATAGAAACAGTATCATAGAAACAGGTGGTGGTGATGTGGCCATGAACCCAGCACTGTTTTGAATGGGTCATTGCCTCTCACCCTGACTTGTTTAATCAGCCTACTGATTGCTTGCTGTACATGAGTTCAAAACCCCTTGCTTGTGTTCTGCCTTTACTTTCTAAGATTGCTTGCATCCCATGCCAGTTTTCACTTTAGCTGTAATGACATTAATACTCAATTTGCATTTTCTACCTTCTAATAATGTTCAAAACCAAACATTTAATGCTCAGTATTCTGTAGTACATAGTATCAAGGTAGGCATTTAATTTATCATGTAATTGCAGACTTTAAATAAATCAGTCCCCCCAAAAAGACGTCTTCTGTGTTTGAATTTTCTTTAAGCATTACATCTTTCAGTAGCATCTTTTGAAGTACAGAGAATTTTCTACAGTGGTTTTTAAAGAAAAATACAGGGACTGCTCATAATCTATTTAGATAACCAGAAATACCACAGAATTTTCATTAATCTCTTTCTTATTAAGCAACTGTCTATGTTAGCAACAGATTGAAAGATCATTGATATAAAAATCAGCAGTGAAGTGCTAAAAATAGGAAAGAAACACTATATTTTAATGGAATTAATGATGGTTCCCCCCCACAAATTTTATCTGCAAGTGTTGAATTAAAGGCTTATAGATCAGCAAGAAGATCTCCAGTGCTATGTTTTCCATTACTTAATTATTATTTTCTACAAAACAGGGAAATAGTCCAAAAATTTGACTAAATCTAGCTCTCTGGTTTCAGGCTTAACTTGTGAAAGGCTGCAATACAGTCTGGGTCTGACATGCATAGGGCAATCAGCACATGGGCTAGCTAGAGGCAGGAGGTGTAATTGTAACAGTAAGGAGATGAAGAACTGGATCAGGCAACAGGAACTGAATACAGGAAGTAGGAGATGTAGCCATTAACAGTCTGGAGGTCAAATACAAAACTGGATAGATGAAGTGAAGTGATGGATGACAAGACAAGGCAGGTGCATTTTGAGAGTCCATGTTGCTATTGGGGATATAAGAGAAATTCAGTTTGGATTGTATTTTAATTAGAAAACTACCTAACTTCTTGTTGTTTAGTCGTTTAGTCGTGTCCGACTCTTCATGACCCCATGGACCAGAGCACACCAGGCACTCCTGTCTTCCACTGCCTCCCGCAGTTTGGTCAGACTCATGTTTGTGGCTTCGAGAACACTGTCCAACCATCTCGTCCTCTGTCGTCCCCTTCTTCTTGTGCCCTCCATCTTTCCCAACATCAGGGTCTTTTCCAGGGAGTCTTCTCTTCTCATGAGGTGGCCAAAGTATTGGAGCCTCAGCTTCACGATCTGTCCTTCCAGTGAGCACTCAGGGCTGATTTCCTTAAGAATGGATGCGTTTGATCTTCTTGCAGTCCATGGGACTCTCAAGAGTCTCCTCCAGCACCATAATTCAAAAGCATCAATTCTTCGGCGATCAGCCTTCTTTATGGTCCAACTACCTAACTAACCCTTCTCAAATCAAAATTTGCACTTCTCTGAATTTTGCAGTGCAATTCTTCAACCAAATTAACGAGTGCAAAAATGCATGTTGGGTAAGCTGTACATAATGACCGCTCACCAGTCACATCGGTGGGTGGTTTTGTGGCCCGGCATGGGCTCCCCGGCCTCTGGAGCCACACCATAGCTGCCTGGCCATTGCTCCACTCCCTGGGCTGGCCGCCGAGGCTGCAGGGCTCCCACCTGGTCCTGGTTCAAATCAGCCAGTCGGCAGCAGCCAGGGGTGGCAGAGCAAAGGCCAGGCAAGGAGGCTCCTGCCGACGCCAGCCATTCAGTTGGCTCGGAGAGTCACAGAGAGAGGTGCATCATTGAACGTTCAGGAGGTAATTGCTTGGGAGCAAAGGAGCTGGGATGGCTGTGAGGAAGGCAGAGGTCTGGCTTTACCGCTGCATGAAGGATGCACCATGGAGAGGGTTGGAGAGGGTTTGGGACGTTTTGTTTGTGCTAGGTGCATAGGTATTTTGTAGCCTTGGTATCTTGCCCCCCTTTTCTTTTACAGTGCAGAGCTTGGGTTTACCTTCCCGTATGCATGTGTTATGAAAATAGCATATAGAAATGGATAACGTAAGGAGAATGGTTTGCAAAAATCTGTATATTGGTCAAAACTGCATGCAAAAATGTGCTTATTAAGTGAAATTCCCACTGAAATGCTAACAAATTTTCATAAGGATTTAGAAAACAAATTGCAAATTGCTACAGGTATATGAAGAGCTGAATTGAAGGGTGGAAATCTACTTGTCAATCAAATTAGTGAGTTGCACAGAGGAAACTTATGTGAAATAACTTCTTGCCAATAAATATCTGGATATTATCAGGCCTGTTGCGAAATTCTGTTTCATGGCAATGAGGACACGACAGGCTGCGGTTACAGTGATGGCTGGCTAATGAGTACTGATTTTAATCTCTAGAATACAGACTTTAGCTGAAGGAGTGTTGTTTTTAATATAAATACGTTTATAGGGAATTTTTAATTACATCTGCTTCTTCATGCATATGTGGCATATGTTCTTCTTGTTAACTTTGCTGTTTGGTCTTTGACCACAATAAAGATTGATTGAAGGTTGGAACTCTACTCCTCACTCAAAGTGGTGAGTTGTGCAGATTGCCAGACTAGCCTAGGAAAGGGGATATTATAAGTCCTGGTGCTTCTTCACTGGGTTGTGGAATCAGCTGGCAACACTCAAGCTTGCACTGCAACCAAGAAGTACCTCTTGCCATATGCAGTGATGGTAGGGAGCAGCTGCTGTTGAACTCTAACTCCTCACATCCCTGACTATGCTTGGTGGGGCTGATGGAGGGTTGGACAACATCTGGAGATCCTCAGGTTCCCCTTTCCTGCTATAAGGTAAAGCCTGCTGACTGGCCAAAGGCTCAGAACACAGCAAGTTACTGAAGATTGACCACTAGAAGTCCAGGGATCAACCTTCCCACCATGCTAACTTGCATCAAATTTGTTGTTGACTAAAAAACTTGTGCCAGTCAATATTTCTAATCACTGGGGGTTTCCATTGCCTACTGACAAAAGTTTATATGCGCCAACTATCTTGCCTGATGTGGTACTGCATCGGGGGAAATGTATACTCTATAAAATGATTCACAGAATGAATTGGCGCTGCTCCTTGGCTTTTCGAAATGTATCAAACTCATGTGACACAAGGGCATTTGGGAAAGTGCAACCTTTTACTTACTTACTCTGTGTGTGTGTGGTTGTGTGTGTGTATGTTCTCTGGTTTCATAATATAGGTATTTATGTGAATGCCCTGAAAAGGTGCAAGTATCACAAATAGAAGCAACAAAATAGAAGCTTTCCCCCACCCTCCACTTCACACCTGACCTAGCCCTGACTTGTTTTCTCCTTTTCATAGTCTGTATGAATTAGTATTGGTCAAAATCCACTTACTGTCTAAAACATAACATTTTGAAAGAGAGTTACAATAATACTGGCAGTGTTGGAAGGAAAATAAAATAAAAAGAACACAGACAGCCACATTTTTAGTTTTCTCCACAAAGTACACGTTAGAAGTTGAAGGCCTTGAATAGCCAAGGACAATGGTGATGCAATGAAAAAGGGTGTGTGTGTGGAGGGGGAAGAGAAAAAGAAACAAAGCAGCATAGATTTTTTAATTAATTGCAAGACCATGACTTCCTCCAATCCACACACACACACACACAAAAAAAACAATCCTAGCTTGCTCTCGCTTTTATTTGGCACTGTTTAATTATTTCAAGCCTAAACTTCAAAATAAGATTCACCAACTCGGTTCCTGAAAACGTTCTTTTGTTTATCTGCTCACAATATTTTTAATGTCAACGGATCATTTTTTGCAAGCTTGAAAGGGTGTTTGTGGAAAACCATCCAAGCAAGCCATTTCCTGGGGAAAGACAAAGAAAGAAAATCAGTCAACAATGGTGCTTGCTTCTTTAAACCGTAAGTCTTCAGGTGATGCTGCTACAAGCTTCTTGTCTATAATTGTTTTGTACCACACATACCTGAAGGATGCCTCTTCCAATATCAATGGTTCTGTGTGCTGAGGTCATCAGCAGAGGCTCTTCTTCAGCCAGATGCCTCTTCCATTTGGAGCGATGCAAGTGGTGACTAGAGAGATGGTCTTTTCAGGGGAGTTACCATGCTTTTGGAATTCTCTTATTGCGTCTCCCTAAATGGCATCTAAGAGAGCCATACAAAATGCCTAGGAACTGTAGTTTTGTGAGGAGTTACAGATCCATAGTTTCCCTCCTAGAAGTACAGGTTTCAAGCTTCATCAAGACAGGATTCTCAAACATCCTTATAGGGATTCATACTCAGAGCCACTGAGTTTGGCTAATTCCAAATCATGAATTCCTCAAAATCCATGTAGGGAGACTGCAAGCTAATATTCTTCGGTTTTAGAGAGCAGTATTGAATTTCTCTCTCCCCACTTCCAGTGGGGCTCCTATGAAATAGGATTTTTGCAGGAGATGCTTACCTTATTACAGAAAAAGGCACAACTGTTGAATTTCTGCTTAGCATGCAGTGGTTAAATGCACAAGAAGAGCGTTGCCAGGCGATGTTTCAGTAGCCTTGGTAGACAGAGATTGTATATGCACCTGTTCTTTGGTTTGACTTGTATGATGTAACTTAGTCCTAGCGCCTGAGCCATATTAAAGGATTTAATGCTGCCATTCCTTCCACCGTCAAGCAATATTTATTCATTCACTTAAGCCTAGTGCTTGCCATACAGTATTGACTTTGACAATGTGTGAAAGAGGTGCAAACCACCCAAATCCTTGGAGCTTATGCTGTCTTTGCGCCTTCTGAATAAATAAATTATACCCTGTGACAAGATGCTAGAAAATTCATGGTGTGTAAGCTGAGCACTTGGGAAGATACCTGTGCTCTTCTGATGGTTTAGGGACAAGCTGGGATGCTGATTAATGAGTGAATATTTACAGATCCACATTACACTCCAGAAGCTGATTAGAGGGTCTCTGACTCACCATAAAACCTGCTTGAGAGCAACTTGTACGTAATTGCGACCTATCTGGTTGAGCCAAGATCAGTTAATGAGCCTTAAGATATTATTCATTGGTTGGAGTGCCCAGTTAGAGTTCATTAAAAGCGTTCATGATCTGCCAAAAATATTGTTATCATCATAACCATCCCTTCATAGAATTACTGTGCTGCTATTTTTTAAGCTGTCTTTGCAAACTGCATGGGGTTCTTGGGGCATAATTATAGGTTTAAATTCATTCTTTGTGTCTGTGCATCCCTCCTCCCTACATCTTTTCCTACATTATTTGAATGGAAGTCTTAAAAGGCCAAAATACTTGAAGAGGCACACAGTATATAAAGCTATCAAACATAAGAAAGTGATTGGCTTTTGTGACTGTTCTGTGGAAAATTGCTCCTGTATCTGGTTTTGTCACAGTATGGCTAGGTCAAGGATAGCATAGACTGCAGTTAATTGGGGCAAAGCAGTACATCATTTTTAAAAAAAAATTTTAAAACCACCCTATAAATTAAGTATTCAACAGTAGAAATGATGACACGCAAGTACTGCAAGCACAGATTAAGGAACATTTTGTGCATCTTCACAAAAGACCTGCATTCATACAACTTATTGGGTTATAGAGCATACCTGCATTCATACAACGTAATGAATACCTGCATTCATACAATGTATAAGGTTATAGAGAAAACTGCACTAGAATAAATATTTTTCAAGAAAATATTAGTGAATGTTGTTGACTGCTTACTGCTTGTTTTACTCCTGCTTTTCTTTTCTTTTTCTTCTTTTTCTCTTCATAGACTTTAAAAAAAGAATATATAAAGGAAACAAGCAGCACTTTGATATCTAGAAGATGCAGTCTACCATTATAAAAAAAAAAAACAGTGTGAGAGACTAAGTCAAAGCTGAAGGTCAAACCTGCAGCTTTACTCTAATTTATTGCTATGTGGCAATACTAGCTGTTGTTTTAAGCACAGCAAAGGTGTGATGATAAATACCACTATTGTAGTGCTAACTTTGGTAGAGAGGTTATACCATCATGGCAAGTGTGAAATACCATATATAGCTATGTTTGCATAAAAGATCATTGTACTTCAGAAGGAATTAAGCTTAATACCAATCGCTACTTCTGAAGTTACACAGAGTAAACACAAATATTTGCACCTGGTGGAGGAAGAGGAGTGCAGTGCGATCCTGGCAGGGTGCTATCGCGGCTGCCACCCACCCGTGCTGGGAGCCATGCCCCCAGGATGCGCGCCATGCCCCTGCGGGCGGCACACCCCACCCCCGGATGCGCATCAGGCCTGCCCCCACCTTCTCTGCGCCCCCCAGTGCCGGAGCATGAAGCTCCGCCACTGCCTGAGCTTGTGTAACAGGGAGCTTGTGCACCAAGTAACAACTCTGCGTTTTACCTGCTGGAATGTCAGCCTACCCAGTTTGTGACTTAAAAAGGTAAAGGTAAAGGGACCCCTGACCATTAGGTCCAGTCATGACCGACTCTGGGGTCATCTCGCTTTATTGGCCGAGGGAGCCAGCGTACAGCTTCCGGGTCATGTGGCCAGCATGACTAAGCTGCTTCTGGTGAACCAGAGCAGCGCACGGAAACACCGTTTACCTTCCCGCTGGAGCGGTATCTATATATCTACTTGCACTTTTGGCATGCTTTTGAACTGCTAGGTTGGCAGGAGCAGGGACCGAGCAACCGGAACTCACACCGTCGCAGGGATTCGAACCACCAGGCTTCTGATCGGCAAGTCCTAGGCTCTGTGATTTACTAATTTGAAAAATCCCACCCATCATGTATAGCAGGCGTGGGAAATCTTTTGCCCTCTAGATGTTGCTGAAATCCAACTCCCACTATCCCTAACCATTGGCCATGCTTGCTGGGTCTGATGAGAGTCATAGTTGAGCAACATCTGGGAGGCTCAAGATTCCCCACACTTGACATATAGCAATCCAGCAGCATGAGAAACCTTGTTGTTTTTCCTGCCTTCCTAAGACTTCAGAAACAGAGGTCACATGAGAGCTTGTTATGCAAGCCTAGCCTGGCTCTATAGTCAATAGTACTTAAGAATGTCTTCATTTCCACCAGTAGTATGCACTTTTAGTCATCCTTCCACAAAATGTTCTTTTTAAAAAATATATATGGGCCCGTTTGTGTAATGTTTACGATATTTTAATGGCATTGTGACAAGAAATCAATGGTTGTTGGTTGTAAGTGAAGCTTTCCCCAAATACCTAAAAGAAAAATAAATCCAATCTCCTACAGCAATAACACTGTATTTTAATTTTGTAGCCATTAATATAGTATAGTGTAGCATTCATTTTAAATGTGCTACAAAAACACCAATAACATTTTATCCACAGCAACAGAAAGGTAACAAAAGCCATAACAAGAAGCTGAAAGTATCTGAAGATGAGCTTCCATAATTTTTTATGGGCTGGTCATGATAGTTATTTCAAACCAGAGGAAAGAACTGTAAAATATCTCAAAATAGCTTCTTTATGCTGGCCAGATGCTTGTATGTGCAATATAGGTCACTACTGTCATCTTTTAGGTATTGTATCTTTCTAAGAGGCAATAAGCATATTGGGTAGAATCAATCCCTTTCTATTCCCTACCCTTAAAATTTCAAGTTTGTTGTTGTTGTTGTTGTTGTTGTTGTTTTGGTAAAAGCAAAAATTGATATCAATTGTTAGATCAAAATGGCCACAAAAATTGGAATGGTGTTATTTCAAAAGCTTAAACAACAATTGTTCCCCGACATGGGACACGTACCTACAACGTACTTTCATAATATAGCAATTGCTGTTATATAGTTATATACGTATGATGATATGCACATAATACACTCTGCTACACAATATATATGTAAAGGTGGTGTTTCCCCTTGGCAGTAACACTCCAGCACAATCAGCGTGATATTTACAGTCTGTATTGCATATATACAAGAACAGCTACAGTTCAGAATTACGCGTCCCAACCCATTGAGTCAGATTCGGGGAGTGGCTTCCTACAATTCCTGCGCCAACAAAGTAGGCGTGGGAATTGCGTGAGACGTCTTTGATCCTTACGTTTCATTTCCCTCCTTGTCTGTGCTGATTTGAAAGCCCCCTCCCTTCCTGAGTCTGAGCTTCCCTCTCGAGCCTCTGGGTGGTTGCAGGGCTCTCCAGCATCCCTGAGCCCCTTCTCTCCCTGGCTACTCTCCACCCCCTCTTCCGCTTCCTCTGTCTCTGGGTGGTTGTGGGGCTCTCCAGCAACTCTGAGGCTCTGTTCTCCCTGACTGCTCTCCACCCCCTGTTCTGCCTCCTGCGTCATCTCCCTGTCTTCCTCTTCGGTCCATTGCTCCTCAGAATCCTCCCTGACAATATAACAGCTTCAATTTAGCCTTGTTAACTCCTTAGCTTTCTTTACTTTTAGGCTAAGGGTTCCTAGACATCCCTACCGATCATATGCATTTGTCTCATCAAGGTTTTCACGAAAGATGAGCCTTGTTCTTAATTAACATCAATATACTGCATCCTGATCTTAAGAGATGCATCCAATCCACTCAGTACTTTAAACTTTGAATTACTATAGCCAAGCATTTGATTGGTGTGTACAGTACACGTGTACTGATACATTTTCCCTATTGGTGCAAAATAGTCAAAAAGCTATTGAATGCAATGTGTGGAATAATACTTCCATATAGCACTGGATCAGGTTTCTCTATGCTATGTTGACGTTTCATTGAAAACTGCCACACTTATCCATCAGGAGTGTACACAGGCCCAATATTCTTCTTATACTTGTATAGGTGAATTAAAAAAAATTCTGGTCCATCCATTTCTGAATACTCATAGAATCATAGAGTTGGAAGAGACCACAAGGGCCATCGAGTCCAACCCCCTGCCAAGCAGGAAACACCATCAGAGCACTCCTGACATATGGTTGTCAAGCCTCTGCTTAAAGACCTCCAAAGAAGGAGACTCCACCACACTCCTTGGCAGCAAATTCCACTGTCGAACAGCTCTTACTGTCAGGAAGTTCTTCCTAATGTTTAGGTGGAATCTTCTTTCTTGTAGTTTGGATCCATTGCTCCGTGTCCGCTTCTCTGGAGCAGCAGAAATCAACCTTTCTCCCTCCTCTATGTGACATCCTTTTATATATTTGAACATGGCTATCATATCACCCCTTAACCTCCTCTTCTCCAGGCTAAACATGCCCAGCTCCCTTAGCCGTTCCTCATAAGGCATCGTTTCCAGGCCTTTGACCATTTTGGTTGCCCTCCTCTGGACACGTTCCAGTTTGTCAGTGTCCTTCTTGAACTGTGGTGCCCAGAACTGGACACAGTACTCAGTGCTCTCTGTGCTTTGATCTGAGTTCTGAGCCTCTCAGTATAAATGAAGCTCTGTGTTCCTCAGCCCCTATAAATGGGAATCTAAAAATGGCACTATTCCCCCCCCCCTTTTTACCAAAGTTGATGAAATTTGCTGACACAGGAGTCCTACCAGAGTGGATTTAGTCTGCCTATTTGCAGACAAACTGGTCCAGGAACTTTTTGTAGGTGAAATAAAAAGTAATAATTTTCCTCCATACTCCATATTACTTTCATATCTTCAAGGGTGGAGCAGGAGTTTATATTTTGCTTTTCCTTACATTGAAATAATTAAGAAAGGGACAAGCGGTGTGTATTCTTGCTTGAACATTTTTCAAGCTTCATACCAGCCTTTCTGGTGATAGGCCTTAATATTTGAGGCTCTCTATAATGCTGCCTCTGGAATTTTGAAGCGCTCTGGGTGGTAGCAGTGGCTTTATTAATGCAGAACATTGAATGAAGAAAAATGCTTTACTGCTGGTGCTTTAATGAAACCACAACAACCCTGAACTCTTTGGTGGCCCAGAAGCAACCTTAGGGACAGCCCCACTTCTTGAAAAGCCCATAGGCCTATAGAAACAAATAAAACTTTAGAGCTATACAAAAATAACAGAATAACATGAAGCTTTTTTTTTTTTTGGGGGGGGGGGAGGACTTGATTTGAGAGAGAGTTTATTGGCATCATATTTGGACTTGGGAGGGGGAGAAAATCCAAATTAGGATGATTCAAAACATCATTTGGCACAAAGCTGATACCTGTAAGTGGACTGGGGCTTTGCACCCATTGTAGCCTCAATTATATGTAAAGGAGAGGGCCTAAGTCTGCACCTGGGGAAATTTCCATGATTTTTTCTGGCTTGCTTTATGGGGAATGCAATTGTTTACGGCAATGAATAAGGAGCAACACTTCCTAATGTAAAATTTGGAGACAACGTAGGAATACTGCTGAGAGTGAGCTGCCTGTCCCGTGTGTGTTGCCATTCTACATAAGTTTCTTTTTACAATTCCCAGCTGTTAGAGTTAAAACTAGCATAAGCCCATTAGCATGCTCTTAATTGCTATTGTACTTTTTGCATGAATGTAAAAGAAATGTTAAGACAACTAAATTAATCAGAATTAAAGCCTACTTTTTTCAGGGAAGACATACTTTATATTGATATTACATTTGTACAATTAATGAAGAATATTTCCGTTTGAATTTTAAAAGGCTACAATTACACTTGGGAAGCTGGGAAGGCTGTACCTTGAGCAGTTAAGCCTATTGTACACAATGAGGAAGAAGATGTAGTAGCCTGAGGACATCTGCAAGCTAATGAGGGCTTTCAATGGAACAGTAGATGAGCACTAGCATTTTGCCGGAGGAAGGCTACCGGCTCACTCCCAAAGCAGAAGTGTCACATGGACTGCATTTGTACAGGAGTTTATTCCATTTCCCTAATGTTTCTCTAACTTCTAATTTCTGCGTTACAGCAGGCCTGCAACTTATGTGGGGGTTATTTTCTGGGATCACACACCCCGTTGGGTTCAATGATAGGTGGGGCTCATAGAATCATACATTTGTACAGTTGGAAGGAACCACAAGAGCAGGGGTAGGCAGCCTAAGGCCCGTGGGCCGGATGCGGCCTAATCGCCTTCTCAATCCGGCCCATGGACGGTCCAGGAATCAGCTTGTTTTTACATGAGTAGAATGTGTCCTTTTATTTAAAATGCATCTCTGGGTTATTTGTGGGGCATAGGAAATCATATTTTTCCCCAAAATATAGTCCGGCCCACCACATGGTCTGAGGGACGGTGGACCGGCCTACGGCTGAAAAAGTTTGCTGATCCCTGCACAAGAGTCATCCAGTCCAGCCCCCTGCAATGCAGGAATCTTTTACCCAACATGGGTCTCGAACCCACATCCCTGAGATTAAGAGTCTTACGCCCTACCAACTGAGCTATCCCAGCCGTTGCCAAAGTCATTTTCTCCAGAACCCCACCCCTTTTCCACTCCCCTGTTTGTTTGTTTGTTTGTCTAATGCTGAAAGTGCACAAGTTAAATGTGTGGAAGTTGCAGGCTTACTGTACATCAAGCTTTTGTGTGCCATAAAAGCAACTTTGAGAAATCTAGTAGAATATAGCAGAAGTTTAGCACCCATGTCCATGTTAATTGCTTCCGGTGGGGAAGGAGGGAATCTGTTTGTAATCCCACTAACCCAGAAAATTGTAGGAGTAAAGTGATGAAATTCAGAGCAATATGGCAGCACTTACTTTTTTTCATGTCATTGTCATGGGTGAGTCATGTGGGAGCAGAAATACATAGATGCAGAAATGGTGGGGTGGTAGCATCGGACCCAATGATGTCTGCTGTTGTGTCACCACACACCACAATTGCCTCAATACATAAATCATGTTCAGAATACCACAACACACACATAACTGGCTGTAAAGTAACATAACATTATATATAATAAAACTGTAATTGTCATATCAAAAAATTGCAAAGCACAGTTCCTGGTGGCAATACCATATCATATTACTATTAACCTTCTATATGTTTTTATTGTCGTAAAGTCCAAGGATAGTCAAGTCCAAAGATTGTCAAGTCCACCGATTACAATGTACAGTTCCTGTTGGCAATGCCATTTCATACTGATATCTTCCTTCTGCATCGTCCTATGTCTTAAAAGTGTAACAAATGAACACACCATGCCCACTGGTGTGAATGAGCCTGAAACAAATATTAGGAAACATGATAGAAGCTCTAGCATTATAATTGGAAAAACGAATGCAATGTTCCCCACATCTGAATACACCTACAGTTAAAGCATAAGATGGATTCAAGTTTACAACAAGCTCACATGCCCCACTAAGTGCTAAGTTTGCCTTTCATGAACAACACTCTCTGTTCCCCACCCACCTATGTAGTGTGCCAAATATATTTTTCAAAATTGTGTTTCAAAGGCAGCTTTAGATATGGCATGTTTGAAAAGAGATGCTGGGCTTCCCAGCCCATTCCATGGGCCTAAAGGAGCTATCTGGATCCTGCCTTCGTGTGTCAGTATTCTGCATCAGTTTTCTATCCACAGCATGTTTCAGTTGCTACAGTAGTATTGATAATTTGTATTAGAAATACTCTCTTTAGACCCACCTTCCCTGTGTAATGTTCAAAAAATATTTGGCTTCAAACACTGAACCTCAACGTCCAGGTTACATCCACAGATGTACAGTTTTGTTTGTTGCATGATCTGCTAGTTGTTTGGAAAAGACACAAAAGACAACACTCCCTATAGACGTGCATCATGATTTGTGAAAAGAGGGAAGTGTCATGACAAATGTCTGGATGGAGAGCTTTTCTTTGTGCCTTTTCCAAACATCTGTTTCTGCAGCAGATAACGTAACAAGCAAAACTACAGCTGTGGGTGCATTTTGGAAGTCAAAGCATAGCTTGAAGCCATTGGGGTTTAGACGAACCAAATAAGTCCCCTGAAATATACTCGGATTTGAGTGTGACTTTCATGCTCTTTATTCAGCTCGTAGTAGCAATGAATAAAACTTTCCCCAAAAACGTCTAGCTATATATACATTATTTACACAATGGTCCCCATGTGATTGGCTAATTCCTGGCTGCTCCTGTAGGCCAGTCAGGTTGCTGATTCATTTCATCCAGGAGCCTTATTGGCTGCTCCTGCAGGCCAATCAGGTCACTGTTTCACTTCCACCTAGAGCTGGATTGGGTGGTTCCTGCAGACCAATCAGACTGCTGCATTCTGGATCCTATTGTTCTAGGATTCAGCTCAGTACATAACACCCCCTAAGCTTTGTGCTACAAGCCTGCATTCCTATGAATGCTTACTTTGGAGCAGTGGCAAACTTTGGGCTTTAACATTTCAGTGGCGCCCTGTGCAATGTCAAAATGTGGTGCCCCCTCGCCTCTCATGCTCCATTCTCAGTCATTGTTGTGGCGCCCCTGCAGTAGCCTCTTGGCTCAGTGCCCAGTGCAGGCAAACCGGTCATGCTCCCCTTAATCCACCTCAGTTTGGAGTAAACTCCTTAGAACACAGTGGTGTTTCTTCTTATGTTTCTGGCTAAACACACACAATCTTTCACTGAAACGAGTGGGACTTTCATATGATATTTTTTTAAAGCTCTTGTGCACACTTTTATCATGATACTAGCAACTATATTGTACTGCGTCTTTTTCATTGGCAAGCTTTTACATTGTAGGGAGGGTGTGGAGAGAATATTTCTTTGTCGTCTTCTTAACTGTAGCAGTTGAAAACAGAATACAAAAGAAACAAACACCGAAACATTGTGTTGGGCCTTTTGACCTTTCCTAAATGATATTTAGTTTTCAGACTTCAATACAACACTACTCTTCTTCTTTGATTTTTTTATTCCCAAGAAAATGCCTTGGTGGATTAGACAAAAAGTTTATCTAGTCATGTTGCCTACTAACATTGATCAGACAGAAGTCCCTAGGTGGTTTATAAACTGTGCTTGGTGGAGATACCCTAGTGTGCAGACTGGAACTAAATTAACCCAACAGATTTTACACTTCTCCAAATGTTGTGATGCAATTCTCAGTGGTCTTAATATATATAAATACAGGTTTCAATGTGCATTTTGAGAGAGAAATATCATTTCAACACGCATCTAAGTACTTATTAAAACACACATTTTAAAATGTAGCCTAATATATTAATATGTGTATTTTGAGGGGGGGGGGAGAGAAAGAAAAACAACTGATTAATGCTAATATAGAACAGAAATAGGGAAGTGACATAGATCACAAATAGAGAGATTCATACTGTCGTAGTGTTTTTGTCCCTAGCACAGGGATGAAAGCCAAAGATTGTTAAATAGTCTGAAAAGAGGGGTATGAATTGCTTCTAAAGATGAGAATCAATGCCAAATATGATAACTTCATTATCATGTGAAGACTGAACCCTTGGAGAACATTTCATGTAGTAAAAAAAAAATACTGAGACAGTGTCATTTTGAAGATGAGTGGCCTAACTTTGGAGTGGAAGTTAGAACCAAGGTAATTTAGTTTGGGTTACTTTTTCTTTTTTTTAAGGTTGAAATACAAGAGCGGCTGTTAAGAGCAGCTACTGAATGAAGCTGTTAACATCAAGAATAACTGAATGATATTTTTTTTAATTGAGTGAAAGCATTAACACAATTTTGAGTGTTGAGATGATTAAAAATTGATTTGTAATTATGAGATTTCCAAAGAGCAGGGCAATGACGATTGCTTCCCAGGGTTCATTGTTGGTGTATGTGTGTGCTATTGTTAAGTGTTTGTTTTCATGACTGCAGTAGAGTAAGTATAAATCTACAGTATGTTTTTTAAAAAAAATGTTGCTTGAATTTTTTGTTTGTTTTTTTCTCTTTCGCTGAAATATTTCCATCCTTTTAAAAACAAGTAATTTAGTGAGAACAGAATAGTCACAAAATCCATTTTAATACACAGAGATATTTCTGAAATGAAATATACAAATGCATTTTTATAGCCCATTACAAAACCTTACCTACTATACAATTGCTTGCATGCAAATTGCCTAACACTTTAGCTGTTAAAATGCCCATTCTGTATGGATCCTTAAATTTTAAGATCTAGCACGGAATTGTGAATCAATTCTTTTTTTTTGTGAACCATCTGCTTCATCCTAAGCATTAAAAGAAACATCACTAAGAATAATGGCAGCAACACAGCTATTCTCTTGAATTTTTCAGTGGTTGATTTACATACTCTCCATACCTTGGTATAATCCTCTGTGTGAAGCGAGAAAGTGGAGAAAATCTGTTTGTAGTTGACTCTGTCTGAGACAAGGAAGCTCGGCTGGCCTTATACTTAATTCACAAACTGTCAATTCAACACAATGTTTGCACATGTATATACATGCATAGGTAGTTCCATATCACTTTCTGCCTTATTGATCATTGTGGCTGGAAACTGTACAGAGCAGATTCCCAAAGAAGCCCACTGCTAATCCCTTGGAAATTTGGACTCCCTTTCCCACAAGACTTGTCTTTGAAAAGAAAAGAAAACCATGAAGTACAGAAGTGTAGCAAAATATATATTCCCAGGTCAAAACACATGAAATTTCTTTTAGAGTTCAAAAGAAGGGAAAACATGGTGCAAGTATGTATGAACTGTTCAAGACCAGTTCAAATGTTTGGCACTTCTTATGTGGTTACAAGTGGATTGCACCCTGATAAGAGTCAGGCACCCATTGTATTAAATGTAGTGACATCACCACATGGGTGTTTTTTCTTTGCACAATTCCATTAGCCCCTTGTCAGGTTGATGTCATCACACAAACACAGTGGCTGTGTGAATATACCGTAGGCTCCACAGAGACGTGTTAGTACATACAAATGGTAGTTTCATGCTTTAAACCCCAAAACTCTTGCAAGTGATTATGTGGGTTGACACTAAAAATCAAATTGAACCACAGGAATTCTAGAACACTAAACTAATATGAATAGGAAGAGGGAAGGGTATGTGTGTGTTGCCTGAATTCCAAGAGGCAGTTATCAAGCAATGCTATGACTTAACATTCAAATTTTTAACAGTGCCCTTTTTTTCAACTAAACAGTAAACATGGTAGCATATTTGTGCATATGATTAATCACTGCTTCCTGCCATGGGAACATAAATTTACTAAGGAAGCCAATTAAGGAGAAGATGGAACAAAATGAAAATATTCTAACTCTCCTAAGTGCAGTGCTATTAGCAAGAGACAGATTAGACAGATTAGATGAACAGAATGCTAAAGCTGCGAACCCTAAATAGAAATAAAATGTAAAAATAAACAAAACAATAAAAATACATTCTGCAAATTATAAGCAGATATAAAAATGGGGCTGGGAAATCCAACAAGGAACAATTTAAATATATAAGAGAGAGAGGCTTTGCATCTTACAATAAGTGATGGAAAATGGATGCATGGGCAGTCTGAGTAGTGTGGAAAAAGGAATTTGTAAACTGTGGTCATAATGAGATGCATGCAGTGCAGCTATTGGGGGACCTAGTATCCAGTTTTCTTTGCAAATCATAATTGCAGTGGGCTAGAATTGTGTATTGTCAGGTGCAACTTTTACAGTAACTTTATGATACATTTGTACACTATAAAAGGAGTGATTTTCCTAATATCCCCCCTTAGTGATTTTACTGTTACCTTATTTTTTTTTAATAAAAAAAACTAAACCCTGAACAAAGGTTTCTCCACAGAGCCATTAAGGCTACAGCCCTATACATACCTGGGATAAATCCAACTGAAGTCCATGAGGTTTACTACAGTTAAGAAAACAGATGATGGTTACAACTTTCACTGTAGTCTATTTCCCTTGCAACACTGTAGTTTCAGCCATAGCTTGTGACATACCAGTGGCATAGATACATCACAATCTGAGAAATCAGTGAAAGAACTGACAGTCTATACTCTCTGCATATAGCCTGGTGGTTAGTTGGTTAGTAAGAGTAATTAGATTAGCTTTTTTATACATTCGTCTTCAATTAAATTATCTTGTACTTAAGTATCAATATTGTGAGTGCAGGGAGGAGGTAGGCAAAGTAAGTTGATTTTGAAGGAAGATTAGGATACTTCCACAAGAGATGCTCATCATGCCTATTTGCCTATAATTCATTTTGAGGAGCTTTTCAGAACTTGAATATATGGTTAATGTGACATAAAAATGGGAAGCGACTGTTTTAAATTCACATAATAGCTTCTAGGAATGTGAGTAACACATTTAAATGAATGTATGATCATTTCTTCTTTTCATATACAGATGTTTACACTTAAATAATCTGTATGTTCATATATCTGGTCCCAAACCACCAATCACCAGAGGCCAAAACAGCACCTGGATCTGCCTCCTGCAGCATAACAGCCATAGAAAGGATGCATGAGCCTTGAGTAGGGGGAGAAAATGTATTCTCCGTGATCTCTTGTGCAAGGCTACCAGAAGACTTCTCGCAGTGTGGTGCCACAATGTTATCAGAAGCACAGTGAATAATGAAGATGCAGACTTTGGCATATGAACTTTTGTGGCCCATCCAAAGATTTTGAGAGAGAGCTTATGCAAAGTGTTTCACAGAGCTAGTTTGGAAACAGCAGTTCAAGGGGCAGTCACCTTTCTCCTAACCTTCCCCTTCCACCCTTTGATTCTAGCCAGAGAGTGCTTTCAGCCACTGTTCTGTTGCCTTATAAAGTCAGTGCATGAAAGAACAGAGAACTGATGAGGAAGCCTATTCCACATGCATATGGAGTCTGACTGGATGCTATTTTTAAGATATAAATTGCCAAGCTATAAGAGTACTACTGATCACATTGAAACTATTACAGTGGTACCTCGGGTTACAGACGCTTCAGGTTACAGACTCTGCTAACCCAGAAATAGTACCTCAGGTTAAGTATTTCGCTTCAGGATGAGAACAGAAATCGCACAGCAGGAGGCCCCATTAGCTAAAGTGATACCTTAGGTTAAGAACAGTTTCAGTTTAAGAACGGACCTCCAGAACGAATTAAGTTCTTAACCTGAGGTACCACTGTATGTCATATACTAGCAGAGTGGAGTGGGGGGGGGAAATCCTGGGTTTGTTGATTTGCTAACTGTTCTTAAAGTTCATTTTCAAGTTCAGTTTTTAAACCACGCTTTAAAAAGCACTGTTGGTTTACTGGGTACAAAACTTACACATAAGCTTCTGCTGCGGCATTTTCCTGCTGTAGGTTGCGTAATAAATCTGAGATGAGATGTAAGACAGCATGACACGGAGCACTCTGATCATGTGACATGTATGAATGCTGACATGTATGAAGGCTTATTATAGTTTTATAGGTGTATAATGCACTTGAAATAAATTAAGTGTTTTTACATAGTATTTATTTAAAATACTAGTTCCTGCCCTAAGGCTCACAAACAGAATTAAAAAATACCAGATTAAAGAATGAAAGGTTAGGAAGGACCAAGAGACCATGCCAGGCAATATATAATTTGCAAATTGTGACACCTTAATAAAAACGATCCATTACAATTGATGGATGTCCTCCCCCCCACCCTTTTAAAATAATAAAAAAGGAAAGCTACAAGTGGAGCAATATATTGTGTGTAAAATCTTCTGTTTCACTGAAATGTAACATTTTGGTAGAGGTACAAAAGTCATAAATGCAAGTTTCTGTTTTTATTTTATTTTTCTTGTAAAAAAAACATGAAGACAGCAGTGTCTTTTAAAAGCTGTGCAATTTGACGGTTTTGTCTTGCATTTGACAATTTTCTCTTTTGTAATTTATTTTGAAGCATCCAGAACTAAGGTTCTTAGCATAACCTTTGCTGACTTCTGTCCCACATGAAATGTGCATGAATTGATTTCCCTTAATTAGTGGAAGAAGGTTCCAGAAGGCACTATCCTAATCAGTTTGGCCAGAAGCATCCTGAATCGGTACTGCAGTTTCCGTAATGAACTCCAACCTTTCTTATAATGCTTTAGAAAATTGAACTGGTGCTTTCCAATACTGATAAGAAGGACAGGGGGATAGAAATAAAAGGGTGGAATCCAATGAGACGATTTCTGCTTGAAAAATTGGATTTCACTCCCCTCCTTCCACCCCTGTAACTCCCATACCTCCCCAAATCTAAACTGGAAGACCGTGTAATTAAAGCAGATTTTTGGGGTGTACTGGGGCCTGCACAGAGGAAAGGGAAATCCCACTGAATGAACAGAAGTCTGTTCCATTAGCAAGCCTATACACAGTGAGCCTTGAGAACTGGGAAGCAGGTGGTAAAACAAAGGAGCAACAAGAATGGCATGACAAGACAATATTTTGGAAGTGAAATGGCAACAACTTTATTGATTACAGATGACACATAACTAAATGGGGCAGGGGGAGAACACAGACGATATGTATCAGAGATGGATCATTATAGATCTCTGAATTTCCTCTTTGAATACCAAAATAACAGCAATCCATACAATTGTGAATAACTGCACACAAACTACTTCCATTAGAATTCTTCCCTCAGAGAAAACATGTATAATACAATTACAGTGGTACCTTGGTTTAAGAACAGTCCTGTTTACGAACGATTCAGTTTACGAACTCTGAAAAACCGGAAGTAGTGTCCCGGTTTGTGAACTTTACCTTGGTCTAAAAATGGAAGCCGAACGGTGGAAGGGCCTAGCAGCAGCAGGCCTCATTAGGGAAAGTGAACCTCGGTTTAAGAATGGTTTTGGTTTAAGAATGGACTTCCGGAACGGATTAAGTTCATAAACCGAGGTACCACTATATTACAGTAACAAAGCTTTATTGTTTTCTTTTATGTCTTAACTAAACTAAAACCAAAGTAGTACAATACAATGTTTGCTTGAATATTGCTTTTTTCTCTCCTTCTAAAACACCTCTCAATTTACCCTTGTTATCTTTGCGAGTTTGGGGGCTCACTGAGTTTTGTGCAACAACCTGTATTATTTATTGAAGTGCCAGCTCTGGTTTGGATTTGACCCAGATCATTCAGATAACTGGCTTTAAATACATTCCATCAGGTATGCTGCTTCCTTACCCAGGTCATTTTGGGATTAAAATGCACTGGTACCTGTCATAAGGCCAGTGGCCCTCAGTGAACTTGCAAGCAAACTGACAACTTCAACTTGACAATAAAAGGTCTGCTCCCACCATCAGCATGGCAAAGGATTTGTTTGAATTTACTCTTAGGACTTATCTGCACTGCTATGCAAGATGTCAGTTTAATGTGCACCTGATGCCTAGTTTGCCTGATACAGAGTTGTGAATTGTTGTTGCTCTTTGTTGTTTAGTCATTTAGTCGTTTAGTTCATGACCCCATGGACCAGAGCATGCCAGGCACTCCTGTCTTCTTGTTGTTCTTAAAGTTAAAGGTACCCCTGACCGTTAGGACGATTCTGGGGTTGCACGCTCATCTCGCTCTATAGGCCGAGGGAGCCGGCGTTTGTCCGCAGACAGCTTCCGGGTCATGTGGCCAGCATGACTAAGCCGCTTCTGGTGAACCAGAGCAGCGCACGGAAACACTGTTTATCTTCCCGCCAGAGTGGTACCTATTTATCTACTTGCACTTTGACGTGATTCCGAACTGCTAGGTTGGCAGGAGCTGGGACTGAACAATGGGAGCTCACCCCATCGCAGGGATTTGAACCGCCGACCTTCTGATCGGCAAGCCCTAGGCTCTGTGGTTTAGACCACAGCGCCACCCATGTCCCAATCTTGTTGCTCTTAGTTATCCCCAAAATGAATAGGGATCTTAGTCTACCAGTGAAATATACTGTAATAATAAAAATAAACTTAATATCCATTTCTAAGGACTATTTGTTGCTACCCATCTGTCTCAAGAGACAATGGAGTACACCTCTGGGGGTGAAGGCAAACCGCTGGAGAATCACAGCATCTGTTGTGGCTGCAGAGACTCATAGCTCATAACTGCTGCCTCCCACATTGTTTCTGATGTGTTAGCAGCACCAAAGTGACCTCTCTGGGGTGCAAGCTTGGGCATTGTGTTTGGAGGTTCTGGGCTTCCCAGACAACAAGACCTCACAGTCAGTTGAGACTATGTCAGTTGAAAGCACTGTGCCAAGTTGAAACTCAGTCTCCTTTGTCCTAATTGCTTTCTCTTTGAGTTATGAAGGTTATAGTACTATTATGTTCACATGGCAATGGGCTGTTTACAATTTATACCTTCCCTTCTGCCCTAGTCAGATAAAATGCCTTTGTTCCAAATAAGCTTTAGAAGATGTGAACATGGACAGTTCTTGTGGGATGCACCTATAAACCAGAATAATATAGAACCAATAATATTTCTCTCTCTTGCTATCCCATCATTGGAATCTTGTTAATGAATCATGCAAAATTCCAAGAAAAGCTATCAAAATCATCAAAGCTTCAATAAATATTATGATTACTGAACAGACATGTTGTGAAGTTACATTAATTATGTGTAATGCATCCTTGAAAAAAAATGCAATTATCAACTTGCTTTTCAAGTGTGCATTATTAAAGTAAAAAAACAACCTTGTAGAACTAGAATGGGCGGCCAGTAAAATCCAGAGACGATAAAAGTATTACTATCAACATAAATGTCTACATGCTTTTGTAAAACCTTTCTTAAACAAGCAATTTTCTGTTTAAAATATTAACCTCCTTATAAGTTAAATTCTTCAAAAGATTAATCTTATCTGTCCACTGTCTTCTTTTTAAAAAAAGTTATTCACATTTATGTCCTTTTGCTAGTGACCCATTAAATTAATTTTGTACAACATGTTATGGTTGAGATGACTGATTCACTCATGAAACTGGATGCAACTTTATAATCAAAAATGGATGATAATGATAAGATGTGTGAGTAGAATTCAGATTTAAATGCCTTAACACAGTGTTTCCCAACCTGGGAGCTGTGACCCACAAACTCAAAATAATTATTGCTTTTAATCAGGGGTTGTTTTTCAGTGAAACCTCGGAGGAACTGAGATCCCTTACCTTTCAAAAAAAATATATTTTTTGTTTAAATTGTCTGGGGTGGAGGAGACTGGAACAGATAACCATCCAGTGCCTGAGCCAAAAATCCACCTATATCTGTAATCAATAAAGTTGTGGCCATTTCTAATCCAGGTCATTGTCTGCTTGAGGTTTTTTTTAATCACATCTTACATTTAGCCACAGGCTGGATGGCAGTGTGGGGTGTGGCACTGTGACTGGGCATGCAATAAACAAACAAACAAACATTGTGGTGAGTTCCCCCATCTTTTTTCAACAAAAAAAGAACTGCTTCTAATCCTTAACTGGTATGATATATATTTTTTGGCATATCATAACACAGTGTTGGCGCTTGTAACCATACATCAGAAAGGCTCGAATCTTACATTTTAACACTTGGGAACTACTTTCTGGTGGCAGATTTGGTGAGGGTTCACCATAAGGTCCTTGTACAAGGAGCAGCCTGCACATCAGAAGAAAGCTATAATATTAACTCAAAAGGACTTTCTGTAGCAAAATAATCACAGGATCTACGGCCAGTGTTGACCAATAATTAGGCTAAGTATGCTTACATTTGAGTCATTAATTTTTTCTTTGGCTGTGTGCACAAGTAGCCTTCGAAGCACATAGGGGTTGTTTTCACAGTGTGCTTTGCTACATAGTGGCTTGCAATTGGCTCACACCTCCATGCAATAATGTCATCTAAAGTGACGGTTACTATTCATGCTGACTTTACACACAGGTCGGTATGTTTTCCAACTAATGTGAAATGGTGTTCCCTATTCCCCTTCTCTCAATTAGTGATTTCAGATACCTTCAAAAATAATTGCTGTCTTTCAAAAGAGAGAGGCTGGAAACTTGTGTGTTGATATATTGATATATGTATTTCAGTATACAAAGTATACTGTTTCCTATTTTTCCTGTTTCACTCATACGTAAGTTGGACATGGTAAGGGGCACTGGCACAGCCCTACAATGTCAGCAGGCCTGCTTACTGATGAAGCAATATCTTTACTTCTGCCATTCGGTAGTACATATCTTTGCAAGACAGGTTTTTCAGCAATGGTGGTTGTGAGAGAGAAAAAATACGGCAACAGGCTCTGCATCAATAATGATCTGAGACTGTGTCTGATAATCATCATATCCTTCTACATTGACCTACTTGTGGAAAAATGCAAACTCTGCCATCCCACTGATGCTTTCCAAAATGTACTTTGCAGTGAATAAAACTATTTAATATATTCATAGTTTGAGTTTGTTATATCTAACAGTGCTTCTGCAACTGTATGTTTTTGGAATAAATGTTCATAGTTTATGAAGCACTAGCCTGCAATCAAATGATTGGTGTTCTTACATTAACATTAAAAAAAACCCTTGTGAATAACTTTGTAAGTACTGTACGTATTTTAACAAATTCCACATTAAATAGGGGCACTAAGTAAATTTTTGCTTGGATGCCTCAAGTAATGATTATAAAATAGGCAACCCTGCAGTTAAAATGCATAAAACTGAAAGCTGCTGAAGATCTAAGCACCAGAATTCAAGTGACAGTCAATGGGTCACCACAGGCACAGGCAAACTCGGCCCTCCAGATGTTTTGAGACTACAATTCCCATCATCCATGACCACTGGTCCAGTTAGCTAGGGATGATGGGAGTTGTAGTCCCTAAACATCTGGAGAGCCGAATTTGCCTATGCCTGGGTTACCATATCAAGTAAATTTGGACTTTTGGGTTGTCATATCAAAAAGACTGGAAACCACAGCCTTGACATACCCGTTTTCTATATAAGAGAATGGCATAGAATTGTTCTGTAACACTTGTTCATTATTAAAATTGTATTGAGGAGTAAAAAAGAAAAAGAAATTAGTACTTAGCACAAACACAAGCTTTTCTGCTTTAACAAAAAGGCTGATTGAGCTTAAACAGAACGTAGAACCCAGTTCAAGTGATTTGCAATTGTTTTAAGCAGAAGATAAGGTAGGGGCACACTGGTGCTGGAATGAAACACTCACTGAACAAAGTGATTCAGCATAAGAGAGAGAGAACAGTGTGTACAAGTATGCTGGAATATCAGGGTCGCATCCGTTTGTCCCACCACTATTAAAGAACATTTAGGTCCCAAAACTTTTTGGCACCTAAGGCAAACCAAAAAATGTCGCCCCTCTCCCCACTAGGGAAGAAGGGGTACGTGAAGATCTGCATCAGGATCTTCTGTCCCTGTGTATCCTGCTACCTGAAGCAATTGCCTCACCTTGCCTCTTGGGTGAGCCAGGCCTGATGTTGCAGCCCCCACAATGATCAGTTTAAAGGCTGCCAAAAAGCTGGATCCTTTTCAGCTTCTTAAATCCACAAACCTTATGTTTAGCCTCCAGTTATGTTTTCATTGATTAAGTTCATTAGTCACAAACCTACCACATTCAAAGAGTTCAATAAAGTACTTTGAAATCAGCCTGTGACATTTTTGCAAGGCTACATAAGAGAAGAACTGCAATAAATAAATAAAAATTATGCCAGTCACTCAGGGTCATGGACATTTGATGTGCCAAAGAGGAATTTTAAAACATGTATTATTATTATTAATATTAATAATAATAAACTCTTCACCCAAAGAGCTCTCCCAACATCGACATGCCCAATATAGTGATTGACTGTTGAGGATTATAACCTGAGTCTTCTCTATGCGAGTCTAACCACTACTTCATAGTGCTTTTTTGTACATGGCTGGCAATTTGAAATCAGATACAAGTTCACAGAAATTGGATCTAGGACCAATAAACTAGCAATGTTGTTATTAATATTAGCATATTGGTCAAATAACAGTATTTTGGAAAGCCGAGATTTATTGAAACACTCCTACACTGCAACAAACTTTGAGGCTAGCCCTGCTGTGCTGATACTTTGGTTTTGGATGAGGGCAAAATAACCTAAATGGCTGGTGTGTGGAATGAAAAAAATTAAGACACAGCAAAATGTGATTTGCAGAAGAAGTACGGTACATTTTAAAACAGCTGCAATTCAGTTTATCCGCCCCCCCCCACCTTGGAATAAGTCCAACTGAAGTCAATGGGACTTGTTTTTGTGTAGAAATGTAGAGGATTGTGCTGTTAACATTCTGATATCTATGATTTTGGCCATCAGGTACTGGAGAACAAATGTATGAGTGACCTTATCTTTCTTATTAGACTTTATCTCCTCATTCATTGGGCTGCTCTGATAGGTAACATTAGTATTAAATGAAAATGGTAATCCCTCCTAAAACGGTGCATGTTCACATTATACTTGTTATCCGACATCAGGACCAAGTCAGATTGAGATGCTTCAGGAATTAAAACTAAACCCAAATTGCATCTGAAAAAGTTCACTCTAGGCCATGAAAATTTATGCTACAATTAAGTGCCTCAAGACTCTTTCCTGGTCAAGCCTAACATAGATGTTATTTGAAGCTAACAGATGTTGGAATTAATTACGCCAATACGGAGAACACCCATGGCAAATATATTTTTTAGTCTGTAAATTTCACAGCTTTAAGAATCCCTTAAATGTAAGGGATTCAATCCCAACTTCATTACACTTAGACTAGAAGACCCATTGAAATCAAGTCCAAGTGATTACAATGGATCTACTTTAGGCATGATGGGAAGTTTGGATCTAACTCAAGGTTATTTGGATTCATAAAGCTGCTTTGGTGGCAAAAGGATCGTACTTTCATTCTGATATGGCACAATGTTCCATGAGTGGTATCCAACATGGCAGCCTGTTTGCACTATGGGCTGCTGCTCACACGAATCAGATTTTCTCTTTCTCTTCTTTTCCATGCAGTCCCTTGTGTGCTCTCTCTGGATGGTTGAGGACCTCCCAGAGCAAATTTTAGGGGTACTGCAGGGGAAGAAGAGTCAAGGAAGTCTTGCACCCACTAGCATGACATTGGATTTAATCCTCTTATCTTGTGGGACGCTGACTCTGGGATACCTCTGCTGCTGGAGTTCCACTTTGCCTCTTGTGACCACATTGTTTCCTTTCTCTTCCTCTACAGCCAGCCTTTTTCTCTTTTGTCTCTTATTATATATGACAGCCTATTCTTGTAGCCTACTACTGCTTCTCTTTTCTTTTATTGGACAGGGAAGGAGTAGATAAGTTGTGCAGACCATCACTATTATTTGATTAGGGAGGAGGCATGTTGTGGCTATGTATGATATATCCAAACACTGTGAATTAGCTGTGCACTGTCCCCTTAGCCTTCAAAAACAAAGCAAGCATGGAGAAACCCCATCCCTCATTAAGAGTGTGAGACCTATGCTTACCAACCAGCTGTATTCCCTATTTAATAAACTTGTCAGTCACCAACACCTGTATGGAGGATGAATCGATAGTCCAGGCTCAAGAGACAATACAGTAGTCAGTTTTACTAATACACTGCTTCAGAAGCCAGCATATAAGAGGACATTGTAGAATAACTTGATACAACATAGGTAAAGGTAAAGGACCCCTGGACAGTTAAGTCCAATCAAAGGCGACTATGGGGTGCAGTGCTCATTTTGCTTCAGGCAAGAGAGCTGGCGTTTGTCCACAGACAGTTTTCCGGGCCATGTGGCCAGCATGACTAAACCGCTTCTGGAGCAACAGAACACTATGACGGAAACCAGAGCGTATGGAAATGCTGTTTACCTTTCCGCCATAGTGGTACCTAGTTACCTACTTGCACTAGTGTGCTTTCAAGCTGCTAGGTTGGCAGGAGCTGGGACAGAGCAACAGGAGCTCAGCACCGCCGCACAGTTTCGAAGCACTGACCTTCCGATCGGCAAGCCCAAGAGACTCAGTGGTTTAGACCACAGTGCCACGCTTGTCCCATTGATACAACATATGGTATCTGAAGAAGTATTCTCACTGTTTAATAGGGGAGCATTTCAGGCAGAGATCTTTGGTTTGATAACAGTGGTATTTGAAATACCCCCCCCCAAGTGTTCCTATTTTCACAGAATGTGTGCTACCTGATGCAAAATTATCAGTGCAAGTCAGGGTGACATAGCATCCTTTACAATTAGCATGATGTCCATCTGAATGTAGGGATACTATTCACAAAGTTGACAATTACCGACATTTTTTATTATTAAAGCACATAAAAGAAGTGTAACGCTTTATGCAAACGGTTTGATGGTGTTGTGGTTGCTTAGCAACCAGAAGGCAGCATGATAGAGAAGAAGAACAAGGACTGAAGCAAATAAAGGGCTGCTTTTCAGTGAAACAGAATCACCATTTGTACAATATCAAAGTCATGATCATAGACTATTTCTTATTTCCAAACAAACATTTCTCCTGAAATCAAATCAGCATATGAGAGAGATCAATAGCTATTAGTCATGATATCTATATATTGCCAGTATCTGGTTTCTAGGGAATCACTGTTTGTAGGCTTCCCATGGATATTAGTTGGTCACTGTGAAAATTGAATGCTGTACCAAATGGGTGACTTTGGTCTCATACCACAGAATATTTCTTATGTTCTTACCTGTTGTATACATCTAGGAGTATCTAAATTATGCCACTTTGCTAAGGTCCCTACAGTGTTTGTTGATGTCACAACTCTATACCAAGACTAGAACTTTTATATCAAGCCTTCAAAGGTTCTTATCCAGAAGGTGTTACCAGATATTGGCAGTCCCCACAAAAGCTATCCTTTATAATCAAGGACATATTCTGAAAATATAGGTTGGGATTCAGCTAATGAGTTCTGTTGTTGGAAGCCCTGCTTGTGATAAATGTCTTCCAACCTTGTCTCCTCCGCCTCCATTCCTCAAAATTGGCTTGGGTGAGTAGGCACAATCTTCAGAGCAGCATTGGTGGGGGGTAGGTGGGAGGGGAGAGGTGCATTGTTCTGCCTGGCAAGCCAAAATGCTTGTCCTGATGGAAAGATCACCTTAGTGCAACATCAAATTCCTCCCATAGGATTCTTAAATGGCTAAAGTATGTGGTGTCTTTCCTCCAGGCACCTGTGTTTTACTATGAGCTGCACAGAAGTTATGGGGGGGGGGGAAATGTTACTACAAGCAAACGCTTTCCATAAATGGTGGCTATTCCAAGTGAGTTGAATGGTTAATAAGTCTTAATTAATTAATTATACCCCGCCCATGTGGGCGGCTCCCAACAGAATATTAAAAACACAATAAAAGATCAAACATTAAAAACTTCCCTAAACAGGGCTGCTTTCAGATGTCTTATAAAAGTCAGATAGTTGTTTCTTTCCTTGACATCTGATGGGAGGGCGTTTAATTTTTCAGAAAAAATAAAGGTATAAATACCAAAAGGTCACAGAGCACAACATACATATGAAAACAAAAACGGAACATTTTTATAAGTCAAGGCTGATGACCGCAGAATTAACAATCATATACAAAATGTGCATCATTTTTGGAATCATGTGGAAATGAAATTCTTGCGGAGGGGGGGGAGAGATCTATGTTGAACTGATAAATGCTGTACTGAAGAATGATTATCAATCAACGTTTACCAATAAATGAATCTAATAGTGTTTGGCCATCAGATCTGCATATTTGTGCACAGTCAATTTGTTGACCACAGTTAATTTCTTCCTTTTGTGTGCCACTGAACAGATTGGGTAGCCAGCTCTACAATTAAGGCAGAATGAGCCAGCTGCCTCAGGCAGACTATTCAGGGCATCATGAAAGGGTATAGAATTGTTAGGAATTATATCATATTTTTCTCCTGGTATAAAAAATAGACCCTTAGAACCTGAGGGTTGAACATAGAAATAGTGCTCAAGTTTTTTATATTTTTAGAAACACCTAGGAAACATTTCCCTTCACCATTTGAATTCCAAAATATGCACCAGATGTGGTCTTCTTAGAGACAGGATAGAGTGTCATAGCCTACAGGGGAGACTATACATATTCAGGCTTATTAATTGCTTATCAGTTAGTCCTTCCTCAAGGCATATTGTCAGTTACAAAGAAACTTCAGAATCACAGGTGGCTACTTGGAGGGGTAGATATTTATAACCTTTTCAAGACAGCAGTGACTAATTTCTTTACACAGGAGTCCACAGTAATGATCCCTGAGTTCCTAATCACTTAGCAGGAACTTTGCACCAAATCTATGTCTCCCAATTTAAGTCACAATGACCTTTGTTTTCTTATGGCAACTATTTTCCAGTGAAATCCTCAGTTGCAGATCAGCCTGGTTTGTACGCAAGTGGTTTTAATAAATAAACCATATACTGTCATATAGCCCTTACCAATTGTCTGAACTGAAAAGGTGCAATTCTATTAACATAGTGTTATTGTCACATTCACAGCAAAGAACCGATAATAATTGCTGCTCTGTATAATAAATCATCTCACTTATAGGTCCTGAACAGGTGTGTGTGTATGCATATACATATGTGATCTGTTTGAAATGTGGAATTCCAGTAGTGAAGCATGTTCAAACTCTCTGAACACATCCCTGTCAAACCCTTATTCATTATCTATGTATAGTCACTATATGAAGATGGACAGCAGAATCTTGCCTCCTCTTCCTGTCTGTGAAATATATGCATAAAATCCAAATAAAACCAACAGCAGACAGTAAACAATGCCAGGGGTATACACAGTGGCTTGTTCAATAAACAGCCCTTTGAGTGAGCAGAACAGCTTCTACTGAGCAATTGGACTTCCCGCCTCCCCCTGTGCACCCCCTAAACCCATTCTGGGGGTTGTACCAACCTTCCAGAGCAGATTTTGGGGCAACGTGGGATGCACACATTGGGAAGAGAATGAGGAAACTTCATTTGTGCACGTGGATGTCATTCTGCTTGTACATGGTTTTTTAGTTGAATATTGCCTAATATATAGAACGGTCCAATATCCTAGTTGATGGAAACCTGAGCAAACAAACATGTTTTCAACAAGATATTTGGAAGAACCCTACTATAGCAAGAAGAATGAATGCCTCTGCAGGGAAGGACTGTTCCCATTCAGTCACTTAGCAACATATTGCAAAATGAGACATCACTAGCAAGGCCTCATCTGATGATGATGAAGAAGAAGAGTTTGGACTCGATATCCTGCCTTTCACTCCCCTTAAGGTGTCTCAAAGTGGCTAACATTCTCCTTTCCCTTGATTTCAGAGAAGTATGACTAGCCCAAGGTCACCTAGCAGCTGCATGTGGAGGAGCGGGGAAGCGAACCCGGTTCACCAGATCACGAGTCCACTGCTCTTAACCACTACACCATGCTGGCTCTTGATGGTCTTAATGTTCTGGGAAGGTCTGAAAGAGAAAAGCTATAGCCTAGTCCTGAATTGGGGTGTATGGGGTCTTAGGCAAGGGACACGTTGTGCTCATTCTCGGCTGGTCTGTCCACCCTGCACTCAGCTCTCACCTGTGGCTCCTAGAAGTTGGCATCCAATGAAGCTGGAGAATTCAAGGCAGACAAAAATAAGTATTTCTTCACCCTGCACATAGTTAAACTATGGAATTCACTCCCACAATAGGTAGCATTGGCCACCAGCTTGTGTAGCTTTAAAGGAAGATAAGACCAATTTGTGGAGGAATTATTAGACTCTCAATGGCTACTGGCCATCCTGGTTCTGTTTTATCTCCTTTGTTGATAGAGGTGTGCCTTTGAATACCAGTTGCTGGGAATTGCAGCTGAGCAGAGTGTAGTTATGCTCAGGTTGATCTTGTGGGCTTCGCATAAAAATCTGGCAGGCCACTGTAAGAATGGGATGCTCGGTTAGATGGGCCATTGACCTGATCAGATAGGGTCAAGAGAACACTCGGGGCATGACTGGCTCCCATGAGTCTTCTCCCCTGTATTTGCATTCACTGTGCATGGAGACACCATGGAGCACTGCTTTAGAAGAAAGAGAATAAGAGAGCTGACTCTGCTGTGGCAATACTCCGTTCCTCATTATGCAACAAGAAGGAAGCATTCATATAATGTAGCTTGTTGCAGCTTCCTATTGCCAGCTGAGAGTTCTCGTCCCTTGCTTCAAGCTATGTTTAACAGGATATAAATACATTTTTAGGAACTACTTAATTATAAAAAGCATTACATTTAGGGAAAGAAATGTGGCAGTATCTGCATTATAATGGCTTGGTTTGAACAATTGGCAGATATGCTAGGAAATCCTTCTCTTTTTAAAGGCCTACTGAATTCCCACAGCTTTAATATCTATTCATTAGAGTTGCTGATTTAAATTTAGTAGAAAATGGTTGCTTATTAGTCCTTAGTTTTAACCTGCAAATCCTTTTTTTATTGAATCCTTTATGCTGAGATTTGGAAACTCCCACAAGCATTTGACAGCATTTCAGTAGAGGATTTAGACTTAGAGACCTATTCATAGGAAGTTTTAAAATAAAAATAAAAATTGTAGCCTGGAATAATTTTTTGTTTTGGGTATAACAGCAAGTATTGGGATTATATTTGTGCCTAAACTGCATGTGAGAGCCTAAGCATTGTGCACAAAACATCGCCCCCCTCCCAACTTTTCTCTGTGCAGACATTTTATTCATTACAAAACAGATTGATTTTTAAGCCTCAGTGTAATTCTAAGATTCGGCATATCTGTATTTGTGGGATTAATGAGCTCAGCAAGATGGATAGAAAAAATGTTTGTCGTAAATCAAGGCAACTTGGTAAGGGGTTGCCTGTTAATAAGCTGCCTGCCCTCATATGGTTCTGCAGGGTATATACTATACAATCTCGGAGCAAAGCCCTGCTGAGCAAAGTCTTAGAATTCAGTCGTGACTGGAAGTTTTAGAAAACGAGGCTTTTATTGACTGCCTAATTTAGGGGCCATGCACATACTGTAGTCCAGTATCAACACTTTCTGCTAAAAAGTCAACATCTTATACTTTGCATTGAAATATGGTGTCTGAGCCTTCATGTTCATAAAATGTATGCCTGAATAGTTGTTGTTGTTGTTTAGTCGTGTCCGACTCTTCGTGACCCCATGGACCAGAGCACGCCAGGCACTCCTGTCTTCCACTGCCTCCCGCAGTTTGGTCAAACTCATGCTAGTAGCTTTGAGAACGCTGTCCAACCATCTCGTCCTCTGTCGTCCCCTTCTCCTTGTGCCCTCTATCTTTCCCAACATCAGGGTCTTTTCCAGGGAGTCTTCTCTTCTCATGAGGTGCCCAAAGTATTGGAGCCTAAGCTTCAGGGTCTGTCCTTCCAGTGAGCACTCAGGGCTGATTTCCTTCAGAATGGATAGGTTTGATCTTCATGCAGTCCATGGGACTCTCAAGAGTCTCCTCCAGCACCATAATTCAAAAGCATCAATTCTTCGGCCTTCTTTATGGTCCAGCTCTCACTTCTATACATCACTACTGGGAAAACCATAGCTTTAACTATACAGATCTTTGTTGGCAAGGTGATATCTCTGCTTTTTAAGATGCTGTCTAGGTTTGTCATTGCTTTTCTCCCAAGAGCCTGAATAGTACTTTCATTTATTAAAATGGGTATCCTACTTTCCCCCTAAGAACTAAGGGCAATGTGCGTAAAAGAAAGGATGTCCAACATTTCTTCCTCACAAAAAATGTCATGATGTAGGTTAGAATGAGAGGGGTGTGTGCTTGGCTCAGGGTCACCAACCAAGAATCAACTTGCCTCAGAAAGAATTCAGACCCCAGGTCTTCCCAGTCCAGCACTGAGTCCACTACAGCGCAACTAGCACAATGCAGCACTCCTGACTAAAGGCATGATCAAACATTTTAGCACCTAAACTGAAGCTTGAAGTTTGGTAATTAAGGTTTTACTGAAGTCCCAGCATGGGGTTTGGCTATTCCAGGAACAACGTACTCAGCATTAGCAATATTAATGTGATCACACCAAGCCACATTACTTATTCCCGCTGGCTGTTATTGCTTGAGAAGCTGTCGCACTAGAGAGACAGGGGAGAGAGATGTTCAAGATTTAATTTGTGCTGAAGCTCAGCCCCCAAATTTTCTCGGGCAGGGTCCAGCCTTGCAAATAAGTCAAATAAAATAGGGTTCTATAGGCTGTGTATGGAATGTATGCACACAAGTAGGAGTTGGGATCGGGGCTGCTCTGATAGGCAGTGTGAAGCCTCCCTTCCCAGCTGAGGGTATTGTTAAATATCATGGTGATTTTTTAAAAAATGCATAAAATTAACACTGAAAAACTTTTGCAATAACTGAACTTTGTAAACCTTTTGTGGCCCAGGCAGGCCGAGTCATCCTCTTAAATACCTGCTGGGATTGACAAGGATCCTCACCTGACTCTCATAGCTCTCCTGTAGTAGCCTCTGATTAGTTATCATTTAAGTCTTGGGGGAAATAATTAGCATCACACGTCATGTGCATGGAAGTTGCCAAACCAATTAACCAACTAGGATTACTGTTAATAGCACCAGTTTTCCTATTGATATTGCTGGATAGTTTTGATGAACTGCAAAAGCATTTTTAGTTTGCTTTCTGTTGCCACCCTGGAACTTTTCTTTATTAGTGCCACTTTGTTTTGTATGATTCCTTGCCAATGAAGGAAAACAACTTTTCTGCTCTTACTGTATATGTTGATAATATGATTTTGGTTACTGAGAACAAACAAGATTGTACAAAAACAAGATTGGGTGCAGGCCTGGCCAGGCCAAAGGCATCCTGACTGTGACAAAGGTGACCTGTGTGCTTGCTTGCTTGCCTGTTTGCTTGATTAACAGCTTTTGGGAACTTCAAGGTCCCTGCTCTCCCTTCTTATGGTCTTTGTACTGGACCTGGAGACTCCAATAGAGAGCATCCCATGTCAAGAAGGAGGGCAAGTGGGCACTCTATTGAATGACAGGGCAGCAGTTACATGGAGCAGGGCCTTTTCACTAGTGGTGCCCATTGTATGCCTCACTCTTCCCAGACCAGGATTTACACCAGCGCAATAGAGTTGGCCAGGATGCCAGAAGGGATACAATTTACGAGCTTTCACCATTATCTGCACAGCAGGGGGTGTTAAGTCAACAGTGCAAAGGCTGAGCTGAAGCATTCCCTGCTGGTTACCTGCTTTCAGTGAAAGGGGTTGCTGTTTGGTAGTACCCAATTGGTTAGCTGTCAGATTCTAGAGGTCCCTATTGGTGGCTCTTAGATAATTCACAAAATACAGAGTCCATTCATAAACACAGTGTTCCTTCATAATGCAGTAACATAAATCTCCATTGCTACATATTGGGTGTGTATTTCAGCAGTTGAACGTACAGGTTTATGGCCATACTGTAGTGTAGTGCTTATGCGACTGTGGATGAAAGGTGGCTGGGTTCCTTGTCTCGGGGTTTGAGGGGGAAGAGGTGACAAAACTGATTTCCAGTAAGTGCCCCCCTTTATTTCCATAACAAGTCCTTGAGTCTGTACTCTGAATGGTGACACCAGGGACCTAGAAAGTGCAGGGCTTGTCAGTCCAACCCCTGCACAGTCTCATCAGGGCTGACATTAAGGCTATTGGAGCAATTGGGCCTAATTGGGCCCCGTGTGCCGCTCCTATGTGGGCCCCTGCACCAGTGCAATCTAGATGGATTTTATTTATATCTTTAAGATTTTGCAGACTTTGGCTGTGAACTGGGGCCCCACAAAAAAAAATTCAAGTTGCACCCCACTGCTTCAACTTGGGCCCCACTGGCTAGCCCTGAGTCTCATAGCTGCTGGGCCTGAGTTCCCCTGTCCTTGCATGAAGTCTTGGGTTTACAATTTTGGGAGAGTGGAGACTGTGGCACTGGGGAGCGGGCAGACTGGCGAGGCCCTAGGCTTCAGCCTACTTAGCCTATACATAAAACCGTCACTGGGTCAAGGCAGCAGCCGCCCCTCTGCCACTGCCATCGCTGCAGCATCAACATCCCGAACGTGTACTGTGGTATTTATTTACTTATTTATTTATTTAGCCACACCCTCCCAGCTGACCAGATTGGTCAACCCAAGGAGTGATGCAGCCGGGGACTCCCTAATGGTGTGGGGGCTAGCCACGCCCCCTGCACAGAGGGGAGAACTTGTGATGAGCCTGCAAAAATGAAATGGCTTTGGTAGGCAGGCGCTCGGGGGCTGCAAGAGATTGCTTTTTCAAAATTGCCGGGGGGGGGCTGTTTGAAACTAGCCCGGGGGCTGCAAGTGGCCCCCGGGCTGGACTTTGGACATGCCTGTTCTAAATGTTCTTTCAAAGACTGAAGCACAACAATTGGATTTTGCACCATCATCCGCAAACATATTAACTTGATGTTCAACATTTCCTATTTTCACTCGCTTCACAGAGGCATCTGCACGTAGTTGTATAGCTAAGATCTCTATCACCACTGCAGAAAGCAAGTTCTGAAGCTTTAATTTTTTTATAAAAAAAATACATTATCCTACTGTAACTCAAGGGTACAGGAGAAAAGGACAAATTAATCTGAAACTTGTAAACAATCTAACAGCTACTGTTACACTAAAGAAAAATATCTGTTAGATATCTCATGCAGGACTGTTCAACTAAACATGCTGTTAGATGGTTTGATACATGCCATGGAATGCTGAGTTTTCAATATTTCTTTTCATGTTTCCTATGATAATTAGAAATATATGCATTTAAAACTAGGTAAAAAGAAATATTAAAATTGGAAAGCACAGCTTTTCTCACTTTTTTTCATTCTCTCTCTCTCTCTTTCTCTTTGTTTTTCAGGTCAGAACTGTGGAGGGTTAGTACAGGGTCCAAATGGTACAATAGAAAGCCCAGGATTTCCTCATGGCTATCCAAATTATGCCAATTGCACATGGATCATTATCACAGGAGAGCGTAACAGGATACAATTATCATTTCATACGTTTGCCCTTGAAGAAGATTTTGATATTTTGTCTGTTTATGATGGGCAACCACAGCAAGGAAACCTGAAAGTGAGGTAAAGTTATTCATGGCTACACTTATACTGTTTATAAGACTTCTGTTTCATGAACAATTAGTGGTTCGCAGCAATTAATAGCCACATGTGTTCTACTTTTCATAATGGCAAAGAGATGGATTGATGCTTGTTGAAAGTCAAATGATCTGTTTCTCCTGATTTTCAGCTATAACAATCACAGTTGCCATTATTTCTCAACATTTTCTCTTCTTCAGAAACGGTTGTCAAGTGCCGGGGGGAAAGCATTGTTAAGTTAATGTCTGACTACTCTTGCTTATATAGAAAAGCTTATTGTGTTTCAGAAACAAATTTGGTAATTTCAGTAACATGTAAAATGGGGACAATATAGCAGATAGCACATTCAGTTGCCTCATTGTTCAACTGCCCCCTCCAAAAGAAAAATATTGTAGAAGGGAAATAAAGGAGAGTGATGTACTGTATTTCTTGCAAAAAGACTTGGTGCATTGGTTTTGAGCTTGGTATGTGTTTTCAGTCCTACACTTCACTCATTTCCCTGTATTCCAGATACAAGGGTATCCTTGGAATATGTAACCAAAGGGTGAGGATTGAGTGAGGATGTCTTATTACAGATGTATATGAATGCAGTATGATGCTGTGTTTCTGCAGACCTCTTTAAATAGCAATCCGCATAGCAACAGTCTCCATGGATGAAGCCTTTTGCATGCACTAGCTTACTGTGCAGATTGAGTGGTATTCTTCATGTCACCACTTGGTGTGGAGAAAAGGGCTTGATTTACATGGGAAGACAGTGCCCAGGAGTGGCAGACCTCTGCCATGGTAATTGTTTTAAATGTGAAGCCTTCTCCAGTTGGTGAACATACTGCGTCGTTCCTGCATGCTTGCTTTGCATGAGTGGTTAAAACCACTTACTGTATATGTCCTAACTTTGCTGCTCCAATGCTGGGTTGACCAGCCTCATATTTTGACCATTTATATCATGGCCATTATTTCCCACCATAGCTGCTACTTCCTGCAAAGCCAACAAAAATAGCCTACAACCAGGCTGCTTCAAATACCACTTTTGGTCCATTTGGATACTCTTGCTAGCTGGGATTAGTTTGGTATATCCACCAACCAGGGCCTTAGTTTCAGTCCACATAGTTACATTTATTCTGAGAAGGTGCCAGCTTTTTCTTGTTGTTGTTCTTTGGATCATTCCAAAGACAAGCATATTTTCAGTGCTACTTTTCCTGTTTTGCTGTTGCTGACTTTACGTCTTTTGGCATTAATGTTTAATGCTTTATGCTTTACAAATTTTCTGTGCATTTTCAAATTATTATCCACAGTGTGGTCACCTTGCTTGCTGCAAAATGCACTAAAAGCATGGTGAAGAAATCCTCATTCATTTTAACACTTAGGCTGTATATCAGAATCTGAATTCAGTACTTCCAATATGTACACAGGGACTTTGATGTATTCTTAAAGTTCTGGACAGACACCGGCCTATATTGTCTGTAGTGGTGTGGTGAGGTTTCATGTACACTATGGAAATGAATGCAGAGAGCATTCATGTGCACTGAACAGAAGTTTGCAAAAGTTCTGTGAAGTTTCTTTTTATTGTGTGTCAGGTGTTTCCCACTGAAGAGATGTTTCTGAGCCAGGGATTTCTTGTAACACATTTGATGTATTGTGCAGCCTTGTTTTCATCTATAATGAACCCACACCCACATCAAGCTCTGGAGAAATGGTCTTAGAAGCCCATCTGTAACTACTAGAAAGTATAGAACTTGTTCTTACTGCTAATGTGCAACAGGGAATTGGATTATTATTTTTTGTGCTAAATAAGCATATTGAAGGGGGTTTTGTTCACATTTTTATTCTTGTGCACATGTATAAAGGGGAAGTAATAAATTGGTCAGCTACAGGTAAGGATATTTAAATAGTCATAATGCCGCAAGACGATATATGGCTTTCAAAAGTATGAAAGTGAATTAAACATTCCATATTTATATTGTATTGTATTGTATTGTATTGTATTGTATTGTATTGTAGTGTGTGTGAAGAAACAATAGCAGCATCACCACAAGGCTAGCAACACAGAAAAAAAACAAAGGTTAGCATGCCAGTTGAAGAAAGTTCTCTTCCTCCCAAGGCCTCTATTTGCAAATGAAAGTCTGTGTCTTTTGGCCTGTTTGTGGCTAATTAAAGGAGGTAGCTAGAGAGTATGTGCTCAACAAAGATGCAAAACTTGATAATGCTGCAATATTAACACTCCAGAAGGTGGCAGCAACAAGTTTGAGTACATTGCAAATAATTCATCCTACCAAAGGCAGCAGCAAAAGAGGGCTAAGTTAGGAGCAGAATGAGGTTAAATGGCTCATCTGGCTTCAGCCAGTGATGGGATGAAGCACACTGCCTCCCACATGTGCCTTACCTGGATCCTGGTTGGCTGCAAAATCACCCCAGCCAAAACTGTATGGGTTAAGTGGAAGGGGTTGGACAAGTAGCCGCCTCTGCCCTGCCATTTTGGCCCTTATATTTTGGTATTCTCTAAAAAAAACCCAACAGTTTAAATATTCAAACACACAAATGCAGACTGCTGCTTACATCTTGCAGTGATGTAACAGAACTGCTTGCCATGGAATCTTCTTTTTTAAAAGAAGTGATATGTAGGTCATTATTTAAGAGCACAGTGCAAACATATGATGATTTGTGTCTCAGTGGTGTCTACAGCGGCATTCACTCTAATGAGGAAAAATGCGGATAATGAGTGCTATCACTAAAATAGCAAGTTCTAATTAAACTAGAACAAAAAAGCTCTAAGGATAAGCTGTTCACATTTTACACTTTGAGCAGTTTTATTTTAGATATACAATTAACGACACTCATGACAGTGCTGGAATATAAATATAATACAGAAGTCAGGAATGGTAAAATAAATTATGTAATTCACCAAAAATATACTGCTGGTTGCGTAATATGTGTTACGCATGCACACAGTACATGAAAGATCAGGTGACTTAAAGCAAGAGTGGAGAAGCCTCTCAGTTTGGCTCTCTGCACTCTCCCCAGGCCACAACCCACACAGGCTGTGCACTCTTCTTTTGACTGACCTGAATGGGCACTTGAAGTGTCATAATGCTTCTTGTTTACCTTAAAGGAGGATGGTGATGTGTGTGTTTTGTCTTGCCGAATGCAAGGTGGTTCTTTTAAAATGAGATTCAGAAGTAATACAAAACACAAGTGAGTGAAAAGATGAAAGATTTTATTCTAAACAGCAAGCAATATACACATACCAAGCAAGCACCTCAATCTGCCACTTGGAAGCCCTCAAGAAGTGGTGAAGTGACTCCCCCAGTCACCAATGCATCAGTGACGCGGGTGGCACTGTGGGTTAAACCACAGAGCCTAGGACTTGCCAATCAGAAGGTTGGCGGTTCGAATCCCCGCGATGGGGTGAGCGCCTGTTGCTCCGTCCCTGCTCCTGCCAACCTAGCAGTTCGAAAGCATGTCAAAGTGCAAGTAGATAAATAGGTACCACTCCAGCGGGAAGGTAAACTGTGTTTCCGTGCAGTGCTCTGGTTTGCCAAAAGCGGCTTAGTCATGCTGGCCACATGACCCAGAAGCTGTACTCCGGCTCCCTTGGCCAATAAAGCGAGATGAGCGCCGCAACCCCAGAGTCGGTCACAACTGGACCTAATGGTCAGGGGTCCCTTTACCTTTACCTTTACCAATGCATCACTTTCTCCAAACAATGTCCAACATCAAATAAGGTTCTCATCACTATCTCTTCCTCCTAAATGATTAGGACATTAAAGGCTGTTCTCATGCCATCAAAGAACTTAACAAGAGATAAGAAGAAGGAAGGAAAAGAGGCAGGAAGAGGGCAACCGAGTCAGATCACTAACTCCTTGAAATATAATTTTATCTTCCGGATAGATTGCCCATACATGTTTGTGTAGGTAGGTAGGTAGAAACCACTGACTTTTGCATGGCATTAATGTAAAAGTCGCATTTGTTGTTCGTCCCACTTTTGCCTCTGGCTGCACCTACTTTTTGCATCTGGCTCTGCCCTGGAGGAATGTTGCCCCTGAGCTGGAAAAAAAAGTTTTCTCACCCCTGAATTTTAAACAGTGGTCCTTCGCTGAAGAACAGTAGCTCAAAAGTACTGTGCTATTTCTGTTCAACATGAAAACACCTGCCAAAACCCAAACAGACCTGTGGAAAAGTAATCAAATACACACGAGAATTGGATCCATTTCAACTACCAGAAAAGGCCAAGGTATTAATACATTTAATCCGCCAGTAAAAACCTACAAACTGTTGAATCGGTGGCAGATATCATCTATTAAAACAGATGCTTAAAATGCTTTTACAACTGACGTGGCATTTAAGACCCACGGCAACATTTAACTGACCATCAGCAGGGTGGGGGTGGGGAATTGGAAATGTCACTTTCTCATGTTTGTCCCCCTCCACAGATGCAATTTTTCAGTTGTTTGTTTTTATAAAAACTGAGCGCAGGTGCCACAGCCTACTACATGAGAAGTGGAATAAACGCAAAAATGAAAATCCAACAAACTAGCACCATGGAAGCATAAAGAGTTGTGAGCCAAGCATTGTGAGCCATGTTTTTTCTAGTACAGAAATCAGGGATTTATCTCTATTCTAGCACTGTGGGAAATGAAAACCCATAAATGGGCAGGGCAAACAGAACCCAAATCACCCTCAGCCTATTTAAATGGACAGCTACCCAGAATGAGCTATTTGTCAAACTTACACCAATTTGGTGTGAGTGGTGAATATTTGGGTGGGTGTTAAACCAAAAATGTTGGACTTGTCCAGGACAAAAAAAAATGGTTTAAAGATTAAGGTTACTGGATTCATGATGCTTTGAGACTATTACTGGCTGTCTGTGTAATTCAGGCATAGGCAAACTCGGCCCTCCAGATGTTTTGGGACTACAACTCCTATCATCCCTAGCTAACAGGACCAGTGGTCAGGGATGATGGGAGCTGTAGTCCCAAAACATCTGGAGGGCCAAGTTTGCCTATGCCTGTTGTAATTATTTCTGTGTTCCTGTAATAATCAGTTTATATGTGTGTTATTACAAGGGAAATACACGGATTATTACAAGGGCACCGCCAAAGGAAGCTTAGCCAACAAAATATTACTTGAATTTCTACCACTAGGAAAGGATGGAGGCACAGAAAAATACTGTATATGTGCATTTACAATCCAGAAAAATCACATTTCCAGGAAAGGTGGGCATCAGCCTAACTCACCACAGTAAACAACTAGTCACTCATTTTTAAATCATTTCTTTTTATTATTATTATTCTCTGCTCCAAAGACTGGTATCTATGCCTTTAAAATCTTTCCATAACAACCACAGGAGAAGTCTTTAGTAGTGTGTTCACTTAACATATCACCAAAAGAAATAAAATGCATTACCAAGAAGACAAAGAAAAATAATGTCCAGGCTGATAACAAAGATGCTGCTGTATTCTGAGATACACTTGGAGAATTTATTTTCCCTTGGAAAAGTTTGGTGAAATACCATCCCCCCCATGCTGTTTCTCTGACCACGAATAGGGTGCAGAATTTCAAGAGGCCATTTGCACACAGCTCTATTTTAAACAGCTTGTATTCCCAGTTCCAATTACATAAGCCTTCTGTAAGTCGAATATTTCTTCCCTCACTTTCTTTCACAGTTCAGGTTAAAGCTTACACTGTGTGGAAATGTAAAATTAATTCAGCATACTATTTAGCAATGAATCGTCCCTGTGTTCAGTTACACAATCAGCTTGTCTCACAGACGTATTAAGTCTTTTGCCAGGTGAGCTTCTTTTATAATTTAAATAGCATAATAAATAACCTTCTCCTTGCGACTTTGGGATTGAGCTGCCATAACACACCTTGTTAATCCTCTGTGTAGTTGTACCATTTACCAGAAGATCTTCTTTTTGTTTAGGATGGCAATATACCTTTCAGAGTGGTGCTTTCTTAAATAAGCGTGTTTTCCCCACCCATAGCAGTCTTTGAACTCCTAGTAAGATAAAGAAAATATATAATACATTTTTTCATTCATTTATTCTGTTCCTACTCCAGTTCCTACTATTTGTAGGAGGCTTCAAAGGTGAAGGGTTGGTTATCTATATATATATATTAAAAATTAATCATGTGCTTTTCTAAAAGACTTTTTATATATGCAAGACACCTTGTTTCCCCCTTATATTTGCAATTTAATTTGACTTGAGTGACAACTGGAGATAATGATAAAGGATGGATGCTTACACACCAAGGGCCAGAGGAGAAATCTATTTTAAATTGCTTTCTATATGAAATGTGGCATTTTGGACAGTGTTGAGCTTGGCTCACATTAGACTGCCTCTTACGTTGAGCTTCTAATTATGTCTGAGCTACACATTCATTGTCATGTTTTACTTTCTTAAAGAGTGCCCAATTGGTTATATGAAAAAAATATACACAGAAATGCTTGTGTTATATCTATAATAGAAAAAGGGTGTCAAGCCCCACGCTCTACTATATTTTTATAAGTATTAGCATATAACATTTTCTATACAGTAATCTGCATTGTTGTATGTATCTGTTTATGTTCTGTTTTAGGAAACATATATTTTATGAAAATATTATACATGTTTTTATATGCATATGCTCATATTTTTAGTGGAACTAAAATAGCTCACCACTTGTCAAGATCAAGGAATGAGATGGGAATTGGGGGAGGGAAAACACTGTGTGGATAAACTTGACACCAATACTTTGAGAAAATTCCATTCCTATAAATAGTGTAAGATGACATTCTAACAAAAGTGAAGCAGAGTCGTACACTCTGTGTATGGAGGTTGCCTGGTGGTATGAATCAACTGTGCTATGTGACTTTACTGTAGCACGATACAAGAAAATGAGGTATGAGGAAGAATGGCTGTTGGCCTTAGTAATTTGGCCTACAATAAAAAAGATATAGAAAACCAAAGTTTTTTTTAAAAGGTGCAGGGAACAATCAAGCTTAATTCACTACAATCTGTAGAATGTCAGGCTTCAGGGAATCAGATCCCTCCCCGGTGGCAGTAATTAAGCAGATCAAACAAAAGGAGCATTCTTACCAGATAAGTTCTTTAATAATCACAGCGAGAGACAAAGGAATGCAAATCACTTGTTACCTTCAGGTAACGGAACTTTCAGGTTGTGAACATGGTTCAGGTTTCACCGCATGCGCATGCACAGAATAACTCTGTGTGCATGCGCAGAAGTGCTGTATCACACTGTGCACAGAAGCGGTGCCTCATGTTGCAGACTTTTTGGGGTACTTAAAGACCCCCCAGAACGAATTAAGTTTGAATCTAGAGGGTCCAGTGTATACGCCACGCCTGCATCGGGTAATCTGAGCTTGTTGCAATTGCACTTTCTGTTCTGTCACTTTCCAAGTCCGTCTAGTCTTAGGTGAAGGGGGGGGGATCAGGAATGCTGTCCAAGGACACTGAATCTGCCAGCTGTCTCTCTCCTGTTGTACGCTCTTCTAGCTGTTCCTTGCCCAGTATTCCCCCAGCTTTTCCCCTCTGGACTATGCCCTTCTGCAAACCACTGTTCTAAATCAATACTGTCCTCCTGCCCCTGGGAAGGTTCAGAAAAAAGGGGGGCTCCCACCATTTCTCCTCAGTCCAGTCCCTGACATAGAAGTACAATATGGGGTCAAAAATGTTCACTGTTACAGTGCAGAATGAAAGTCAAGCCTTCAAAAGTACATCCGAAGCCTAACCATGCCAGAGACTGTGATGCAACCATGTTTCCTCATACACATATTCAACCCAATTGCTACCTAAAACATATTAAATGAGAGTTCACAGTTGCCTGTCAAAAACTAGTTGTAGGCTGCCTTCACTCAGTGCTTGAGCACAATTAGATGTAGCCCAAGCTGAATGGCTAGAGATCATCATGGACTAGGCTTTCCCAACAATTCAGGAATGTTCATAAGGACTGGTTCCTCATCTGTCCCTAAACTGTTAATTCTTCTTTTTCTTTGGTGATCACTCATAGTCCAGTAAGATTGTCTTCCATGAAAATGGTCTTTATAGTGAGTCTGTAAGTGACTGTGGAGGCCAATTCTGGATATCCACACGTCCTTCCACAGTGGGGACATAGGTTTCCAGGTGGGAGTTGATCGTGGTGAAGGTTTGCCAAACGTGCCTTCCTCTAAGTTCTTTTCTCCCTGAGTTCGTGCTTCTTCAAGGTCCACAACACCATTGGTAAAGGCTGTTCTCCAATTGGAGCACTCATAGGCCAGTGTTTCCCAGTTATCAGTGCTTATACTACATTTTTTTACATTTGCTTTAAGAACATCTTTAAACCTCTGTTGTTGTCCACCGGTATTTCGCTTTTCATTCTTAAGTTAGGAATAGAATAGTTGTTTAGAAGGCGATAATCATTTATAAGTGGTCCGTGTTTCACAAGGGTACAATAAAGTTAGTAGTACAATGGCTTTGTAAACAACCATTTTGGTTTCCCTGTGGATGTCCTGGTCCTCAAACATTCGGTGATTCAATCGGGAGAAAGCTGTGCTCACAGAGCTCAGGCAATGCTGGATTTCGGCATCGGAATTGGCCCTTGTGGAAAGATAACTGCCCAGGTAGGAAAAGTGCTCAACATTTTCCAACGTTATACCATTAAGTTGTATTTGTGGCACTGCAGAGGTTTTTTGTGCTTGTTGGTGCAGCACTTTGGTTTTTTGGATATTGAGCAATAAGCTAAGCTTTCTGTAAGCTTCTGTGAATATATTTAGGATAGTATGGAGGTCATCCTCTGAGTGTGCACACACTATGTTGGTATCAGCATACTGGAAGCTCTATTATTGAAGTTATGGTAACCTCGCTCTTTACTTTCAGCCTACTCAGATTAAAGAGTTTATCAATTTCGATTTCTACCCCAAGGGGCAATTGTTGCTAGGAGTATTGTATCAAATACAGAAATCTGTGCTTTAATTTATATATTACTGAATTTAAAAGTTGATTTCCTTTAACTAAGTTGACATTAACAGATATCATAGAATCCCTACTTTTTTATCAGATAAAGTTAATAGGTGTTTTGTTTTGAGGGTTGGCCTCGGCACTATCAAGACGAAGCTTCAATAGTACCCTGGACAGCTCCATGCAGAACTCAGACTGTTAGAGCAAGAATGCTTCAGCAGCTGTCACCCTTAGACTGAGCCTTAAAGGAGAGATGCAGCCCAATCTCAGTAGCTAGCTGCACCTCCCATAAGAGGAGGCGGCTCATTTAAAAGGGCCCAGGTTGCTTTAGTGATAGTTGTCTCCAACAGAGCAAGGGACACTGTGGTTCCACTAGGGCTTCTGAGCTAGATTTCCAAGTTCTAGAAGCAAATTCCTCCTGTGGAAGTGTGTATGGTTTAGTATGTATGTATGTGGCTGTTCCTAAGAGCAATTTCTCCCCCCATTCCAAATCCCTTGAAAAAGGAGGGCTCAACCCCAGGGCCAGGACAATAAGAAGGAATTTCCAAAATGTATCTTTGCATATCTGGAGATATGCAGAGCTATTGCTGATATGTGGCTTGTGTGTGTGTGTGTGTGTAGGTTGCCCTACCCAACGGCAGCAGACCAATATGTTCAGAAAAAGCATATATGCATTTGGCACATCTACTGAAATAAGACAGACAACACATTGTACGTACATGACAATTCAGTTCAGGGTTACAGCTGACCTGAAATCTGCATCAGCATTACTTTCACGTGGCATCCCACCTGAATAACTAATTTGACTTAAATTGTTCAGTCATTGGTAATGATCCATCTATATATATAGCTGTAGCCTTACTGGCTATTCAATAATGATTGGTTGGAAAGAAACTAAAAGACCTGGGACACTGGAAGCACAGAGATGTTGGCTGCAATTAAGGTCCAAAATGTGTCTTCCAGATACCCTTACCTTGCTGTTTCATATGCTTGCTGACTCTGGTAGACATGCTAAATGTAAGGTCAGTTATACATTTACTGTCAAAACAATGGAGGAATAGCCATTCTAAAGGAGGCTAATAATACTTTGCACTTTCTGTCTTTGTAACAAAATATGTGTATAGAATGCACATTTTCTTCAGGCAGCATTTTAAAGGAATTTTCATATCCTTCAGCAACCAAATTACTAAGATCTGTTTGGATAGAGAAAGGGGTCACATTCCTTAAAATTAGATAAGTGTTTTAGTTAGATGCATGATTTAAAGCTTATTCAGCCATCTGTTGATAGCTTGGTCATCTACATCCAATGTGTTGCACTGGCATTCATCCAATTCTTAGTGAAAAACGCCTCAGAAAATGTCACTGATTGGCAGGATTATCTGACAGGCTGGGGACCATGAGAATACAGATGAATGTCATTTAGGCAAAAATTACCTTCAATCATTTGGACTACTGTGGAATAACAGGGATGCAGTGTGGAACTTTAATTGTTTCACCTTTAGTGTAGATAAGCAGCAAGTTGCTCCTTATCATGTTGTCTGCCCACATATATCCCCTGCAATTATTATTAAGCGTCTCTTATTTTTAAACATGTGATGTGATATAATGATAAAAGGTAAAAAAAAAATAGCAGTGTTCGTCCACAGTACTAAGATTGGTTTATAGAGCCAATTCACACAGTTTAGATTAGCAAAGCATTTTTTCCTTTGCAGTATATTATATCACAGTCAGCTGTTGTTTGAAATAAACATATGTTGCCACATCACAGTAATAATGATGGAAACATAGAGAACGGCCTTATACTGATTAATTTAATTTGTTCACCAAGTTCAGGGTTGCCAACACTGATTGGCTGCAGCTCTTCAATATTTCAGATGGGGGGCATTCCCAGCCCTATCTGGAAGTGGAAAGGATTCAACCTGGGACATTCTTCATGGAAATCATATGCTCCAACACTGAGCTTCCACAAAATAGTTTCCTCACTAGATAGGTCTATGAAAACACTCCCACATCTGCTACCATCTGGGTAGTTACAGTGATGAATCAAAACCATACAGAGTTTATGGACCTGGATGTCCACAAGATGATAAAGCTCAGACTAGATATGTACTCAGTACAGACCAAATCTACAAGGCTAGGCTGAGTTGAAATTCAGCTGGGTAACATTATTAAACTCCACAGTTCTCTTTAAATGTTCCAGATCTGGATTGCAGTCCCCTGCCCCAATTCACACACTATTCCCATAACATTCCAGCTCATGAAAGATGACTGACCAAAGTGGCAAACATTTGCTTCATTGACAAACATTTGCTTAAGTATTTTGGGGGTGTTTATCTGGAAAATATCAAAATAACATTGTTGGATTTAGAAACTCTGATAAGTGCCTGGGAAATGGCTCTGTTTTCTTCTTCTTACACATAGATTTTGAGTTTTGGTAAAGCACAAACAAACCCCAAAACATATCTAAGATAAAGTGCTACTGGTTGTGCACATATATATGTATTTCAGTCTTAATGTGAGCAGCCATAAACCAGGGAAGATATTTGTTTTCTGATATGCATATTTGGATCACACTCTACACATCTGTAACCTATCTCACATAATATCATACGATCTTTTTTTGCACTCAACTATGATTCAGTGTGTGAATCAGTTTTTAAAAGAAAGAGATGCTCTCTATATCTTTTCTGTGTATCAAAGGTGAATTTGTTGTCTTCTTCCTAAATCTAGCTCTCCTATAGAAACTCACAACTATTTTAAAATTCTCTTAGATTTTCACTTCTGTTCTATTTGCAGTAGATAGTGTGAACAATGTCACCAAAAAGAAGAAAATAGCAGATGGCAACTTTAGTATATAGTTGTCAGAGCAGTGCTTTCCAGGCTCCTTAAAAAAACCCAAAACCTTTAATATGCACACATCCTTTTGTAGGCTTTAGAAATGCATAAATCTGGGCCGGGGAGCCTGTTGCTCTACATATGTCATTGGACCCCAACTCCTCTCTCTCCCCTGACCATTAGTCATGTTGGCTAGGGCTGATGGAAGTTGCAGTCTGGCATAAAGGAATATTGTTATACAGTGGTACCTCGGGTTAAGTACAGTGGTACCTCGGGTTAAGAACTTAATTCGTTCTGGAGGTCTGTTCTTAACCTGAAACTGTCTTAATTCATTCTGGAGGTCTGTTCTTAACCTGAAACTGTTCTTAACCTGAAGCACCACTTTAGCTAATGGGGCCTCCTGCTGCTGCTGCACCACCGGAGCACAATTTCTGTTCTCATCCTGAAGCAAAGTTCTTAACCCAAGGTACTATTTCTGGGTTACCGGAGTCTGTAACCTGAAGCGTCTGTAACCTGAAGCGTCTGTAACCTGAAGCGTATGTAACCCGAGATACCACTGTACCAGACGTATCAGTATAAATTACATTTAGGGATTCAGTCTGCCTTGGTTGGTGTTACACTTCCCTTTAAGATATAGATTTTCAGCTTGGGGGTGCTACTTGACTTAGAGCTGCTTCTGTATGATCGATTGGGAAAGATGACGGACTGCTCCATAACAGCTTATGTTAGTACACCAGCTATGTGCTTTCCTGGAGAAGACAAAATAGACTGAAATCATCTGTGCTTGATAATGTCCAGATTAGACAACTATAATGTGCTCTGCACAGGCTGCCTTCAAAATCTTTATTTGATCAAAAATGCTGTTGCTGGAGTTTTGACTGCTGATTGTGGAATTGATTTATTGGTTTGGCGTGACCCCTGCTAATTGATTTACGATCCACAATTAGCTCTTTATGCCCGGCGCGCTTCCTCCGAGCTGCGCCACTCAGCTCCGTCTCCAGTAGCTCTCCAGTCACGCCTCAGCAGAGTTGAACACAGCAGCGAAAACTGTCACGTAGCTTCACTTAGCTTCAGACAAACATACACAGAGTCCAGGTTTGTCTAATATCAGTTCTTTATTCCGACATTCCCCAGGAATCTCCTGGGCTCACCGCAGCCATGACAAAACTGCGACCTCTTCCCTCAGAGACCGAGAGAGGAACAGAAACGAAACTCCTCCCAGACTCCTCCCAGCTTCTAAAGCTGACGTCAGAATGTTGAGGCATCATGGGAACTTCTTAACCTGTTAAGTTCCAAACCCAACACCCCCTCTTGCCGAAAATTCTGACAAGACCTTTTTTGAGTTCAACACCTTTCCCTTTGCCTTGTGCCCCTTCCCGGCATCTTTCCCAGGCACCTGTTGAACCCCTTCAACATTCCCAGAATCACACTGTGCGACACTTTTCCACGCACTTGTGACCTGAAACCCTACTGACCCATTTGGGCCAGCAGTTGTGTCTTCTCCGTCAGATCCTTCCCCCTCTGACTTGACACCCTGTTTGTGAGCTTTCTCCATTACACTAACCGGAGATGAAGCCTCACACCTGGACACTCCTTTCACAACCTTTGGAGATGCCCAAACCTGCCCTGAACCCTGATCTTGGACCTGGTCCCCATCACCGGGATCAGCCTCTGGCTCCCCTTCCTCCTCAGAATCAGACAGACATTCTGAGAGAAAATCAGGACCATCCCTGAGTCTTGAACACCCATCCTGTTCACAGAACTCAGCCTGCTTACTGACCAGCAGCTTGGTTTGATCACCCTCTGGGTATGCAAACTTCCACCCATTGGTTGCAGGATCATATCTACAGAAGATCCTTTCCTGAACCTTTGGACCACCTGCCTCAAAGAGCTCAAAGGGCTCTTTGGCTACCCTCCCAAACCCGGGAAAACCATGTACCTTTGCACCTTTGCATGCCCTGCACCCTAGGGACCTCCCACATTTCCGGAGTTTGTACCCTTTTGTGCACCTGTGCAGCTTTTGCACATGACTGGGAACCTTAGCACACTGCGCCTGTGCTTTTCCAGCATTCCCACCACCCTCCAGAGGTGACTCCAGAACAAAGAGATTGTTCTGCCCCCTTTTCACGTTGGCCACTTGTTTCCCCCCTCTGAAAATGGAACAGGTGTCATTTTCAAAGCAAATTTTGTATCCCTGCTTCATTAGAGCTGATACAGATAACAAACAACAATTCAGTCCCGGCACAACGTAGACCTCTAGCTCCTCCTGTAAAGGAGAAAAAAACATGTTAGCCACAGCAGAAACCGACTTTCTCATTCCGTCTGCTAACATCACAGTTGTTCCTGTTGAAACAGCCCTGCAGTTCCGCATTTCGCCAGCAGGCTCGCTTAGCAGGTGCTGACCAACAGCAGTATTCAAAACCCAGCGCGTCACCGTGTCCTGGCTGGAGTTGTTCTTCACAGTTGCCATAGAAGCAGTGATAAGAAAACAACCCTCCCCAGTGTCTGAACCACGTCCTTCCCTTGCGTTCCCACGCTGGCCTCCTCTCCGAGACTGGTTCCCATGGGAACTCAGCTGGTTGACCTTGGGACCTTCCTGCCCAGCTGTCTCCGCTCTCCATGGGCAGCACGTAGCAAGCGTCGCGTCGCATTACACACATAGCAACGACGAACTCCAGTGGAAAAACACTGCCCGGGGCTCCTCCCAGCTGGCCTCCTTCTCCTTCTTCCGGAAAAGCACTCCTTGCCAGCTCCGCCCCCTCTGGCCTGGCTCCCACTGCGGCTTTCTGGGAACCTGCTTTGTTGACATTCCACTCCAGCACGCACAGTGGACAAGCCTTTACACTTGCCTTTGGAATCCTTCGCCCCCCCCGATCTGCTCACTAGCACTCCTTGAGGCTAAAGCATCAGGAACAGGGGCATCAGCCATCTTTAGGCTTTTCTCAATACTTTCTCCAGGGCTCTGGCCTCCTGCTGAAGCTTCACAGCAAACGCAGCACATCCCCAGATAGCCCTTGCTCAACTTCTTAGAGTGAGCCTTCGAAACGCAATGTCCTCCAAGACCTGGCTGCCTGCCATTGTCTTCCGTTCTCCCAAGGGGCCCCAAGCTGTACTCACAGATTACAAGCTCCTCCGGCACCCATCCGTGGAGAAACGATTTTCCAGCTGCTCTCTTAGCTCCGCAGCTACTCCTTTGCCTCCTAGCAACAGGCAAAAATCTCACCACCTCCTGCCGCAACTTCAAACGCATTCCGGCACTTCAAAGCGTTCCTGTGACAGTTTTACGATCGGTGATTAAGGGTCCATAACCTGTGGAATTGATTTATTGGTTTGGCGTGACCCCTGCTAATTGATTTACGATCCACAATTAGCTCTTTATGCCCGGCGCGCTTCCTCCGAGCTGCGCCACTCAGCTCCGTCTCCAGTAGCTCTCCAGTCACGCCTCAGCAGAGTTGAACACAGCAGCGAAAACTGTCACGTAGCTTCACTTAGCTTCAGACAAACATACACAGAGTCCAGGTTTGTCTAATATCAGTTCTTTATTCCGACATTCCCCAGGAATCTCCTGGGCTCACCGCAGCCATGACAAAACTGCGATCTCTTCCCTCAGAGACCGAGAGAGGAACAGAAACGAAACTCCTCCCAGACTCCTCCCAGCTTCTAAAGCTGACGTCAGAATGTTGAGGCATCATGGGAACTTCTTAACCTGTTAAGTTCCAAACCCAACACTGATAACATAACAACTCTGACATTGTATCATACCCATTCTTTTCCTAGTCCCAAATCCATGTGTTGGCTCTGAGGCTTTAAAGCCCTAACAGAGGCTGAGACAACCTTCACCCACATTCCTTCCTAAATACTCTTGTTTATTATATGAAGTCTTTCTCCATGTCCCTGTGCTTGTTGAGATTCTTATGCAGCCCCCCCCCCCGCTGTTCTTATCACTGTAAGTTTTTAGCACTGCCTGATGAAAACATGGCAATTTCAATGGGGGATGTGGTGGTGAATAGATTAGGTTTAACAGAAAGACATAGAGCTCCTATATAAGTAAAGGAGTGTATTGGTTTGTTTGTTTTTTACAACCTTTCTCTCCTAAGCATTTCTAACCAGTTTTCATTGCAGACCTTTGCAGGTGGAACTTGATCCCTGGTTACCTAAAAGTGTCCCTTGATATTTCTCATCAAAGTCCAGTTTTGTTTGTTTTGTAAAACTTTTGACTTAATCCCTTAGGGAGAAATCTGAACTCCTGGAAGGAAGCAGCAAGGTTTCAGACTAGTGTAGAGAGAGGGAAAGGTGGTGCTAGGAAAACCCTTTTTCTTCACTGCACCAGCTCAAGGCTGGCACAGCAGACAGGTGGTGCTAGTTCTATTCTCAATAGCTAGGCCCTGTTTCAGGGGCGTGCATCAACTATCGCTGGTGGAGGTATAACCTCCATCTAACTGTGGTTCTGCCAGGTGTCCTGTGATGGGCAGAACCTTCAACTAGTAGACATCGCCACCTCATCAAAAGCTTCTCCAGTGCAGCAGATTGAGAATTTGAAATGCCGTGCACCTCTTCAACCAAAACACAGCAATTTTGTGCAAACTTACCTGAAAGTTATTTACTTCTATGTTGTTAGAACATGCTGCTCTATTTGCTCACTTTTTCACAAACCTCATCTCTCCCTTCTCTTACCCCTCCCCTCCCACCAGTCAAAATCTGTAAGTTCCCTGAGGTGGGAACCTGCATTTTCCATATTCAACCTATGTAAGTATCGAAAATGCCGTAACATGTCCATAAAGTAGTAGTAGTAGTAGTAATATTGATGAATGGGGACACCTGTACGCCAAGGTAAAAATTCACAGATGGAACCTCTCCATGCTGTAGATCCAATTTGACTTATAAAACACTGAAATATTTCTGAATGCTTACTACCATGCAACTCTTGGCATGTTTACTCAGATATAAGCTATATGGTGTTCAAGGAAGCTTATTCCCTGTTAAATCTGCATAGGATTGTAGCATATAAAGTAAGCATAAACTGAACTGAGTAAGCAAATGCACCCCACTGAGGCATCAAACCTGTGTATGCAGACATATTCATATAATCTAATCGGTACCGTTTTCTTTTTCACGAAGCAAAGAATTAAGTCCATCAGCCTGTCACAAAGAATTTTGCTTTTCAGCACATTGACTCAAAAGACCTAAGATATATAAACGAGCAAATCCCCACTTAGTGTGATTATTTTCCGAAGAAGAATGGATAAAATCATCCTATTCAGACAGGATAATTTGTATTGGTAAATAAGTAACAGAAAGCCCATATTGGGGTGGGAGGGCATTAATATTGCCCTACTGATTTTCAGACGACAGGAGTGCCTGGCGTGCTCTGATCCATGGGGTCACGAAGAGTCGGACACGACTAAACGACTAAACAACAACAACAACTGATTTTCACCCATAAACTTCTTGTGACAAAGGACTGTGGAATGGCTAATCTGAGAAGAAGGTCAATGTGCCAGCCAGCTGGCCACGTATAGGGAGAGTGCAACTATCAGAGTTTCCTGGCTATTTGCTTATAAGTAATGATAAGTAAATGTATGCATAAAACATGCAATACAATGACTTCAAGGCATAAACTTTCTCCTAGTCTGCATAGGCTGTGACAGTGGCAGTTGCTGGCATTCACCGAGACTGTGAAAAGTAGGTCATTTGCTTGACCTCAGCTCCTGGCTATTGTTAAACTTGCTCCTACCAGGACAATGGGATGTTAACAGGGGATATTTCTCAAGGCTGAAGCATTAAATGTTTTCAAAAGCCACAGATGCTGCTGTTCGGGAGGCGTGTCTGGCTCTGGCACTCGGTGGCTGCTATTTATGCAAGTTGTGTGGGCTGTGCGACAGGTTTATCATAGTATAAGAGTCACAGGGTTCAGCGTGGAAGGCAGGAAGCCAACAGATATATTATGACAGATAAAAATGGTGCAGGCCAGATGAGAAGAAAGCCAAAGGTGTGATTAAACTGCAGTAGTATTATAAAAAACAACAACCAGTGGCCTCTTATTGAAAACAGCTTTGATTACTTAACTCAGAAGTATATAACAAACTTGGAAAGGGTAATGGAAACTTGAACCATTCATGATTTCCGTGGATGGAAGGAAGGAAGGATATTTTCATTCAGAGGACAAAACAAGAAGGGATGGTGTGATGGCACTCCAGCCACACTCGGTCTCCTGCCACCTGAGGAAGGAAGATCCAATTATCACCGAATGTACTCCTCTGTCCAGTACACCCTTTCCATGCTTAAGAACTTATTCCTTCAGATAAATGCAGTTTTCTACAAGACAACTCTTTATCAGCCAGCCTAAAAATGTACCTTACATCTCCCTGAAGCCTCTCAGGGCAGCACAGTTTATGGCTTCTAGGCATGGGGGTGATTAAAATAAGTCAAAACAAGTTGTTTTATGAAATAAAATATAATGTTTCCTGAAACAAAAGAAATAAGTTTTAGGAAAAGGATATTACAATGAAAAGTCACAAAAAGAAGCATATACCCAATGGAGCAAAGGGATAAACAATGAGTCTTCTTCCACCAGCTTTAATTACAATCCCTAAGGCTACAAACTTTCCATCAAGGGTGGGGGACCTTTGGCCCTCCAGATGTTGACTAGTGGCCATGCTGGCTGTGGCTGATCGGAGTTGCAGTTCAATACCTGGAGGGTGATGTTATTCATCATTTTACTCAAATTATTGAATAAGAATTGGGACACCTCAGAATACAAGCCTAGCCCTCTGTGAAGTTTTATAAGGTAAAGCTTTATAAGCCTCAACTGGAGCCAGGGCCTTTTCAACACTGGCTCCGGCCTGGTGGAACGCTCTGTCTCATGAGACCAGGGCCCTGCAGGATCTGATTTCTTCCCGCAGGGCCTGTAAGACAGAGTTGTTCTGCCTGGTTTTGGCTTGGAATTAACTTGATCCCCTCCCCCCTCTTTCTTTTTTCCTTCTGTGATGAACTCCTACTTGGGGACTTCCCTGGCTTTTTTCTGGCCCACATAAGGCCAGTCTGGATAGTTAGCCTTGGTGAAGACTTGACGTTTTCATCCCCAAAAAAGTTTTTGAGTTTCTGCTGAAATGAGGCTGCATTTTAATGTTGTATTTTAATCTTGTTTTTAATGTTGTATTTCAATCAATTGTTTTATATCTGGTGCTAGCCGCCCTGAACCCAGTCTTGGCTGGGGATGGTGGGGTATAAATAAAATTTATTATTATTATTTACAGTGGTGCCTCGCAAGATGAAATTAATTCGTTCCGTGAGTTTTTTCGTCTAGCGAATTTTTCGTCTTGCGAAGCACGAAATCCCATAGGCATGCATTGAAATTCAATTAATGCGCTCCTAGGGTCAAAAAAAGTCCAAACAAAGCCAAATTTGGTACAACAAGAGTTTATTAAGTGCTCTTTAAAGTCACACATACTGTAAAGAGCATTTCAAAAATTGAAGGAACAATAAATTAAGTTTCTAAACATGACAGAAAAACATTTAAAAATCAACAAAGTGTACAGTACATTTTCTAAGACTCTGGGGGACAACTCGAAGAAGGTTCCTCTTCCACTCTTTGCTTCTTGCTGAAGAACCCCCTCCTCAACTGTTCCCCCAGCCACCCACCACACAGAAATTCAAATCCAGAAATTTTTTTAAAAAACAGCAGAGTGGCCCAATGGTCACAGAAAATCATAAAAATGCAGGAAAAAACCACACAAGCTTCCAGATTCTTGCAAACCCCTCCCCAACACCAAGTCCTTGAATTCCAAACACCCCAACCCAAAATCCAAAACCCCCCAAAAATTTTTTAAAAGTTTAAAAGAAGTTTTGGAAAAGCTTCAAAAATCACCAAAGTCTTCAAAAACCTCAAAAAAGGCTACCACACCGCGTTCTATGAGTTGCTCCTCGAAGTCAAGTCGCAACTGTATTAACGGTGTTAAGAAAAAGGAAACAAACTTGCAAGAGGTTTTCGTTTTTTGTCTTGCGAAGCAAGCCCATAGGGAAATTCGTCTTGCGAAGCAGCTCAAAAAACGCAAAACCCTTTTGTCTAGCGAGTTTTTTGTCTTGCGAGGCATTCGTCTTGCGGGGCCCCCCTGTATTATTGTATACTGCCCTTCATCTGAAGATCTCGTGTTGGTGCACAACATAAAAATATATGTAATATATGAATGGATTGCTTTTGGATGCAGATTGTGTATGGATAAATACAATAATATTTGGAATGCATTTATATATAAAAATATAATGTATTGTTAATCATTTTATATTAGTTGGAATAACTGTATTACTTATATATCAATATTTCGTACTGTATCAGAACTTCAAGTACTTTTTTATCTTTTTGTCTTTCTTCTTTCACTATTTTCTCACTGAATTTTTTCAATAAAACATAAATATTAAAAATACAAATACCAAATGAAAACACAAAATAATAACAAAAACAAAAGAAACATAATGGAAACAAGAACAAAAACCAAACAAACCCATAATACCCCCCTCTCACAAACACATTTGAAAGGACATAGAAGGATATACAGTTTGTTGAAACTGAGAAATGTTTGGATGAAAGACCACTTAGAATCACATGTCAGTCAGGGCAAAACTAGGCATGACATCCAGTATATTTTTGATGTTTAGCCTGCATGCTTTTAAAAATAGCGTCCATGGCCAGCAGGTGTTGATTGACATCATAGTAGGCGGGGAGAGAGAATTAAGAACTTTTCTCACCTGCTTTGGTTCTTACAAAAATAACCCCTTTGACCCATCTTCTGTGTGAGGATACCATTCCAGGAATGAGCAATATATTGAATGTCACAGTAACTATATTTAATTCGATATGGCATTAGTTTTAAATGTTGCAACAATTCCAGAGCTTCTAATCTTGAATATGCTACCAAGGTATACTTTACTCAGAAGCATCTGTGCGAAACACCAAGTCAATGAAAGCAGACACTACATTTGTGTGTAGGAAATACAAAGCATTTAAACATTCTTAAAACACCTAGCTATGAATATTCTCAAAGAGTGGCTGCTACCAGTATGGATGAACAAACTGTGTCTGTCAATCAGCAAACCATATACAGTGGTACCTCGGGTTAAGTACTTAATTCGTTCCGGAGGTCCGTTCTTAACCTGAAACTGTTCTTAACCTGAAGCACCACTTTAGCTAATGGGGCCGCCAGTTGCCGCTGCGCTGCCAGAGCACGATTTCTGTTCTGATCCTGAAGCAAAGTTCTTAACCTGAAGCACTATTTCTGGGTTAGCAGAGTCTGTAACCTGAAGCATATGTAACCCGAGGTACCACTGTAATGGATGCATAAATCCAGTTTCTGTATTGGCTGATATTATTTATTTATTTTATAAACAGACCTTCATTCGAAGACCACAAAGCTGTTTGAAATATAAAAACACAAAAATATATAGCACAGTAATGAATAAAATCAATACTTACCCCAGAGGTTAAGAGGTCATAGATTGTTTAATTAGCCAAAGGCTTGGAGGAAGAGGAATATTTTTGCCTGGCACCGAAGAGGCACCAGGCACCTCTTGGCATCTGAGTCATCACATTCCCTAGGACCAAAGGTAAAGGGACCCCTGACAGTTAAGTCCAGTCGCGAACGACTCTGGGGTTGCGGTGCTCATCTCGCTTTACTGGCCGAGGGAGCTGACGTTTGTCCAGGTCATGTGGCCAGCATGACTAAGCCACTTCTGGCAAAACCAGAGCAGCGCACAGAAATGCTGTTTACCTTGCCGCCGGAGTGGTACCTATTTATCTACTTGCACTTTGACATGCTTTCAAACTGCTAGGTTGACAGGAGCTGGGACCGAACAACAGGAGCTCACTCCGTCGCAGGGATTCGAACCGTCAAGGGACCAAAGGTACAAACCAGCAAAGATTAGTTATGATTAACAGCATAATTGTATGCATGTTTACTCTGAAGTAAGTAATAACCATGGGACTTAGGCTGCTATCCTAACAACATTTACTTGGGAATAAACAGCACTGAATTCAATAGGATTTACCGCTGAGATTTTATGGTTAGGATTACAGCCTCACTCAGTGCAGCGATGGGGATCCTAGCCCCCTCCCCCCTCCCAAATTCTACGTTACTCCCATCAAATTAAGCCAGCATGTCGAGAGGTCAGGGTTGTGGAAATTATAGCTAAGCAACAGGTTCCCCATCTTGCCTTAGTGTATTTACAATTGCAGCTTAAGGACTCAGCTGCATTAGTCAAAGAAAGCACTTTGAATGTGTTATAAACATGCAATACCCAATGGCAATGGAGAGCCCCCCAAAAAATCTTTGCAATTTTACAAAGCTTTCCCCCCTTTTATTATAAAGATTTAATATCTGATTTATTTATAGCGTTTTTCCTCCTGTGTGTAGATCCATCCTTAGTCCCATTTCATTGTTTTCAATGACTTACCTTTGATAAATGATGCTTCAAGTTTTAAAAATGGCACATGGATTTGTGGTATGTGTATTCCCGCTGTATCCATTTGTGATTCAGTTCTAGGCCTGGTAAAAGGAAACATGGTGAAACCATATTTCTTATGGCATTAGGTAACTGTTCAGCACGTAGCGATCCACTTAGAGAAATATACATTTAAAAAAATAAAAGAAAGACTTAATTGCAATAATATGTATGAGACAATATGCCTGGAATATATAATGCTGTACACTCTGTGTGCTTATTTTTGGAGCACATCCTCACGTACATATATATATATATATATTTATTTAGTTTAGCTGTTTAATCATGTGGTGTGTTTTTTTATTCTTTTCATTAAATATCTTTCTCAGGAGGGGAACAAATAACATGTCAGCAATGCAAGATCTGGGACACACTAGGGGAGAGAATTATTTTTCAGCAACATATTCTCAGGCTTTCCTTTCTGGCATTTTTCTTCCCTTTACTTCTTGTGTTCTGTCTGAGATCCTGCTAAGAAAGATGAAGTGATTTCTTCCTAGAGTCAATCTGAATAAATCTTCACAAGATCGAAATCACAAAGAAGAGGTGATGACATCTTCATCTTGAGAGAGGCTTAACACATCCTTGGCTTTAAGGCTTTAGGGCTTCACACTTGCTGCTATTGTTGACTTAATTTTCAATGCTGAGAGACATTCTTCATGTGTCATGAGACAAGGCCCATAATACATGCTACATATGCTTTCTGTCAGACTTAAACAAGGCCTATTTTGTTCTGAGAGAATAATGTCTTAGGAAGAATTTTCCAGAAGCAATCACTGACTTTAAAGTAGGTTGTTTCTCCCTTTAATTGCCATGTTAAAAAGTGCTTGTTGTCATAGCCCCACTCCCAGTGTTTTATTGAAGGTGTATTCTGCAATATATTCTTGACGCAATAATCATGCACTAGGAGTAGATTCAGTCTGCTTTATTTTGTTCTGCAATCCTTTCCCAACACCAACACGTTTTTACTATCCAGGGGGACTATAATGCAAACAAAAGTATGACAAAAAGGTGAGATATATCTGGTATAAAAATTCACAGGATTTTAGCAGGATGTGCACTGATTGGAAATTAAACAGTGTTATTGCCCTGAAACATTTGCACATGCCAACGGTGTTGAAAGCAGAATTGCATGTGACTGCCCTGATGTCTGGAAAGATGTCAGCTGTGGGGCTGGGGAAATAGCCTCATGGGGCAAATTGGACCCCTCAGTGGGTCAAGACTGGCCCATGGGCCAGTGGTTCCCCACCGCTGCTATAGACCTAGACATGTTTTCATTGCAGCCATACTTCTTCAGGTCTTGGAACCCAGTTTCGAAAAATATTTTAAAACATCTCCATATTTTCTCACACAGTACAATGGCAATGATGTAATGTGTGTCTCAAATATGGGTTTATTTATTCAGATATTTTCATAGCCCAGGGCAGCTGGGAGAGCTTAAGATTTAGCTGCTTGACATTTTGAAATGGTTGTTGTTCTTTTTAACAAGAAAAATAATAATAAACAGATGCTTGGCCACACTATTTGATTGTAAGTTCAAGTTCACCCCTCATACAATAACTTTTCACTTCCCATCCCAATCTTGGGGGGAGGCTTTCAGCTCCACTTTCCCATTCCTATCCCCATACAGTGGTACCTCTGGTTACGAACTTAATTCATTCCAGAGGTCCGTTCTTAAGCTGAAACCGTTCTTATCCTGAGGCACGCTTTCGCTAATAGGCACGATTTTCATTCACATCCTGGGCAAAGTTTGCAACCAGGAGCAGCTACTTCTGGGTTAGCGGAGCTCATAACCTGAAACATTCGTAACCAGAAGCGTTTGTAACCAGAGGTACCACTGTACATGCAAAAAACTTCAATGGTGCATGTTTAACCCATGTTTTAAAAAATGCAAAAGTGGCCATTTCTCCACAGGACAGAGCCTGTTGTTTTTGTAAGCGAATTGCAGTCATGGCTCCAACCATTATGTTTAAGCATTTCTAGTGGGAAATGCATACAAATGAATACAGTTACTCTAAGATTATTCTGACAGTACAGCCCTTAATGTGAGAATGGCACTACAAACACAGGGCAAAGCAAATATCTATTTATGCATTTGCTTTGATTCTGTTTTGCATGGGATAATCACCCTTGTTGGAAATCCCCCTACATGGTGTTCTCCTGATCCCCTCAGAGCCAGTTTTGGGAGTCACATGGGAGGAAAAGAGGGTAGAAAGCCCCATTGCTCAAGAGAAAGGCCTTGTGCAAGGCTTCCACCAATGGGGCATGTTATGCTTATCCTACCTGTATAATATGTTTCTAGGATGAAAGCTGGTTCACATTTTGCATGTTGTTATTTAGTATGCACACCAGAGTAAAAAATGCCTATGTGCACCAAGTGTAAATATACACATGGAAACAGCAGACTCTAGGAGGAGAACTAAATCAGGAGGTTTGTGAAGCATCTGCTAGGCTGCCATGCATTTGTATGATAGATGCATTTGGCTTGATGTGTTACAATCTGAGCTGGGCCAAGCCACGGGAATAAATCTACTGCCTTTTTGTATGTATTTGTTAGTACAATTTTTTTTCCAGTTTTAATGAGGGAATTGGGTGTATTCTTTGCTGTATCTTAATGAAGTAGAGATCTGTTATGTCAATTGAATTTGACTACCCTCTAAGCTAATAACAATGTTTTTTTTAAAAGGCAAAGTAGGTTGTTGGACATCATTTGCTTCAAATTATCTCATTTGTCTCTATGAGCTTCCAGGTTGATTGCTTTCTTGTTTGTTTTTGCTATTTCCTCAGGTACTGAGGAAAGGTTAATTGAACATTAAAAATCCTTGGTTTCTCTCCATCCACCCCACTCTCCACTACTTTTCTTTTTTCCAGTAAATCTACTTCTACAAGATAGACACTTTTGCAGAGACACTGTGGCCTGGTTCTCCTGTATTTCCACATCTGATTACTACCATTTAAACTGAGCTTACTTTGGATCTGCTCTGCATCTGTCACATTGTGCCTACCAAGGTCAAACATAAGAGCACACATTCATGGTCATTCATGGTGTAGAGAAAGGGGACATAATTTTTTTCTCTTCCCCTCCTAATGCCAGAATCAATGAAGCTGAGCATTGGAAGATTCATGGCCGGCAAAAGAAAGAACTTCATGTGGCACATAGTTAAACTGTGATGTTTTATCCAACTAGAAGTAGTGATTCCCACCAACTTGGATGGCTTTAAAAGAGGATTAAATATATTCATGGAGGATAAAGCTATCAATGGCTACTATCCTCTTTTCAAAACTTTACTATTTAGTTTTACTAATTTCATCTCAGAGGGGTGCCTCTTATTTTATATTTAATTAGGAATCCCAAGTTTGAGAATATTATGGTCAGCCATGCAACATCACAATACACATGGGGTCTTTCCATATATTCCAGTAGCACAACTTGGCAGACCAAAAAACATAGCCTCTGGTTTTTCTTCATTTCCCACCCATTAGGAGCAAAGATACAAGACCATGTCAGGGATAAATTAGCAACAATTTTATTAACATACAGAGATCTGCAAGGAGTGAAACTATATTGGGAACAGGCCAACATCCCTTCAGTATAGAACACTGAACTTCTGATGTAAGCTGTAAGGATTCTTCTCCCACTGTCTACTTGTCATTGGTGACTCCACCCTGACTAGTCCACTGAATGACGTGTGTGTCCCCTTGACCCTGCTCACCTTAACAATGTGGTTTCTACACACACATCCCATCTCTCCACCCTCCATCACTCAAGCAAAATGCATGATCAATGTTCAATGAAAGTTTCAAATCAATTAAAAGCTCTTGAAGAGAGTGTGAAGCAGAACCAAGAAGGAGTTTGTTTTGGGGAAGGGACATGGCCTGGGAAGACTCTCAAGGGCTGGATAGACCTGATTGGTATATTTTGCTCCTTGGCTGGAGGTTCTCCACCCCTATTATACAGACACCTGTCCATGGTGTCTCTCCAAATGCATTTGACATGTGCATTTTACCCTGCATATTGAATGCCTTGTTGTACTCCTCCATTTGGATGATCATAAACATTGTCATCTTCGTCCCAGGTTGGTGATTTATCCTGAACTGGATGTTCCTTAGCTCCTGTTGACTTTACCCCAACAACCATTTAAAAAGCTGTTCTGCCACCTTTTTGATTTTCAGTGCCATCAGTTTGTTAGTTCTAGTTTTTCAAGTGGATCCTTCCCCTTTGGTTAAGCCCAGGCTTCTCCCAGAACATACCCCAACGCCTAATAAATCTGAACCTCTTCTGATAACACAACTGTATTGTCCATGTATTTACTCTAGTAAGAAGGACAATTCTGATTCTTGCTACCTCCTTAAGTTTTTGTGGGGTTTTTTGTGTGTTTTTTAAAACTCTAAGGGTCTTCTGAGGACATGATTTAATTGCCTTTGCTATGTCATTCCTAGCATTACAATTTGCAACATTTATAATCAAAGTCAATTGAAAACTAGCAATTTCTTTGATGTGATAACTTTCTGTTTTTCCACATTTCACCTCTTGGAAAGATGTGATAAAACTACAAGTTGAACTTTATCCCATTGCAAAATAAATAAGCCATCATGAATCGCCCACCATTCGCCTGTGGGACAGGCCTGGGGAAAAGTGATATTTAATATCGGGAGTCAAGTCTGAGCTGGGAAGAGAAGGGTCATTGCTACCTAAAGAAAAAACCAGGGTTTCAGCCATAGTTGCCTGAATCTTAGCCACTATTCAAAAGGAAGAATAGCAGGCAGCATTACTGACCCCTCTAAGTGTTTAGTACTTTATAATTCCATCTTCCATCAGCCTGTACCTGGGTGCATTTCAGGCAAACGAAGTCTTTCATGTGGAGTGGTGAAAAGCTTCAAATGTACAATTAAATTTTTACTGCAAGTTGTAAAATAGACAGCCCTTTTACAGTATCTATCTGCATCTTGGTTTGTATCTGTCAAAGAGAGAGAGAGAGAAGCATTTCCAAAGTGCCAAAGACATCCAGCAATATCTTGTGCTATTAGAGTTCATATGTATTCAACGATGCAAATTGTTGCATTTGCATTTCACAACAATGTGGTTTGTTTGCTCTTCTTTTTTAGAATTATTTTTGCAAGTCATTATAATAAGATTTATCTCCTGAAGATTACCCCAATCAGTTGATTTAAACTCTTCCTGCAAACATACATTTGTGGCAGAAAACAATAACATTGCTATACTTTGGTTTTTAATCCAATACAGTTGTATAAGCAATATAACCTTAACATAGAATGGGAATTGTAAGCTGAAGATGTGCAGTTCTAGACTTTTATCTGTTACATAAAAGCTAATATCAACATTTATTATATTATATTGTATGTATGGGGGGGGGGGGAGAGAAACCTACCTGGGTTTTGAATAGCCTGAGATCTGACCAGACTTTGATAGAGGTCCTAAAGTGCTCATGCTCTACCGGACATTTCTAGGATGGCTAGAGATTCCCAACAAAGTGCCTTTGGACACCATGGCATCCCTCCTTGGTACCTGCCAAAACTCCTTGCATCTCCTCATTATTTTCTTTAAATTACTTTGGTGGAGAAGTGCCTAGGTGTCTTTCCTGTTACCTGGGGATTTGGTTGCCTCTGTTCATATTTCCTTTTTTTAATAATTTTTATTCATGTTAAAACATATTGTTTAACAAACATTCCACCAAATTTCACCTCTTATACAATCTTTTTGGACTTTCATCAGCGCCTCTGTAGATCTTCCATTTTATAATTTATTCTGCATTTCATATTGCCTTTAATTATCTTAACTAATATTATCCTTTTTGTTCAATAGTGCAATAATACAAATTATTCTCCTCACAAAACTTCCTGCAAACCTACAAATGTAATCTGGTCATCACAATTACTTTTCATATAGTCCGTAAATTTACGCCTATCTTCTGTGAACCTCTGGTCCCTCCGGTTTCGAATTCTTCCCGTTAGTTTATCTAATTCTGCGTAGTCCATCAATTTCATCCTCCAATCTTCTTTCGTTGGTAGTTCTTCTTGCTTCCAATTTTGTACCAGTAATATTCTTGCTACCGTCATTGCGTACAAAAACAGCTTACAGTCATTTCTATTTATATCCTCCCCTCCAATGCCTAATAAAAATGCTTCAGGTTTTTTAATAAATGTATATTTCAATACTTTTTTCATCTCGTTATATATCATTTCCCAAAAGTTTTTCACCTTTTTAGCCTCTGTTCATATTTCCTGTAGGGATGGACAAATCAATCGATTTCTGGTCCTTGTCACTTTTGCAAAAATTCACCTATGAATTTTTCCCAACCAAATATTGTGAACCATCAGGAATTTGATACTTCAGCTTTTCCTACTGAAACACAGTGATGTCATTCACCACTTTACAATGTCATATAGGTCACATTTGGCTTCATGGGTTCTAGTTGTGGAGACTTGTTGTTAAACTCCTCAAGCAGGAATTAGCCGTGCGAAGCCTCCACAGGGGAGCAGGGAGCCTTCATCCCGCCCCCCTGCGGAGGCTTAGTGGGCTATCCCAGAAGCCAGAACAGCAAGAGGGAGCGCTGCGCAGAGCTCCCTCTAGCTGTTCTAGCTTCGCACGAAGCCTCTGCAGGGCTGTCCCTTCCCCCACCTCCCAGAAAAGCCCGCAAGAGCCGTGCTCCCTTTAAAGAGTGTGTGGCTCTTGCAGGAGGTGGGGGGAAAGCCAGGAGGCTTGCTTTCGTTGAAGCCAGGAGGGCAAGAGGGATCGGTGCGCACCAATCCCACTTGCTCTCCTGGCTTCAGGGATAGCCCCACAAAGCCTCCTGAGCAAAGAGGGAGGAGCACTCTCTCTTAGCTCAGGAGGCTTTGTGTTGCTTTCTTATTTCTTGTTTTCCTCCCCTAAAAACTAGGTGCGTCTTATGGTCTGGTGCATCTAATAGAGTGAAAAATACGGTATGACATTTTACCTGTGAAGATGTGCAACCACCCCACATACCTAGACCTTGTCTCTATTGCTGAAGGAAAGCTCATTTGTTTCAGGACATTGAATGAAGAGCCATGGGTAATTACACATATCTTCCTTTGCTCCCAATGCATTGTGTACCATCCAAAGTTAGCCTTTTTATTCACAAATCTTCTACACTTAAGAAACTTCTTTATGTCCTCTTAATGACCTTGCCTCTTAATGTGTTCTTGTAGAAATCTTGCCACATAACTGATATACGAATCAAGAGAGTTGTCCTGAAATGATTCTAGGGAATCCCAATGGGACATAATCTGAAATATTACTATACGTTTAAATAGAGCCAAATTTAATAGGCTGGAACATAAACACCAAAAACAGTGTAACTCAAATGCAAAGCTTGTTTCAAAGTGCAATTCCCTGCTGGAAAAATATCCTATATAAAGCAATATTGTGCCATCAATATTTAGAATTTATTCAAAGGGAGAAGGGACACCCAGAATTATCATGCAGTATATTTGTTTCTACAGAAACTTATTTTGCTTATTGAATAATTTAAATTTTAATATAATACCAAACCTCCCAATTTATTTTGTTTCTTTGTTTCAATCTGCCTGACACACAAAAAACCCACAACAATCCCACGGGGCTTCCTCAGATATCTAGGTGATAATTAGTTTTCATAAACAAGTTACTCACCATATACTGTATATATATGTGGTTTTTGTCTTGCATTCTCAATTATTTTTGAAACCCATAAACTAATTCTTCAAACATTTTTTATGATTATAATGATGATTCTTTAGTTTTACATTGCTGCTGAAGGCAACAAAATCTCTATATCATTCATACTGAATAAATAAGGAGTGATTTATGCAACCATATTTTTTTGTTGTAGTTGCAATTATTGCATGATAGTTTGGCCGTCTGCAGTACTTCTCACCTGTGGCTCATCATGAACAGAACCTTGCATTAGTAAATGCCATAAAAGACCAGAAGATGTTAGAGATGCACCTTCCTTAAGACAAGTTAGTGCACGATTGCAGCTTTGCGTAGGGTAAAATAAATAAAATGAGAGTGAGTTTCCTCCACTCCCTATTTATTTCCCCCACCCACTCACCGACGCACGCAAAGTTGCATTCATGTAAATGAAATTAAGTGCTAGATGTGAGTTACCTGTACTGCAAATCATTGGGAACATAAGTAACCCACATTTTCTCTCTCTAAAAACCCCCTCTTAAGATCAAGAATATCTTTTTTATGTCTGATATGTCCCAATTACTAATAGAAGCATATTAGGCTCCATTTTCCTTTCAAACGTGCAACCATTTGTCCTTTTAAGATGTCTACAATTTAGGGAAACATTTCTTCCAAGTTATTCCCCACCCTACTCTTCTCTATCATTGGGGGTAAAAGAGGTTACTGGTCCAAAGCATGCTCGTGTATCTTCAATTACCAGTCCAAGATATACACCCAGACCTTCCATGATTTGTCTGAAAGAGAGCACTCTTGTTGGAAAAAGAAAAACAGCATGAGCAGTCACCTTTAATGCTAAATTGAGAATCACTCTGTGTTCTAAATTACATGAAAAGAATCCAAAAAATATTTCCCCTATGTATTGTTCTACGAAGGGGAAGCACTTACAATAATTAAAAAGATGCCTACAAGAAAATTCATTAGGCAATCTTTTATCACAACAGCAAGAGCAGAAAGTCAGTGGTGCACAATGTTTAATTAATCTGTTAAAATAAGGATATTAATACAATGATGATCGTAAAAATCATATTAACATTCAGACTCCTGCAGAGATTCCATTAACCTTGCCTTCAAGCAACAGAAGCATATGTCAAGTTGTTCCAGCCTCTTTGGTACAAATGGGCAGAATATTTCTTAATCCACGAACCAGTAACATCAGAATCTATAAATTAAAACAAGCCACTGCTACCTGAGATGGCTCTGTGAGGTCATTGCCATGAACTGTAAGAGGTAATCATTCATAATACATGGGCGATGTGGATTACATTAAATGAGAGCAGCACACGTACAGTATATGCACATCTGGAGCAGATGAGCTAAAATATATTTTAGAAAACAAATTGCAAAGTTCTTTACTGGATGGGGAAACACTTTTCTGCTGAAATCCTATTTGCATGCGATTGGACTCATTTCTGAATAGGATAGCACTGTTAAACATATTAAAAATGTGTTTTCTAAAAATACATTTCCTATCCAATCCTAACCAATTGTTCCACCCTGTCCCATTCATTTGCCTGCCCAAATTAATGGACTCAGGCTTCTGTGACTGTACCTGTAAACCTTCTTCATGTCCCTGTCACCTGTTTATCTGCTATTATAAGAAATATTGTAAATAACATTCATAAAGTTATACTCTTCTTAAGCTTTCAGAAAGGCTCTGTGTGTTCTTAATAAATAAAGGCTATTTATCTTATATACTTGATGAAAATATTGAGATAAAAAAACCATTGCAAACAAATGTAAATGCATATGAAATATACATAATACTTTAATAGAATCTGATTACAATTAGAAGCGAACAGTATGTATCTATTTATATACAAAGCAGAATGATGCAAACATAGTGTATATACTGCATTAGCAAAATACCAACCAACTGAACAAATGTCTCTCATAAGATATTGTAGAGCACAAAAATGTCAGCAACCTAAACAAATATGTTTATAAATATCACAAAGTATAACAAACCAAAAAATATAGCAAACTGTGACAAACCCCAAATGCAATTGGACCCTGATCTTTCTCAGTGGTCCCTTCCAACTCTACAATTCTATAATACATAACATATAAAGTTGTCATAACCATGCATCTAAGTGAAATATCATGATGATTAAACATTCATCCTTCATGATACTTGCAAAATCTATTTGCAAATACCTTAAGATAATTCAGCTAGCACACCTTCAAACCATGTTGCCATGAACCCCTATCTGGCCCCTAGCAGGTAGAAAAGAGCAGTGTTTGCAATCAATGGTTCAAAACCCTTGCTGGCAGAGTTAGCTTAAAGGGATATCCCCAATATTTCTTCAGAAGGGTATAATTATTTCCGATGAAAATACACAACACATTTAAATAAAAGCATTATGGCCAGCAATCTGTCATGCACCTGCTGAAATTCCCTCTTATTCCCAACTATAAAAAGTGTGGGAGCAAAGTCTGATATTCCTGATAGGTTTTTTAAAAAAAATCCCTCCTTTAAATAAATACAAATCTTTATCTGGGTGCCATAAATTCTGCTCTTTAAACTGTTAGACCTTCATGCCACAGCATAATCTACTTCTGAAAGTTCCCTTGTTTTCATGTGGCTTGTCCTGCAACATTATAGACTTTATGCAAAGCAGAACTTCCTTGTATGCTAATCTAGTCGGGCAGTCCTTTGTGTTCTGCCCTCTCATTTTCTAGCAAGTCACATTGGATATCATCCTGTATACACACTGTTTACCTTACTGAAATATACTCAGAGTTGAGTGTGAATTTCATGCTCTTTATTCAACTCATAGTAACAATGAATGAAGCTTTCCCCAAAACATCTAGCTATATATACGTTATTTACACAATGGGCCCCACGTGATTGGCTAATTCCAGACAGCTCCTGTAGGCCAATCAGGTTGCTGATTCACTTCATCCAGGAGCCTGATTGGCTGCTCCTGCAGGCCAATCAGGTTCTTGATTCACTTCCACCTGGAGCTGGATTGGGTGGTTCCTGCAGACCAATCAGACTGCTGCATTCTGGATCCTATTGTTCTGGGATTCAGCTCAGTACATAACACCATCATAGCGCAGCTCAGATGCTTGCCTCCATGCATCAACCTGGAAACTGTGCAAAGTGCCCAATCACAAGCACAGCTGTATGTGCCTAGACCCACCCACCCCCTTTCCAGACATCATGCTGAATTGTGTATGTGCTTAGTTTGCAGTATCAGGAGCAGGGCTGCCTCTCCTGCCACACACATTTCATATATGCATGGAGACAAGCTTCTGAACAGCTCTCCTATTTCCACACATTATAAACTAAAAAAAGGATTAGCGAGGAGGTGGTCCTGCAATTGGGAAGAAGCTTTATCCAAATCCATGCTTGTATAATTCGTGCACAAAATAACAGGGATGCAACAAATTCCCCTTCTTAAAATGGGTTTTCATTCAGTGAGTCATCTGCCACATCCTTCTAGCCACCATCGACATCCATCCTAATGAGAGAGCGCTCTGAGAGCATGCTCCGCTGAAAATAACACAATGATACATCTGAATGCCAATGAGTTGTCATTGTGTATGACCTACAGCTAATTATTTCTTCTATGCTTCACTTAGGACACTAATTTACACTATCAGGTTGATAATTGTCAAAGCTTACAAACGGATTGGTAAGCTTTATTATCCATGCAATGTATTTTTAAAGTCTTGAAATGTTCATGTGTACATAGCAGATTGTGGGTTGTTTGTGCAGAGAGAATTTGCTGTAGTGGTAGTACACAGTGCTCCTAAAAATAGGGTGATATGATACTAGTTTTAACAATCCTTGCTGAGTCACCATTATTGGAGACCTCTCTCCTCAAATCATGTTTTCATAAAATTAATGAAAAATGCAATGGTATAACATTCTGCTCCTAATTACTTAGTTCAATCCAGCATCCTGTTTCTTGGTTGTGTTAGGCTATAAAGAACTGGAGTAGCCAGTCCACAGGTCGCATTACAACTCCTGTCATTCCTGTTCAGTAGCCAAGCCGACTAGGACTGATAGGAGTTATAGCCTAACACCTGAGGAGCACAATGTTGACTACCACAGATCTAGATAGTTCCTAATAATTTTGCATTGCAATCATATACAAGTCTTCCCCTGAAATGAATCTCATTGTGTTCAGTGGGGCTTACTCCCCCACCTACCCAAGTGTAAATAGTAGCCATGGCTAACCCTGCGTTTGTGGAAATTTTCCAGGCTCCAAAGGCCCCCACTGACTTTGGTGGCAGTGTCAAAACATTTTTTTAAAGTATATATACAGTAGAATGTGTGAATGGGCAGTGTCCCAATGGAGATAAATGTTTCCCCTACTCAGTCATCAGACTGATCATTTGATGAACAGGGTGGGGTGATAACCCTCCCCTCACAGTTGATCTGCATTGATCAGATAAAGAGGGGACTGGGTGCCTGGGAGTGTGTTTACCTGGGTGGGTGGGTGTGCATGAGAGAAGGTGAAGTAGATTGCTGGGCTGGGTTGCACCCAGAGGTTGGCCAAAGGTGAATGCATCCCACAGGTCAAAAGAAAGGGCAGCCCTCCCTGTTGTATAGGACCATAGCATATTTATTTTATGTATGTGTAGTTCAAATAGCATACGTATAAAAGTGGAAGACAAATACTATTACTAATAAGCTATAGAACAGGGATGTCCAACAGGTCGATCACGATCTACTGGTAGATCCCCAGGAGGTTTTGGTAGATCGTGGCCGATCGCTGGGTTCCTTTCCTTAGAATCCGGCCCCACCCCCTCACTCTGCCCTCCATTCTTATACGATCTGCAGAACGGAAAACGGAGTTTACTCAGCGAGGCTGTTCATTTCCCGAGCGAACTGTTGGTGAGTGGCTGTTCCCCTTTCTTCCTACAATGGGCCACAGTTTAGCCTTGAACTCCCAAAAATTGGTGCTTTCCTTCCTCCAACCTAAAAAAAGCTCAACAACTTTGACACCTTGACCTGAACTCCAAAAAAGGGGGTAGATCACTGCCAGTTTTTAATTCTGTGAGTCTCTTGGGAGCTGGCCACCCCTGCTATAGAACATAATAGCGACAAGTGAAAAAAAGAAAGAAAAGCATTTAGAAAAAATGCTATCAAAGACTGAAACACATGGATAAATTAAATGTGCCATGATATGAATATACATCAGTACAATGACAACACAACAAATGGCAAAGTGAAGGGTAAAGTCTACTGTGGGGGGCGGGGAAAAGGCCTGACACAAAATATGTGGATTCGAATAGTGGGGTATTGTTACAGGCTAATTAGGGAAGTTGTCACATTTTCAGATCTAGCACCATTTACTGGTCCAGAGGAAACTTTGTATGATCACTGACTGCAAAATCTCCTGTAACAAGTGTATAAATATTATATTAACATGCATCTGAATAATCCTACCTCAGTACCTCATGTATTTTAGTAATTTTCCCCTAAATGTTTAAGAACATTTCAGAGATAAAAAGTAAGAAAAAATATGCCGCCACCTTAATCATTATCCTTCCTATACTGCCTCTTTCTCCCTCACCTAGGACAAAGTACAGTGGTACCTCAGGTTAAGTACTTAATTCATTCTGGAGGTCCATTCTTAACCTGAAACTGTTCTAAACCTGAAGCTAATGGGGCCTCCTGCTGCCGCCGTGCCACTGGAGCACGATTTCTGTTCTCATCCTGAAGCAAACTTCTTAACCCAAGGTACTATTTCTGGGTTAGCAGAGTCTGTAACCTGAAGCGTATGTTGTTGGAATTCTGCCTGGGTCAGAGGAATGTGCCACAGCGTAGGCACCGGCAGATATTCCTGTCGACCTCCCCGCGTCTCTACTCTGCTGATAAGCAGGCGAGGTCCGGCGATTCTTCTCAGATGTATGAGAGGAACACACCGCTCTTCCTCTCTCCCCTTTGGTGTCCCCAGGGAGGGGAAAGAAGCAGACAGAAAACTATTTACATCATTTATTTCTGCCTCTTACATCAGTACAGAGAATCATGTCTGCACTCAACAACAGCAAGAAGAGACTCCTCCCAAGTACATCCAGTACGGGTCATATGACATACACACACTGAGCTAACATCCGGTGCTCAGTACAGAATGGACTGCCCCTTTGTTCCCATGGCAACAGTCACAAACATCCTGTCTGGCTTTCCAGCCACAAGCAGCTGGCTGAGCTGCTAGAGCCTTTGCTTGCTGCAGCATTGGTGCTTTATGGTAACATACTCCCCCTAAAGTATCAATGTGTGCCGCGAGCAAAGCGTCATCCAGAGAAGAAAACAAACAGTTGTTATATTTATAACATTCCCCTGTTGTTTCAGTTCCACCCTTGGAACTACCCGCCACTGGTTTAACCAATGTACCTCTCTGGTTGTGTGACTTCGCATTACTTTGGCTAACAACTCTCTGTTGTGCCTTTGTCTCTTGACTCAGACACAGCTTCAATCTGTCCTTGGTCGTTTACAATAGCAACATATGCAAGGTTAGCAAACTCCTTTGAATACCTCTTGGGTGGTACACCCTTCGTTGCTCTCTCAGACCTACGTAAAAGTTGCTGCTCTTCTCTGCTTTCTGGTTCAGCCTCTGAACTCTCTGGAGAACCAGTACTAAGCTTAATCAATGGTTCATCCTCCTCTTCTGAGGGTCTAGTCATTATGTGAGATTTCCTCTCAATGACTGTGACAACTGAGCTGTCTGAGCTATCGCTGTCATCATCAGTACTACTGAACTCAATAAGATCAAACTCATCATCATCATCATCATCAGAATCGTTTCCTGTGGGAAATGTCTGTACTATCCGCTCTTGCTTTGGAGCACTCTCTAGGAACTTTGTGAGAATCACCTGACCAGATTCAGACAAAATTACTCTGTAGAGACCCTTTTCATAACCTACGAAAATGCCTCTGGCATTCTTTACACCACCTGGAGCTTCTGTTCGCACATGAGACCCGAAAACCTTAAAATAGGCAACAGAAGGTTTTCTATTGAACAGCTTCTCAAAAGGAGAACATCCCAACTCTGTTGAGACCTTTCTCAACCACACATGAAGATAGGACGCTAGCGATTCGGCCCAATATTCATGTGGCAAATGTGAACTCAGCAATTGTGCATTCATTCCCTTTTGCAATTCTTTGTTCACTTTTACACAGACCCCCCTGTTCCACGCTTCTTGCGAAACTGCAACTTTGTGGTCTATCCCTTTTCCATCCAGGAACTTCTGAAACCTCTGTAACAGAAAAATTTGCTTCTCATCTGTGAAAAGACAATCAATGTTAGCATCATGCATACTTTTAACCTTGTCACAAAACTCCTGAAACTTTTCTAAAGTTTCTTGCGGTTTCTCCATCATATAAACCCAAGAATAATTTGTGAAACAATCCACACACAAAAGGTAAAATCGTGCACCGCCTCTAGATGGTTCTAGAGGACCAATCACATCAGCATACACCCGCTGAAATGCTCTGTCGACCTTCTTCGTCTTAGTCACCTTCCTGGTGCTCACACTGGTCACACCTGCAAGAGAGATTTCGTTAGAAACAGAAGAATTACATTTCATGTAATCACTTTGATCAAAAGTCAACAAATACAGTCCATCTTTCTCTTTGGCAGTAAGAAACAGTTCTCCATCTTTGTAGATCTTGCAGCTTTTAGCATCATAGGACAGTTTCAGTCCTTTCTTTGCAATCTGCGACACGCTCAGCAGATTAAATTTCAGTTCTGGAACCAGGTAAACATCACTTATAGTCAAGTTCAGACTCTCAAGATACACAGCCCCAATTCCAGTCGCTTCCAACTCCTGACCGTTGGCCTGTTTCACAGTGAAGCTTTGCTTCTTCAACGTCGAAAACAGTCCTCTGTGCGGGCACATGTGAACCGTTGCGCCCGTGTCAATTATGAACGAGTTCCCAACATCTGGCGTGGTTCCTTTCGCCATCATAGCCTTTGCAGGTTTCACCTGGCACTTGGTACGGCTTTTGCCTGACGCCTGAGGCTTCGTAGAGCTGCTCTTTGCTCCTCTTGACTGGCGCGGCTTCTTACAGTTTCGCTGTAGATGCCCAGTCTGTCCACAATTGTAGCATCGGACAGCACTCAATGCTACACCATGCTCTCCAGTAGCATCAGCAGTGGGGGAATTAGAACTCTGTTCTTCCCTCCCCCTGTCTTTTTCTTCCAGTGCAGCAAGTCTGTCGTGTTCATTCAGGACCACAGCACAAACTCTCTCCGCGGTCAGCTGCGCGGCCGGTAGGGAACCAAGCTGACTGGCAACAACCTTGTAGGTGCGGCTAAGGCTGTTTATCATCATGAAGCAAAACACTTCCTCCTGAAGACGGAAATTGCGTTCCACCATCTGTTGACGCAGAAACTTCATTTCTGTCAGGTGCGCTTGAACATCTCCATCAGGCGCAAGTCTCAGATTGGTCAATTTCTCAAAATACAGCAACGCTGAAGAACCAGCATCTCTCTGATGCGTTATACGCAGCGTGTCCCATACCTCTTTCGCATTTTCTAAATGCTGAACATGCACCAACTGATCATCTGAGACACACAGAATTATTGCAGTCCTGGCCCTTACATTCTGTGACTCCCAACCTCTGGTTGGTGCTGCAGGGATGGGGTTTTCAATTACATCAAAAAGCCTCTGATTCTGCAGCAGGGCCTTCATCTTTACAGACCAAGATGAATAATTGTCATTGGTTAAGGGAGGTGGGCAAGGCAAACCTCCCCCTTTCTTGGCATCCATCTTGAAGCCAAGCCTCCAGCTCACAATGTCAAACAAACTGTAAAATCCAACAGTTGTTTTTTCCTTTCTCACGCAGCAAACTGCAAATTGTTTACGCTCTTTGCACCTGGCAGCTAAACTCAGGCTGCTATTGAAAAGTCCCTTCCAAGAGCTCGTAAACCTTGTAGCCGAAACATTCTCTGGTTTTGTTTCGCTTTCCCAGGCTTACACGCAGAGTCCAGCCCCTTTGCCAGTATCTTTCCAGGACCGTTACCTAGCAACAATGCATTTCAATAGGACATCTTATCTACCACAAAAATTTGTGGAATGCAGGCTTCAGCCTTCAAGCTGCAGGCCTCTTCCTCCGGAGCTTTTTGTTTTCTTTGGAGCGCAGCTCCGTGAACCAGGGAATTAATCTTCCTGCGTTCACACTTTTAGCCCGAAATGCAGCATACCTTGAACTTTGTTGCTCTGGAAAACACCTCTTCTTTCCACCAGCTGTCTGTGGAGCCTCTGGCTTCTTTCAGACGCTTCTCTTCCTCCTTGGAGCTGAGGAGGACAATCCACCAGCCTCTCATGCAGATGTCCGATGAATCGCAACCATCCGAAGGCTGCCACTGTTGGAATTCTGCCTGGGTCAGAGGAATGTGCCACAGCGTAGGCACCGGCAGATATTCCTGTCGACCTCCCCGCGTCTCTACTCTGCTGATAAGCAGGCGAGGTCCGGCGATTCTTCTCAGATGTATGAGAGGAACACACCGCTCTTCCTCTCTCCCCTTTGGTGTCCCCAGGGAGGGGAAAGAAGCAGACAGAAAACTATTTACATCATTTATTTCTGCCTCTTACATCAGTACAGAGAATCATGTCTGCACTCAACAACAGCAAGAAGAGACTCCTCCCAAGTACATCCAGTACGGGTCATATGACATACACACACTGAGCTAACATCCGGTGCTCAGTACAGAATGGACTGCCCCTTTGTTCCCATGGCAACAGTCACAAACATCCTGTCTGGCTTTCCAGCCACAAGCAGCTGGCTGAGCTGCTAGAGCCTTTGCTTGCTGCAGCATTGGTGCTTTATGGTAACATATGTAACCTGAAGCATATGTAACCCGAGGTACCACTGTACTCAAAACATACAAAATATCATTACCTCAAAAGTGTTCTTTCAGTCTCTAATGTGGGAAATGCACTAAGAGGAATTTTTTTAACTTATTCAGAAATAATGATTGATGCCAACATATGGCAGTCCTGTTAAAGGTTACTGAAAGAGTATCAATGAACACAAAGCCTGATTCATGACAAAGTTCAGTTTACCACACCTGAAAATGAATAAATCATGCTTAATGAACCACTGTCTTCCTGGAATGCTGCTCCTTATTTTCTGCAGAATACACCAGCCTAGTTGGAGAAACTAGCCCCTGGTGCCGGTTTTTAAAACATTCAGAGTGTGCTAATGATTAACCAATTATTCAAGGGAGAATTATAATGCATTCAAATGAGAAGTTTCCATGTAAAAAGTTTTATACATATGACTTTCCTTCCTGTTGAATAGTATATGACAAACTTTGGTTTGGATCCTAAGAGAAGGTAACTTAAGGCGGTTCATGGTAGGAACGTTTCCTGTCTTCTTACATACCCTCCAGCATTTTGTTGATGAAAATCAGGATGCGTGTCTTTGGGGGTTAGATTAGATGACCCTTGGGGTCCCTTCCAATTCTACAGTTCTATGATCTATGGACCCTGTGAGGCAAGTTGGGGCTGTGTACAGCTTGCCCAAGGTGGTCTCCTCGGCCAATGGAGGTCTCATCTTCCTTCTCTTTCTTTTCTCCCTCTGCTTCTATCCTTCCTCATGTGGTCTTTTCCACCCCGATAGCTTTCCCATCTGCCACACTGTCTGCCTTTACTGTCTGCTCCCTGACTGAGAAGAACGCTCAGGGTGGGGGTGTTGATGGGCGTTGTGTGCCCCCCGGTCGCCTTCTTGGATATTGTGAGGAGGAAATTCCACATGGGCAGTTCCCTAAAAGTCTGTCAACGGCCTTGATTGGATCCCAGCAGACATCGTGGAAGGGGAACACCCTGTCAGCCTTCATCGCCAGGCACGCATGCTGCCCACTTGGCCCTGCCTCTGCCACTTGCTTTCCCTCCACCAACTGGAAACAACAGCTGCATTTTGAACTCTTCAGACAGAGTTTTTACGGCTTCATACAGGAGGCGTGAGGGATCTGACAGGGTCCTAGAGTCCGCCCTTCTTCTTCCCAAAGCCTAGTATTTTGGATGGAGCAAGGCAGAAAGTGTAGCAGCTGTAGGGAATGTGTCCACCCCACTGAAATAGTGGCACTTGGAGGGTATTTTCTTAATTTCAGAAGCCACACCCTTATTGTTCAGGATGGCCCCAATGCAGAGTATATTTTCAGGAGTAGAGGGCAACAAGTTAGAATAATGTGCACAAGCTTCCTTCAGTTATGATATTTTAGGATTCAAGTTTATGTTTTCAATTGCTGCTGCACAGCAGAATATTTGTAAGGCTGGGTTCTGATAATTGCAATGATCACATGAAAAGCATTCTTCCATTATTCAAACCAGACGGTAGCAATGGTTCTTGTGACTACTGCTATCAGATAGATTGAATAGGTTTTGGAAAGCAACTGCATTTTCCAATGAGGAGCCTGCTCTACTCATGTAAGCTCCCCATGCATCTTGCAAACCCTGAAAAATTCTGCAAGGAGTCTACATGTATACAGCATGCTCCCCACTACAAGGGGTCACCTTCCCCCTTGTGCAGAATGACTGGGAATGTGATGGTCAGGCCTGGGTAAGTCTATCCATCCATTTCCTCTTCTATGCAAGTGCCTGCTTAGGGTTCTTGTGTGCTTGCTATTTAGAGGAAAGCAACAGGGTATTTGCAGCAGTGCTTCTAATTGCTTATGTTGAAGCTAAGAATAACTCAAACATTATTTATGAGTATATCCAGAGACGAGCACCTATTCTGTAGAACTGAAATATGACAATGTGTTGTTCCAATAAGAAAGAGAGGGAGGGGTGAGACTACAATTAAAGAAAGTATAATGCAACACTTGGATAAGAAGCACCTGCTAAGGTCAAATCATCCATTTTTGTAAGGCAAAATTATTTGCCTGACCTGTCTGAACTTCTTGAAAACGTTAATAAAATGGAAACTATAAGAAATCAAGCATACCTAATTCATCTGAAATTTCCCAGTGTTTCCTTTCAAAGGGATATTAAGGAAAATGTGAAATAAGAGATTAAGTCATATCATGACATACAGTGGTGCCTCGCAAGATGAAATTAATCCGTTCCGCGAGTCTCTTCGTCTTGCGGTTTTTTCGTCTTGCGAAGCACGGCTATTAGCGGCTTAGCGGCTATTAGCGGCTTAGCGGCTATTAGCGGCTTAGCGGCTATTAACGGCTTAGCGGCTTAAAGAAAAAGGAAAGAAACTCGCAAGAACTCGCAAGACGTTTCGTCTTGCGAAGCAAGCCCATAGGGAAATTCGTCTTGCGGAACGACTAAAAAAATGGAAAACTCTTTCGTCTAGCGAGTTTTTCGTCTTGCGAGGCATTCGTCTTGCGGTGCACCACTGTATTAGTATTTCAACCATACTAAGTGGTTGTGATGGCTTCTTGCGCTGGATCTCATTTCTGCATCGTCCAGCCTTGTCCCTGCATTCCTGATTAGATATTAGATATACCTCTTCGATTTTCCAAGTTTCCCTGAAGAAGTAGAAGTCAAATCCCTATGTCCATCCTCTGTCGGCCACCTATGACAGGTGGGTGGGATTACCTACCTGTCAATTGCTTGGTGTCAAAGTTCAAAGGCAATTGCTGCAACAACCCATTAGCTGTTGAGTGCTTTCAGTGAGCTCCTTTGAGGATGCACTCCCAATGCCAATCAGTTGACTGACAGTGGGAGCATGCCTTCAGAGCCACTTGTCCCATTAGAGTGAAGCAGTTGGTCTTGAAACTGCATGCTAAAATTGAGCTATTTTCCATTGTGAGGGTGGGGTTTTTTCCTGTTTTAGCAAGCCATTTCAGTGCAAACCACTTCACGCTAATGAAACATGCCTCTTTGAAGGCTTGCTCCCCATGGCTCTCCCTGTCAGCACAAATCAGCTGATCTTCTTTAGGAGCTGTCTGTGGTGGTTAGACTTACATGAGGGGATCGGGGGCTTTTTTTACAATCTGATTAATGTCTTGGGCTTTGCTTTTAATTATTTTGTTTTTCATATATTGCATTTTACTATTATTGGTAAGTCGCCTTGAGACATTTGTGTAAATCAACTAATAACAAAAGCAGCAGCAACAACATACTCCTGCCATGTTACACCCGTTCCGCTACTGCTCTTTTCCAGAAAATCTACCTTTTTATAACACCATGGAGCAGCTGCACAATTTCCCACATCTGTTCCATAAATTTTCTGACCTAGTCTGGTTGTATGGATTGTTCTAGCCATTTCCTTCTCTGTGGTCCTTCACTCCTTTCTATGAATCAACACTTCATCCTTTCCCTTTTAAAATAGCATGGGTTTTATGTCTATTTCTCTTTCCCCTTAAATTACAGCAAGAGGGGGGTGGTTGCATGACCATGAATGTAATGAGGGGGAAGGGAGTATTTAACCCTTTCCCATCACTCTATGGTTCCAGTGAGCCCTTCCCCCACTCATAACAATTGGGTGTGGGTATATGAGAACTTGAGTGCTCACTGGAAGGACAGACCCTGAATATTTTGGCCACCTCATGAGAAGAGAAGACTCCCTGGAAAAGACCCTGATGTTGGAAAAGGCTGAGGGCACAAGGAGAAGGGGACGACAGAGGACGAGATGGTTGGACAGTGTTCTCAAAGCTACCAGCATGAGTTTGACCAAACTGCAGGAGGCAGTGGAAGACAGGAGTGCCTGGCGTGCTCTGGTCCATGGGGTCACGAAGAGTCAGATACGACTAAACGACTAAACAACAACATATGAGAACTATCCACTTGGCTACAAAATATTATTTGATTTTTAAAATTACAGAATTACTGTTCTACTTCAGTTTAAAGTAGAGCAGTAAGAATTGGGTGCTGCTAAATTGTCCACATCTGTAACAACCCGAAGAGAAGAGTGTGCAGATTTCTCCCCCAGCCACCCACCCAATGACAATCCTGAAGAACTGTAGACTAGGCAGTGCCCTGGTCCTGCTTAGTAAACCATGTGCTCTTGATAGGCATTCTTTTCTTTAAGATGGATGGATATTTCTCTCTAATGCTAACCATCTCTAGGAGGCTGATGACATAGGAATTTGATAGCCAGCAGGTTGGAGTGGGGAACCATCTGTCTGTTTTATTTATAATGTAGTTTTGAAGATGGCTGCCAGGTGAGTTTCCTAGGAAGCAGATTTAAAAACAACAACAACAATAATAAATAAAATTATCTCTCTAGAGGTGAGAAATAAAGTCATTACTGATGAATCACAGATTCAATGAAAGAAGTTTGAAAGTCAATTCAGAAAACCTCCTCAAGTAAATTGTATTCCAATAAACTTCAGTCTGTCCAATTTCTATAAACTGAGTTAATAGTAAATTTGTAAAATGAAATGTTTCATGTTGAAAGTGACCAGAATTATGTGTAAGTCAAAGTGCAATTAAATAAATAGGTACCACTCCGGTGGGAAGGTAAACAGCGTTTCCGTGAGCTGCTCTGGTTTCACCAGAATGCTGGCCACATGACCTGGAAAAGCTGTCTGTGGACAAATGTCAGCTCCCTTGGCCAGTAAAGCGAGATGAGCGCCACAACCCCAGAGTCGTTCATGGCTGGACTTAACTGTCAGGGGTCCTTTACCTTTGCCTTTTTTAAGCGATTACCTTAGATGAACCAGTCCCCTTTACCTTAGTTCACAGATCACACCTTGAACCAAAAATAGAAGTATCAAAGGTCTTCTAGTCCTGCAAACTTGTGATTCATCTTGGCATATCTAAGGCTTTATCTCTTTGACCCATGGCTCACCTTGTATACTGAAGCCTAGTGATGAACTAACAATGCACCATAAGCCTTTGCATAGCTTGTGCTTTTAGAACCTCATATGCTACCGCACATGAACAAATGTTTTCTCACACACTGTTTATTGATATCCTTAATTAATAACTCATGGCTATGATATTGACCTGAAACTGCTGTAATGTGTGGAGAAATATTTAATTAAACTGAATGGGAGGAGGCAACTCTATGATGATTATGTTGATGGTGATAATTCTCTCCTCTCATTAGCTTGCAGTTTTAGTGGCCAGTGTCTCAAAGGAAGGTGGCAAGTGGGGAGGGAGACAGCCTAACAAACTGATGCTAGAATTGCAAAAGCACTCTAACATACACAGTCCTGGCCAATTAAGACAGAATCAATCCCATTAATGGAATCTTCTTCGCAATGCAAGGTAGTTTCAGTGTTATTGAAAGTACAGAGGAATTGACAGCTATAATTACATCTAACCATATGATTCAAATGAATAAAGCCCCATGACTGCAGTACAAGGTGTCTCATAAAGAGTGCAGTTGTTAAAAACGAATTGGCCTGCCAGCAAGAGTAATTGAATTTAGGACTTTTTCTTACTAATTCAGAATAGCTAATGAGAAAAGGCATGCTCTGGATCCAAGATGATGAGCTCCACCCTTTTTGAAAGCTGCAGTGGATTTGTCATTCATGTATATATTTACAGCAAATAGAGTTCGCTTCTTTCTCTCTGACTTTTCTAATGGCAATATAAACTATACAAACATTTAGATGGTGCAAAAGGGTCAAAAAAATGAATTGCTGATATGAAATGTTTTGCTTTTCCATAGTGTCTGGTATTTGTCATAATACCCAAGGCATGCTTTCTTAATTATGTGAAGAGGGGATGTAAAGGTTAGATAATAGCAAGAAAGTGCATTCAAAAATTACCATGGAGGCAGGAGCATGTTTTGATGTTCCCCGAATGATGTGGAGAAGAGGAGGTTGTTGTACTTAGCCTACTTATGAGGTGCCTGGATGATGTTAGTGTCCTTTATTTCACGGTACATCTCTGGTGGTCTGCACTTTGCAGTCTTTCTGGGTGCACACTCTTCTTTTCTGAATCCCAATGACATTGTTGGCTGAGCTTTCCTGTAAGTGGGGGAAGCAGGGAGGGTTGCCTACAATGCATCTGATATATTTAAATGACCTCTTTTTACTTCCAAAATAATGAGCGTGGATTTGAATGAATGAATGAATGAATGAGGACTTTGCTTAAAAACAAAACCAGCAAGAACACCAATCTTGGTGACCAACCCTCCCATGGTGGTTGTTGTTTTCTTCAGATCAGGAAGTGTGGTGGCTGAGGTGGCTGCAGAGCACTGGAGAAATGTGTGATGGGTAGAGAAACACATATACTATGCTTTGGTGCTTCAAAACAATGCAGTATGTTCAACCTCAGTATGGAAGAGGAAATTGTTTCATTTCGTATTTCAAGGCAACCTACCTAATTCACACTTTCTGAAACAAGAGGTGCACCGAAGCACAACCATTCTTTGAAATTCACACGCACCTGAATTTTGCAATAAAGTTCTCAGGCCAAATAAAGCGTGCAAAAATGCTCCTACTAGTGTAAAGTGGTCAGAACAAGGCATATATTAGTGAAAATAAGATGAAATATGAACTATATATGGTGGACAACGTGCTTTGCAAAAATGTGCATGTTAGGCAAAGTTGCATGAGGGACGGATCTAGTGTGAAATTAATGAAGCTTAAGCTTCAGGGCCTCTAATCCCGGAGGGGCTCCAGAAGTTGCTTTAGTCCACATAGTTTAAAAAATGCATCATGCATGTATATATCATTCCCCTAATTATGCCTAAATTTCACCCCTCCCATAACTCTGTTATGTCCCTGTAACTTATGTCCCTGTAAGACAGAATTGTTCCGCCTGGCCTTTGGCTTGTAGCCAATTTGATTCCCTCCCCCTCTTTCTTTTTCCTTTTTCCTTTCTCCTCCTGTGATGAGGCTGCATTTTAATATTTTAATGTTTCAATATTTTAATGTTGTATTTTAATCTTGTTTTTAAGTTGTATTCATTAAACTTGTTTTTATTATTGCTTGTTAGCCGCCCTGAGCCCGGCCTTGGCTGGGGAGGGCGGGGTATAAATAAAAATTATTATTATTATTATTATTATTATTACCCAAAAATTTAAAAGAATTTTTTTGTTCACACCAGTGACTTTGACATGTGGGATAATCCAGTACAGCAATTTTAATCAAAATCTGAAATGTAGTAGCTATTTTTTTATTTTTTAAAAAATGTGATCTGTCATGAAACAATTGCACTGAAAAAGATAACAGTGGTTGCCCAGACCTCTTTGCTGGTTGCCTCCCTAACAGTTCAAGCTTTGGGGCCCCAAAAGTGCAGCCCCTCCAAGTGTCCATATTTTCCAGGGACAGTCCCAGGTTTGCAGAAGCCATCTCGGTTTCTGATTGGATCCCAGAATGTCCCTGCATTGAAGGGGATTGGGCTAAATGACCATTGGGGTTCCCTTCCAACTCTACAAGTCTATGATTCTATGTCCCGCTTTTCCTTAGGACATCCCTATTTTCATCAGAGAAATGACGGAGGGTATGAACATTTAGGTCTTTCACTGAAATTGCATATTGTCAGAGCTGCTTCCAGATCCTAGCTCACAGAGGATCACGCTAGCCAGCGATCATTAAATAAAAGTCTTTATTGAGTTACAGTTTCCATTCTCAAGCTGCTGCGTGCAACTCTACGTCTCATGGTTAGATCGGCGAAGCTCCATCTGAGTCTCCGCCCCTTGTACACCAACTTAATATCCTAGCCTTGCTCCACCTTTTCCGCCTGACTGTTCTTCTCTGGGTCCCTCTGCCCCCCGGGGTCTCTTCCTTCCGGGATTCCTCTGACGCTGACGCTGACCCCCCTGACTCTTCTCCCTCCTTTCGGCGGGCTTTAGGACCTGGCTCCCTTTCCGGGCTGCCTACTGCGCCACCTTCCTGTGCATTTGAACTTGGCACGCGCGCCCAACCTTCCACCTTCCGTCTGACCGTTTCTTCGCTCCCCGATGGAGGTGTGGCCACTCCTGACTCGTGCCCTCCCCCCTGTTGTGAGCTGCCAGCGCTTGATCCCTGGCGCCCTTCCTCTTCCCTGCTCTCTGGCGGTGACGCTGGTCCTGATTTCCAACTGCTCCCCTCTGAGTCCCCTCTGGCTCTATCTTCCTGGGGTGTCCCCCTAGGCTCCCCCCTTGCCCTGGCCACTGGTGCTCCTTTCTGTGAATCTTCTGATTCACTGGAAAGACTCAGAGATCTCGGGTCGTCGTCATCACTCATCTTTTCTTCTGCCTCCTCTCCCTCGCTCTCTGTTTCCTCCCTTGCCCTTGCCTCTGCTCCTGAACCCCTGACATCCATCCCCCCCTCGAAGCCCCCTCTTCCCCCCTCCCCTCCTTCCGGTGCGGGATCTGGGTGCTGCCGTGTCAGGGGGACGAATGTCGGATACAGTTCGCTTCCCGTGGCGGGCCGCCATCCGAAGTCTTCCGGTTCTTCCTCCCTGCTCTCGTTGACGACGGTCACCTCCGCTTCCATCTCTGTGCCGCCGTGCTCGAAACCCGGGTCGTCCCCGAAAACGTCCATGTCCGTCTCTCCTTCGTCGCCTTCTGGAGACGTTGCTCGTCCTGGACCCTCCAGCCACCTTCTGCGGAACTGCTCCTCTGGTCGATCATCCCACCAATACGAGGGTTCTGAAGCAGATCCCGAGGGTGACCCCTCTGGGGAACGGGCGTCTCGTGTCGGTTCCTCGTCCGAGTCGAACCCCCGGAACGTGCTGGCTGAAAGCGTGGGCGTGAAAAGCCAGTCGTCGAAAAAGTCTGCTGGCATTGGCCTATGTGGGAAGAGGGCATGAAACTCTTCTTTGAGCAGAGGTTCGTCTAAAGCGTAGCCCGGCACCCAGCTGTTGGCACTGGCCGGGGTGCCCTCCTTGGCGAGAAGGTATTCTACCCCCTCTTCCCCCCATCTGGAGTCCAAAATCTCCGTGACTTCGTTGATGCGCTCCTCCTGTGCCACTCCCCCTTGCCCGGTTCTCTCTCGGAGCGGACCCGGTGCCGTTCCTGGTTCCTGAAACCTGTGAGGTGCCTTGTAGGGAGTGAGCACCGATCTGTGGAACACCGGATGCATTCTGGAACCCTCCGGAAGAGCCAGCCTGAAAGCCACCGGGTTGACCTGTTCGTCGACTTGGTAGGGCCCCAGTTGTTTATGCCCTAGTTTCTTCTTCGCCAACGACCTGGCCGGCACTGCGTGGGCTGCTAACCAGACCCAGTCTCCCACATGGATCTCTTCGCCAACCCTTCTGTGTTTGTCCGCTTGTACCTTGTATGCGTGTTTAGCCAGCTCCAGGTGCCGCCGCAGCTGATCGTGGACCTCCTGCAACTCCGACGCGAACGCATCTGCTGTCTGCGGCTCCCCCTCCCCCATTCTTTCCAGTCCCGGGAAGGTTCTAGGGTGCCTCCCGTTGTTGGCGAAGAACGGCGTGACCCCCGTGGACACGTGCTTCGTGTTGTTGTAGGCGAACTCGGCGAGAGGCAGGTAATCCACCCACGTCGCAGGCTGTTGATTCGCATAACATCTCAGGTACTGCTGCATGATGGCATTGACCCGCTCCGCTTGCCCGTTGGTCTGCGGGTGTCTAGCCGACGCCAGGTTGATCTTGACGTTCAGGAAGCCCATCAGCCTCTGCCAGAAGTTTGAGATGAACTGTCGCCCTCGGTCGGACAGAATAGACCGCGGCAGACCGTGAACCTTGAACACGTGGTCTATGAACAGTTTGGCGGTTTGTTCCGCCGTGGCCACCTTCGCACACGGAATGAAATGTGCCATCTTGGAGAACAAATCCACCACCACCAGCACAGCCGTCTTGCCCCTCGAGCTGGGCAGATCCGTGACAAAGTCCAGGGCCACTCTCTCCCATGGCTCGAACGGAGTTTGCAGCGGTTCCAGCAGTCCGGCCGGCGGTCTGTGCACTGGTTTGGACCTCTGGCAGGTGTCACACCTCGCCATGTAGTCCGCGACTTCCTCTCTCATTCCGGGCCACCAGAAGTCTCTGGCTACTAATTCCACCGTCTTCTCCTTGCCAAAGTGCCCGGCAGTGGGCGCGTCGTGCAGCTGCTGCAGTACCTTGGCGCGAAGTTCATCTCCCGGCACGTAGATGGCCCCTTTACGGATGAGCAAACCATCTCGCAGCTGGAACTCGTCGGTCGCTGCCGTGCCCCTGTGCACCTCTGCCATCTTTGCTTGCGCGAAGGAGTCATCCTGCAACGCTCGTCGCACCGCATCCAGGTCAACTGTTGCCGCCGTGCACGCCCACACTGTCGGTGCGAAGATGTGCATGGCGGCCGCTGGCGTTGCCTCCTCCAGATACTGTGGCTTACGGGAGAGAGCATCCGCCATGATGTTGGTGTCCCCCGGGACATACTCTATTCGGAAGTCGAAATTCGCAAAGAACTCAGCCCAACGTATCTGCCTCTGGTTCAGGAACTGTGCCGTGCGCCAGTGCTCTAGATTCTTGTGGTCCGTGCAGACCTGCACCGTGTGCTTGGCGCCGATCAGGAAGTGCCTCCACGCTTTGAACGCTGCATGAATGGCCAGCAACTCCCTGTCCCAGATGGTGTAGTTCTGTTCGGACTTGCTGAGCTTCCTTGAGTAAAACGCTCCCAGCCTCCAAACCCCCTGCGGGTCTTTCTGCAGCAGGACTGCTCCCACGGCTCTGTCCGAAGCGTCTGTCTCCACCCTCATCGGCCTGCTGGGGTTGACATGAAGCAGCTGCTCTTCCGACGCGAAGAGACGCTTGAGTGCCTGAAAGGACTGCTCCGCCTGCTCTGTCCAGATGAACTTCTTTTTCTTGGAGCTGAGCGTGTCCGTGATGGCCGCTGTCTGCATCGCAAAGCCTTTGATAAACTTGCGATAGAAGTTCGCGAAGCCGACAAACCGTTGGACCTCCTTCCGGTTGCGTGGGCTTTTCCAATCCAACACTGCTCGGACCTTGGCGCTGTCCATGGCGAGCCCTTTATCAGACAACTTGTAGCCCAGGAAATCCACCTCGGTCACGTCGAATTGGCACTTCTCCAGCTTGGCGTAAAGCCTATGTTGCTGTAGCCTGCTCAGCACTTCCTTGACGTGTCTGTCATGCTCCTGCTGCGATTCCGAAAAGATCAGGATGTCATCCAAGAAACAGACGCACGTCTTGTAGAGGAGCCCCGCCAACACGTGATGCATGAAAGCTTGAAAAACGTGGGAGCCATTTTGCAATCCAAAAGGCATAACTCTATATTCGTAGGTGCCCAGGGGCGTGAACATGGCTGTCTTCCACTCATCTCCCTCCCGCATGCGAATGAGGTTGTATGCCCCTCGCAGGTCCAACTTGGTGAACACTCTGCCCTTCCTTACCTTTGCGAGGAGGTCGTCGATTCGGGGCATGGGGAAGTCCGATGGCTTGGTCACACTGTTCAAGATGCGAAAGTCCACTACAAGTCTTTTTTGGGGCGTGTCCCGCTTCTTAACAAAGAATACCGGACTGCCCCCCGCTGCCTTGGACTCTCGGATGAAACCGCGCTCCAAATTATGATCTATGAACTCTTTGAGTTCCTGCAGTTCGTCCTCAGACATGGAATACAGCTTCCCTTTGGGTAGCGCCGCCCCCGGCAGCAGGTCAATTTTGCAGTCATATGGTCTGTGGGGGGGTAGCCTGTCTGCCTCTTTCTCGCAGAAAACCTCCAAAAATTCTGCGTACTTGTGGGGGACCGCTTGCAGCGTGCCTAGCTGCAGCTGTGACTCCTCTTCCCCTCCTTCCTGCCTGGGCACGATGCAGTGTTCAGCGCAAAAGGAAGAGCCGAAGGTCAGCTGCCTCTGGTACCAAGCCAGCGTCGGGCTGTGCTTGTCCAGCCAACTCATGCCCAATACAATGGGCGTGTCCGATAGTTGAGTGACATTGAAGCTGATGATTTCCCTGTGATTCCCAAGTCGCATCACCATTGGTGGCGTCTGCTTCACCACTTGCCCCCCTAGCAGCTCCCTGCCATCCACCGTGACAACCTGCAGGGGCAGCGTGGCAGGCAGCAACTGTATAGCGTGCCGGTCGACAAAGTCCTGCCCTATAAAGTCCGCATTGCTTCCGGAGTCAATGGTGATTGGCACGTCCATGGTGATTCCATTGGGCAGCTGGAGCGACGCGGTGAGCTTCACTACCGGTTTGGGCGGGAGGGGGTCCATGGGCTGTAAAATCTCTGGGGACTGCTTCACTGACACGTCTGGTTGGGCCCCAGTGCCTCTTCCTCCAACCAGACTCCTTCGTTTCCCTGCTGTGGTTGTCCTTGCTGCGTTGCTGCAGTTACCATTGCTGAGGCTGCAGTGTGCTTGTGGAGCCTCTGGGGACACTCTTTCGCCATATGCTGTGGATCATCGCAGATGTAACACTTCCTGTTCCCTCTAGGAGGCTTCGCTTTCACTGCTGCCGGTGCTAGGGCTCTGGCTGCTGACTGAGCCCTTGCACCTCCAACCTCCATAGGTTCCGCTACTCCTCCTGGCGGAGGCGTGGATTGCGCACGCGCTGCTTCTCTGGGAAGGAAGGAGGAGCCCCTGGCTGGTTCGCGCCCTCCACGCCCTTCGTCCCTGCTCCATGGACGTCCTTCCAGCCGCACCCCCACCGCCAGCGCCCTCTGAACGATCTCCTGCGTGGTCCGGGGTCTCTCCCCCCTCGCAATTTCATCTTTAACCGAGCCGTGCAATCCCTCCCAAAACAGGTCTCTTACAGGAGCCGAATCTCTGTCCCATTCCAGGGCACTGACCAAAGCGAAAAAGCGGGCATGGTACTGCCTTACGCTGGCCCTCCCTTGCTTCAGTCCATGTATCTCCTGCCGAGCAAGATCCACGTCAATGCTTGATAAAAAGCACCCATCCATCGCTTTAATAAAGGCATCCGCATTTTGGAGCGCCGGATCATTATCTCTCCACAAATTGCGCAGCCATGCTTTAGCATCTCCATGCAAATGGGACATGATGAATCCCACCTTCTCTTGCTCATCTCTAAAGTCTTTGTTCAGCAGTTGCAGTGCACACATTACATCTGCTCTAAAGTTGGGGTACTGTTGCAAATTCCCATCGAAGTGAGAGACCAGACCGCCTGTTCGTCTCCCCAACCCAATCCCCTCCGGTTTGGGTGTCAGTTGCCCTTGCTTCGTAAGCACTTCCAACCTGACCTGGAGATCCCTGTAGGCGGCAGCTGTGTCCTCCTCTCTCTTCCTGGATGCAAGAGCCTCGGCATTCAGTCGTGTCACTGCTTCTCTGAGTTCCACTATCTGCTGTTCGGCCGTCATGTTGTCTGCCGTTCGTGAGCTCGCTAGTAGGCACCCGCTTTCTCTCCTCTCCGCGAGGACGTAGATGCCCACAATCAAGGGATGGAGCTTACTGTCAGAGCTGCTTCCAGATCCTAGCTCACAGAGGATCACGCTAGCCAGCGATCATTAAATAAAAGTCTTTATTGAGTTACAGTTTCCATTCTCAAGCTGCTGCGTGCAACTCTACGTCTCATGGTTAGATCGGCGAAGCTCCATCTGAGTCTCCGCCCCTTGTACACCAACTTAATATCCTAGCCTTGCTCCACCTTTTCCGCCTGACTGTTCTTCTCTGGGTCCCTCTGCCCCCCGGGGTCTCTTCCTTCCGGGATTCCTCTGACGCTGACGCTGACCCCCCTGACTCTTCTCCCTCCTTTCGGCGGGCTTTAGGACCTGGCTCCCTTTCCGGGCTGCCTACTGCGCCACCTTCCTGTGCATTTGAACTTGGCACGCGCGCCCAACCTTCCACCTTCCGTCTGACCGTTTCTTCGCTCCCCGATGGAGGTGTGGCCACTCCTGACTCGTGCCCTCCCCCCTGTTGTGAGCTGCCAGCGCTTGATCCCTGGCGCCCTTCCTCTTCCCTGCTCTCTGGCGGTGACGCTGGTCCTGATTTCCAACTGCTCCCCTCTGAGTCCCCTCTGGCTCTATCTTCCTGGGGTGTCCCCCTAGGCTCCCCCCTTGCCCTGGCCACTGGTGCTCCTTTCTGTGAATCTTCTGATTCACTGGAAAGACTCGGAGATCTCGGGTCGTCGTCATCACTCATCTTTTCTTCTGCCTCCTCTCCCTCGCTCTCTGTTTCCTCCCTTGCCCTTGCCTCTGCTCCTGAACCCCTGACACATATGAAGTGTGTATGTTAGGAGAAATTCACGCTGAAATACAAATTTTCATACATAGTATTTTTTTGAAGAAACACACAAACAAATGTGAAAATGTCAGGAACTTAAGTTTGGAAAAATGAGAAACTGAAGGACAGATTTGCCCTCACTTGCTCTTAAAAACAGAGGGGAAAGCACATCTCTAAAGTGCCCTGCAAGGGAGGTGGAAAAACAGGGGAACAAAACTTTGAAGAACATACCAAAACACAGCAGCTTTCACCCTGCTAAGTAGCGTCTTCCTTGTTTGATACACTGGTGCTACAATAGCTTCCTCCTCAGCGAGGGAGAACAGCAATAGATTAGCAGTGCTTATACTGGATGTCATGTTAATAAAGTCCATTTATTTTAACAATGTATACATTGAAATGAAAGGTAGGCTGTTGTGCAGGGTGCAATGTAAAATGGTCAAATTCATGTGTATAGAATAACTTAAGAGAAGAAATTGGGAACTCCATTTCCCAAGGCATTTTAGCTGGAACTGAAGTGGCTTTGCCCTCTGTTATAATAGAGGTGGCAGTGTTATATTCTGAGGTCTATCATTCATTTTGTCAGCTGAGCAATCCCAGTGCATTGTTCCTTTGTAATTCAGCTGCTCTACTAAAGCAGGGTTGCTTTTTTAATATTTTTCCCCAAAGGAGTATTTCTACTGCTGAACTTTTTCCCCCTCTTCTTTTTTGGTCAAGATAGGAGTTTGGAACTGATTGGAAGTACGTTTTGCTCTTTTGACAAGCGCCATCATTTTGTAAAGGTTATGGATTATCTTACAAAGTCCGCCCTTTACAAAAGCCTTTTCATCTTTTATTATAATCTGCAATGAAGCATTTATAATGTACATCCTAGGTGTTTCTTTTGTTATAATTTCCAAATGTAGCTTCTAGCAGAAGAGTTCCTATTAAATTTATACTTATTAAAACTCCTTCAGCTTTCCAGATCTGGAAATGTAAGTCCAGAATGCATAATTCATTATTTCTGATACACTGAGGCTGCAGCCCTAAACATAGGTGATAGTCAACTAAGTCTTACTCAGAGTAGTCCCATTCAAACTACTGAACACGACTAAATTAGGTCCATTAATTTGAATGGTTGACTAAGACCCACTAAGGTGGAAGCCCCATTGAGCTTAATTTTGGGTAGATTTGCATAGGGTTGCACAGTTTAAGAGGTGGGGTTTTTTCCCCATCTTTACTGCTATTGTACTCTGGCTGTGCCATATTAAAAGTCAGAGTGCCCCTAGAAATGCATGGGATTTTGAGTCACATCGGATAATTTTGAAACAGCTGGGTGTTCCTTTTATAACTGGTGACTATCTAAGCCAGGCATGTCCAAAGTCTATTTTGGGGACCTAATACGGCCCACCAGTCGGTTTAATCCAGTCCCTGTGGCAGTATATTTCCTGGGGTAAAATCCACAAAAAAGCTCAACAACTACAGTCCTAGAAAAAAAGGTCCACAACTTTGTTCGGCCCTCATGCATGTTCACTTCATCAAATCCGGCCCTCTTTGAAAAAAGTTTGGGCACCCCTGAAGTCTAAGCCATGAGATTTAGGTTGGGTTTATTGCATATCAGTACCAATCACTGGTAATTACAGCAAACTTGGGGGGGGGTGCTTATGTGGCGTTAACTGTTTCCAATGGAAAGCAGAATTTATTAACCTCACTCCAAAATAAAGACACACTAAGGAAAACCTGGGAGGAAAAGACCCATGGGAAGAATAAACTTGAATTCAGAGATTAGGAACATGAACTGATTCTACGGGTCTTACAGTAAGTGGGTCACAGTCTCTCAGCAGAAGAACCTCAGCTGATGAGAGAGAAGTCAAGGTGGAGGGCTACTGTTTTCATGCCCTATTTGTGGGCTCCCTGGGCATATTTATCAATTATTTATTTTGAAGATTTATACTCTGCTGTTCATTTGAGTGATTTTGCCAAGCTGCCAGCAGCACAGAGCAGGGGGCGGTGCCTGGGAGCACTTAATGCACGTAGGCTGATGTGGGTTTATGAGGACTACTCTTACAGCTCAAAGAGTTTGGTGTGAAACCAGGAACAGGTCATTGCTTAACCCAGGGGTCAGCAAACTTTTTCAGCAGGGGGTTGGTTCACTGTCCCTCAGACCTTGTGGGGAGCCAGACTATATTTTTTGGGGGGGAAATGAACAAATTCCTATGCCCCACAAATAACCCAGAGATTTATTTTAAATAAAAGCACACATTCTACTCATGTAAAAACACCAGGCAGGCTCCACAAATAACCCAGAGATTTATTTTAAATAAAAACACACATTCTACTCATGTAAAAACACGCTGATTCCCGGACCACCCGCAGGCCAGATTTAGAAGGCGATTGGGCCAGATCCAGCCACCGGGCCTTAGTTTGTCTACCCATGGCCTAGCCCATCTGCTAGCCAGTACCATTGTCCTGGTCAATATGCATTGGATACTTTTGATGAGGAGGCAAAGATCATGGGCTCATCGTGGTGCAGAATGATGTCATGGGCCTATTGTGCAACCTGGCGAGTGGGAAAGCCTTTAAGCTGTGCCATAAACTGGCACTCCAAGGAACCCCCACTTACTACTCAGCTATGGATCTGGCCTCATTACTCCCGCACCTGAAATGAAAACCCTATGTGACCAAAGTATATAGAGCCAAGCAATTAGATAACCAACTAGCAACACTGCGGTGTGGAAGTTTAAAAACCTGCAGCCGCTCCTTCTGTGACCAGTGGTTGGGGTCAGGTTGGTTTCCCTCTTGTCGTTATGTTCTTCCTGGGAGGTAGATGGCATGGCCTGTGGTCACTTAGCACATAACTTTATTGAGAATCTGCCTAGAAGCGTCCAGCATGAATTTAGACCAGATTTTTTTTACAAATGCTTTGAAATGTGTTTCTAATTACTTTAATTTCCTTGTGGTATAAAAGCTATAGCCAAGTTTTGTTTTTATCTCATTGCTCATTATTTGTTTGGGGGAGAGAAACCATAAGCCCAGATTTATAGACAGCAATACATGGCTTAGCTCAGCATAAAGACTGAGGGGAGAAGCCAGCAGACCACAGTTTTTGCTCTGTGTACACTCATGCTTCCTCATTCACATTTAGTCGTGGTTTGACTTAGTGTTACATCTGAACTCAGCTATTGCCCTGTCCTTCAGAACAGTGTACATACTGTCCTGAAAATGGCAGACATTAGCAACATGAATCGGAGGACCTGGAAATTCAGTTGAGTTGTAACAAAAATAGTGATACAGTATTCAGGTTGGCTGAAAGCCATTAGGAGAGAGAATGAAATACAACCCACAAAGTTGTGTATCCTCCCCAAATAAATTAATTATAATGGGTTAGCATTTAAAATATGGATCTTGGAAAATCTCTGTTTTGGGTTGCTCAGTAATAGAGTCTGAAATTTAGAAACAAAATAATTTTATTTGTTGAGATCCTAGCTCATAAGAATGTAATACAGCACTAAAATCACAAAAGAAAGCAGTCAAGTAAAGCAGGTGGACCCAAGTTTCATAAGAGCTAGCCTGAAATTAGAAAAGGTGAACCTTGACCAAAGTGTGATATAAAATTTTACAATATTTATAAATCCAAATTATTTATTTCTGAACCATTAGGTCAGAATAAACCATCCCAACTACAGAATCTAGTTCTGAATATTAATTTCATATACATAGACTATGTTAAATAAATCAGCTTGTTAGAGAAGGCCATAGATTTGACTGCGTATTAAAACTCAGGTAGAAGTGGGCGGGGGGGGATATATGTCCATTAAACCACAAACAGCAGTCAATTATGAACTAGCAATTATAAGATATCCTTCCTCCAATAATATTAATTTTTAAAATTTGGACAGTTCATCATAATAAGCAATGTTTGTTGGAATACTATGGAAAATTTTGGGTAAGTACCGGTACATAAAATTCGGTTTATCACGTTAGGCTTCTTGGGAAATTATTTATTTATTTTATTTATCTTATGTCTCTTGTATGGGTCATCTATTCACCTTGTGATGCTTTGAAACTATGATAGCCAAAAGCTTTACTATGCTGACCCCATAAATAATGAAACACATGCCCTAGGAAGGCCTTTCAGGCCCAGCATTTTGGGACTGTTGGAATGATTTACACACACAAACAGCACACAGGCTTTTGAGATGAGTTAAATATTTACTGTTTTGCTGGTGGTTTTTTTCTGCCCTGTTTTAATAATGCTTATAATATTGTTTCAGTGTTTTAAATTTATTTTTCTGAGCTGGTTCAAGGAACCTTTTGGTATAAAATGTGGGATTTAAGTTTCAAAAATAAGATTATTAATACCCTTCTTGAATCGGTTAAGATAATACTAAGCTTTTGTGAATCATACTATGATTTATTTTCAAAGAACTGTTAACAGATTGCTATAAATGCAGGATAGAAGTCATTTTGCCCAATATGGTTTTGACAATACACAGTTCATGTTTCTCCCTCTTCTCTCTCTCTCTCTCTTAAATCTATTAACAGTGTAATGGATATTACTGCTTTTAGGGAAACCCTATTGAATTGTAAGCAATCTTCTGTTTTGCCGATTGAATGCCAGTTCCACCATTATTCTGTCCTTTTACAGCACTGAATGCTGCTATTTTATGTCTGTAGGAGTGAGAAATGAAAACGGCAGATTTATGACAACATGATGCATTGACTCTACCCACATGAATATCATTAGTGTCATACTCTATCTTCTCGTCTTGTGGCAAGTTATATTTTTTAGCAAAATAAAAAAGAAAAGAAAACCTAATTCGGCCTTTTTTTTCTTTTTTGCTTCTGGGCTGCATGATGTTTAGCTCTTTAAATTCCAATAAAACATATTCAAAAAGAATGAAAAATACTTGTGTTTGTCTAAATGCAGATATAACAACCATTAATATGAAAGGGATCTTAAATCTACACTTGTGTTATTAGTATTATTATAGGTTAGTTCTATTTTTTCCTCGCGTGATAATTCTAAAAATTAAGTCTCTTGCCTGAGAGCCAAATTCTCCTACTCCGTCTGATTATGAACTGGCCCACAAAGTGAAATCTATAAAAGATGCAAGCATTCCTTCCCTCAGGATCCAAAAGGCTCTGCCTCCTTTGTACTGGACCAGAAGGAAGCAGCTTCCTTGCAGTTGTGGTTACTGCCACCATCCTAATATGCTGCTCTTGCAGGAAGAGGTTGGGACAGCTCCTAAAGCAGGCAAAGGCAAACTCAGCCCTCCAGATGTTTTGGGACTACAACTCCTATGATCCCTAGCTAACAGGACCAGTGGCCAGGGATGATGGGAATTGTAGTCCCAAAACATCTGGAGGGCCGATTTTGCCTACGCCTGTTCTAAAGCCTATCAATTCCATTTCCCATTTTCTTAATGTAAAATTAAGTATATAAATAATATTTCTGTTTGTTCCACTTTGCTTTCAGCGGTGCCAAATCAAAGGAATTATGGTTGAGGAGGTCCCCAACCGGCCTGAGATTGTAACGCTGAAAAATAAAGCACTTTGAGGATAATCATTAACAAAAATGGGTTATCGAACCTATTTATTAATACATTTATCAACTGCTTCTCTAGCTTAAGTTGTGGCTAATTACATCTTTAATCATCAGAATAAAAATATCTGTTGCTTGCTTGAATTTCCTGCATGTTTCTAAGGTGGTGTGTATAATGCTTACACCTAAATATATGCAATCAAGGAAGGTGCCATTTTGAATGCGCTTTACATCTCCTTGTAATTTAAACAGTATGGACTTCTTTCACTATGGGAATGGAAATGAAAAGACTGACTCTGGTGGTTTTACTTTTATGAATATCTTGAAAGAAAGCAGGACAATATAAGGACGGTATTTTGCTCATTATATTTCTATAATGCATTATCAACATCTGGCATTTAGTTTGTAAATAAAAGTGTTGCAGTTTGCATGCACATTTGTGCATTCCCTGACCATGCAGTTGCAGGAGTGTCACAGAGAGTCTTGCTTCCTTTGACAGTATTATTGCTAAGCATCAACGGTGTGTGTTTGTTGGGGGAGGGATGGGGGGGGGGTTAGTTACACCATTTGGGCAAACGCCCTGTTACAAATACTTGATAAACTGCATTTCAGGGACCATAATAGTCGCAGACTTACAACCAGAGTGTTTGTAGTTGGCTATGTGTCTGGTCAACATTTGCCTGTTACTTTGCCACCTATCTGAGGGTTGGAAACTAATGTTCTTCCCCTTCTCAATAGCGGTAAATGGAAGAAGTGTGTCATAGTTTCAGTTGTTGCACTTCTCTGAGGAGAAAGGTATTGTGAGCTCCTTTCTAACCATTAGCTGCATAATCTACGTGTTATGGGGGTGTTGCTTGACTCACTTCTTATGTGACACCATGCATAGTCACATCCTGCACATGAATGGATCACGGAAACACATTGCAATATTAATAACATTGAGGTAACACGTCTTGTTGACTAAGGCTGGGTACATATTCTATGCCGCTAGTCTCAGTATGGAATCATTCGTGCTTGTCACCAGCATGCTGCTCTCAATCTAAATAGATTCTGCACCCTGCCACCCACAATGGTGGGTAGGGGCTGCTTGATATCTCTGTGAAAACTCTGCCCTTGATTGGGCTTCCCCTGCCTATTTCTCTCTGCACATGCAGCAGGTGGAGGAAGTGGTTATTTCAGTCTTGGTATACACCAACCTACAATATCATTTTCCCAGTAGTGATGTATGGAAGTGAGAGCAGGACCATAACGAAGGCTGATCGCCGAAGAATTGATGCTTTTGAATTATGGTGCTGGAGGAGACTCTTGAGAGTCCCATGGACTGCAAGAAGATCAAACGCATCCATTCTTAAGGAAATCAGCCCTGAGTGCTCACTGGAAGGACAGATCCTGAAGCTGAGGCTCCAATACTTTGGCCACCTCATGAGAAGAGAAGACTCCCTGGAAAAGACCCTGATGCTGGGAAAGATGGAGGGCACAAGGAGAAGGGGACGACAGAGGACGAGATGGTTGGACAGTGTTCTCGAAGCTACTAACATGAGTTTGACCAAACTGTGGGAGGCAGTGGAAGACAGGAGTGCCTGGCGTGCTCTGGTCCATGGGGTCATGAAGAGTCGGACACAACTAAACGACTAAACAACAATAATATATGAGAACTATCCACTTGGCTACAAAATGTTATTTGAATTTTAAAATTAAAGAATTACTATTCCACTTCAGTTTAAAGTAGAGCAGTCAGGTACACCACCCCATTGTCGGGACTGCCTACATTTTCAAATGGACACATTGTGAGGTAATCATTCTGCAATGAGCTCCCTACACACCATGAATGGAACCAGTTTCTCAAGAAGCACTTTTGTGAGTGGACTACACACACACTTATATATATAGTGCACAGTGATTCCACAATAAAACATTTGTGCGCAGCTTAAAAGTTATCATGGAGAAGCACAAGTAGATATGTGTCAGTAGCAGTTACATGCCTTCCACAGCACAACAGTCCAGCCCTAAACCATTGCTGGATGAGAACTTTTCCGTCATCCAAATCATTTAAGACTTTTGCAGTGGACAGCTTTGTAAGCTTGAAGGGTGATTTTTAGAGTATTTGACAGAGGACACAAGTACTGATTTGCTTGCCTGATAGCAAAAGACTGAGTTCCAATATAGTTCAGTAAGACTGCCGAAGAAGCATCATCTTCTTTATGAATAGAGTCTTTGAGAGAGCAGTATAACATTTAGATGTTAGAAATATAAATGAATAAATGATCCCTATCTCTTTGGCCTGAGATAGTCTTGATTAGTTTTCTGACAAGTGGAGCAATGTCATTAGGTTAGGGTACATCTCAAAGCCATTTCACAAAAGAAGGTGGCAAAATCATTTTTGTTTTGTTTGTGTGTGTTTTTTAAAAAATGTTTCCTATGTCTAACACCAAGACAAAACACATTTTGTAATATGAACTTTATACTATGCATGTTTTGTTCTCATAAAAGCAGTATAACAAACCCCTAAGAACGTTATTATACCATCCAGGCTTCAGGAGTGTTAGCATTAATCAAACAGTGCCTTGGAGAGCACCAATGGTAAGACACTCAGAGTCCTATTTTTAGTAAAATACAATAGCGCTAAGAATAGATGTTCATAACAGAAAGTACAATTTTAAAATTCATTGTGGAAGGCTTTCTTCAGCAGTATTCAATTTTCTATAGGAACAATAAGATTTTTAGTGTCTGTTTCAGTACATTTGAGGAGAGGGAGTAAACATTCCTGTACATGTTTAAAAAAATTCTCAGGGGACTGCATTTAAAGATTTACTGGGGGGGATACTGCGTTTCTAAATTTCTCATAAATGAGATGCCAGTTGGGCAAAAAATTCTCATATAATCAGACTGACAGCATGGCTGTAGTGTTCCTCCTCCTCCTCCTCCTCCTCCTCCTCCTTCTTCTTTGGCGATCACTTGTAGCCGAGTAAGATTGTCTTCCATAAACATGGTTTTAAAAGTGAGTCCGTAAGTGACTGTGGAGGCCAATTCTGGATCCACACATCCTTCCACAGTGGGGACATAGGTTTCCAGGTGGGAGTTTATCATGATGAGTTTTGTCAAGCATGCCTTCCTCTTAGTGTGTTTCTCCCTTTCGTCCTGAGTTCGAGTGTCTTCAAAACCCATGACACCTTTGGTAAAGGCTGTTCTCCAATTGAAGCGCTCACAGGCCAGTGTTTCCCAGTTGTCGGTGTTTATACTACATTTTTAAAAATTTGCCTAGAGACAGTCTTTGAACCTCTTTTGTTGACCACCAGCAATAAGCTTACAATTTTTAAGTTCGGAATACAGTAGTTGCTTTGGAAAATAATTTGCAGCTATGTGATATATATCACATTAGTAAGTTTGTATAAGGGGCAAAGCTCAGAAGTAAAGAAATTAGACACACAATTATGCACTGTGGTTGTTGGGGCAGCATGAGCAAGATAGGGGGAAACTGAGGCATATTTTCCCTATGGAGAATCTATATAAATCCTATTCTATTATTGTTTAACAATCTTAAATAATGCTTTACAGTGATACCTCGGGTTACATATGCTTCAGGTTACAGACTCTGTTAACCCAGAAATAGTGCTTCAGGATAAGAACAGAAATCATGCTCCGGTGGAGCGGCAGCAGCAGGAGGCCCCATTAGCTAAAGTGGTGCTTCAGGTTAAGAACAGTTTCAGGTTAAGTACGGACCTCCGGAACGAATTAAGTACTTAACCTGAGGTACCACTGTATTCCAATTTATCTGAAACCCAGATTCTGTTAACAATAAACAAAGATGTTTCCTTTGTGGGGTCTGTGCAGAGGTGGAAAATATTCTTACCACCTGACTGTTCCATAAACTCTGTGTATGTGCATACAAGCACACACATACACAAATACACACACACACACACTACAGGTATAACTATAGCTGTCTGCCTATAGTGATAATCACCTACGCACCATTCACTCAGTAATGTCAAAGTAACTTTTTAAATGTAACTTTGGTTACATTCCAGTTCTTAATTACTCCGGCATATTGCTCTGAAGCTGTTGTATTTATTTTAATTGATGCATAATTCTAGCAGACTCGAAATTACTCAGAACTATATAATTTGTTCTGGAGTGTCATCTCAGTGTAAAACAGATTTTAAAAATGTGTGTGTTCGTGTCTGTGATTTCATTATTCTCAAAAAGCACATCCATCTTTAAGAATGTGGTCCAAACTCAGGAATTGGGTGGGGGTGGAGGGCATTAAGTTGAGCCCAGGTGTTCAGCACTGCCATCATCTGCTGGCCTCCACTTGTTCAATGAGTCCAGTGTTACTCTGCCAACATGGAGCTTTCTGTTCTTCCTACTGAAGAGGATCACTGCAGCAGCTGTTGGTGGGACAGGACAGGCAAGGTGCCATTGTGTGCTTGGTTTCCTGGTGCCGAGTTTCACTGCCACTTACTGAGAGGGCGAGGTGCAATATGTAGGGTTAGCATATAAGGGGCTTGCAAACGGTATACAAAATGACTCAGCCCAATATGTAGGTCAGACTGATGACAGTGCTTCCCTCATCTTAGGCGAGAGCAGCTTGAGAACCGCACAGTTCCTTTTCTCCAAATTCTTAGGTGTTTCATTGAGCTGCACCATTTGGGACTGCACAGTTACTCGGAGCCTTTAAAAAAAACCACACACAACAAAACAGTTCTTAGAGACTTCCTCAGAGTTCTGTCTGAACTGTTATTACTATTCAGAACTCCTAGAAAAAGCAGGAAAATTTGAAACCAGTCATTATGCAGTTGGCTTGGCTATCTTGGCTATTTGACAGAGCAGTTGCCCTTATTTAATGTGCAAACTTTAACATAAGAATGTTTGTGTGTGTGTGTGAGAGAGAGAGAGAGAGAGAGAGAGAGAGAGAGAGAGCTCTACTTTTAGACATTGAGCTTGTGAACAGTGCTTTTTAATTTTGGTCATTTCATAAATAAAATTATGATGATGAGCTCATGGTGAGGTTCTTATCTGGTGTTTTTCACTTTTTAAAAAATGCATGTTTAAGGATGAAGTAACTAATTATATGTATTAAGGTTTTTATTTCTAATGTAAACTCCTGAGGTTCTTGCCCAGGAACACATTTTAAGGAATTTTGAAGGAATTAAAAATAATTTTGGTAAGAATTGGTAATTAAAAATAATTTTGGTAAGAATTGGTAATTTCTCAGCAGAATTCTGCATATCCTTATTTCTGAGAAGGAAGAAGGATTGTCCCTCATTCCTAAATTAATTAATTTGGCAGAATTTTGTGACCATACTGCAAGTTTTTATTTCAGTAGGCAGAAGCTATAATAGTTCAACTACCTTATTCCATACTTTCTAAATTCGTTTTCTATCAAAGATCACATTTCTACATATATTTTCTCTCAAAATACACATTTAAAAACCTATTTTGACATTTTTTTGTGAGCTGAGATCTGCACTGGAACATTTGGGAAGTGCAGACCTGGTGAACAACTTAGTTCCAGTCTAGGCATTATATCCAGTATTTGTACTATCATTTTCAAATACTGAATTCCTCAGGCATCGTGGAGCTAGTCCTTTTAAAGCACAGATTACTGTGCTCCCAGAGGAGCAGAGTTTTACCTAAACTGTATGTTTTGAGCATGCACAGGAGCCACTAATATAGAATCCAATAAATTTGAGACATTGTACACTGTTGACAATTTAGACAGTATATCTTTACAAAAATATTACTTATTGCACAATGAAAGTTAAACTGTCAAAAATTGCTTCCCAGTAGGAGTCAGCAAAGCTCTTTCTTTAATTCCAGACACAGAGTAATTCTGCCTGTTTGAATTTGACTATGGATTCCATGTTGAACTTTATACTAGCCTCAGTCTAATGCTAAGATAATGCCTTGCAGATGACAAATTGTGAGATACAGATTATGCAACACTCTCTATTTACGATCGCTAAAATGTTTAAAAATATCCTGAGTTATAAATAGCATTGGATCAATAGCTATAAATGAGAAATGTTTCTGAAAAACCTTATTGATTGTGTCATAACCCATAAAACATCTGTAAAAGACAGCACTCTCTCTAAATGTCAGATGCATATCAATATTATACCCCGACTTGCAGTTAGCATTGCCACCAAGAAACATAAACAAACAAAATTGTAACTACAGAATGAGGAATGCATTCTAAAGCTATTGGAAATGCATTGTGTATATACAATCTGCATTTCTTCACAGGGTATTCATCTCTTGTATTTCTCTGCTGTAATAGTTACATATACTCTGTGGTTTGTCCTGCAGACTCCAAGGTCATACAAAGATCAGGCAGTGGTTTCCTTCCTTGTGACAAGTCCTAAGATTAGACCTCAGCAGAATATACTGTCCCCATTCCCAAACTAACTCTGAAGAGCTCATAGTTCAGCAGGTCAACTGCAGAAACATTTCAATGTGGCACTTCAAAGTAGGTGGTGTTTTAATATAGGGTTGGTTTTTTTAATGGTGGAGTTGGTGTACAGAATATTTATTTGTATTGATATTCTGATTTTTCTCATTCAGTCCAGTTTCTTAAAGAGGAATATTCAACTGAGTTATCAGTCACTTTTTTAAAAAAATAAAGTGCCTATTCTAGACTACCCTTTGAACCCAGCAAGCTTTTCTTTATGGGGACTGCTATACAAATAATAAATATGAATGGGCAAAGCTTGTTTTTGAACCTGGACATATGGATATCATATGAATTGAGAAAGACAGGAAGCATTCCTAGGGGGAAAAACAACAGCCTTTTGACACAGCTGCAGGACACACTGGCAATCAAAGTACAGTGCTTGATTTACAAGGCACACAGACTTTTCAACTCCTGGGATAGTCTTCGTCATCCGTGGTGTGGGCTGGTGGAAACTATAATGGGTTGAAAACTCTGTTGGTTAAATACTTTTGGATGGATTAGTTGAAACAGCACATCCAATATTTGAAATGCCTTCACTTCATTCACATTCATTTACAGTTACTCACTGCCATCTACAGCTACTGCCATGCAAACAATCTTCCCATTTAACTTCAGCAGAGGGGACAGCTCTACACAAAGGAGTATACATTGGTCTGCGCACAAGCAATCACTAACATGGACGACAGTGATTGCAAGACTATATTTGATTTTACATTTCATTTTACACTGTCAATATCTGTTTGTTTCAGCAAACATCTCAGTGAGCCTAATGTTCTGTAGCTACAACTGCTACATAGGCAATTGCCCATTAATATAGAAGGTAGCATATTGTAATCTTATGTCTTGTCAGCTATCACTGGTTTGCCCTAATAGTGTAAGTATTAATTGGTTTGGCCCATGTAGTTATAATAAGAGCATTCAGGTTTAAAATTACATTGTTCAGTCAATTTATTATTTTTTGCTATGTGGCTATGCCTTGCTAGATAATCAAAATTAATATCTCTTGAATTCACTGCCACTTTGTTACCAGATGCAGCAGGTTTAAAGGACTCAAACAATGGCCATAAACTCACATGGGGATGTGTCAACATGTTCAATTTATATTGCATTATTGAAATTATTCCGTTACCTAAGAATACAACACCCGCTGCAAAGAGCAAGCAAAAAAAGTAGTAGTTTTTTTTTAAAAAAAACCCTGAATAAACTAAAATGAAAACCTAACCATTCAAGCCATATGTTCATGAGGCAAACTACACAGCTCAATGTGGGTTGCAGTTGCACAACCCTTCGGTCCATTGAACATACCCTACTGAATGCCTCTTTGATGGTGGTCCCTCAGCTCCTCCTCAAGAGCAAGCAAGGGCAGGACTCAGGTAACAGTGAACTCTTGGCCCATGCCAGGTGTTTTTGCCCTTACTCAGCCAATTGGCAATTTATGCTAGCTGGCTTGAATTCCATTGCTTACAGTTCTAAGTTGCTGTTTATCTGCCTGTTGTAATTAATAAAACTATGACTCTTTAACCCATTTGGTTGTCGCGTGCCTTCAGGATAGTCAATCAGATAGGTTATACTGCCATCTAGTTTCCACATATTGGACACCTTGCATTTTCTTCCCTTGGGTGCTAAATGGCAGTATAGCCAACCTGATGGAATATCCTCCGAAAGAAATTACCTCCAGGTAACGCCAAAGGCCTCCTTTCCTCCCTTCTTCCTAAATGGATCTTTATCCAAAGTTCAGCATGCAACAGGCACTAGGGAATGTGAGGGATTATGAATTAGTTTATTCAGTCATTTGACCTCTCTTGTTCCTTTTTTGATAGGGCGTCCGAAAGAACATTCCCTTTTTTCCAGCAATATGTTCATTCCACATATTAAACTCATTCAACTTCTATGACCATTTGTGCGGTTTTATGTTGGTATTCCTCATAGTCTGAAGCCCTGTCAAAGACCAGTTAAAAGGGCAAGTTCCTGTTCCCATATATATAGTATATGTTCTTATCTTAGCTTATTCTTTCTTTCTTTCTTTCTTTATTCATTCATCTTGTTAGTTGCCTAACACAGGGCAGTGTATTGATGACTTACAAAATTCTCCCAATATTTCTAATTTCAACAAATGCCCAAGTGAATATGGCAGTCTTCACTTGGTACACAGGACAGCATTTTACAGGTGTGTGGAGAAGCCATAGCCTAGTCATCTCAAGGGGACAAATGGAGAAGGACCTCAGGTGACAGCTGTTAAGTCTCTGTATATTCTTGCTGTATAAGTCTTGCATTGTGGTCTTGAGATGAATAAGGCTTTATAGATTAATACCAACACCACGAATTGGGCCTGGACATGTGTAGGTGCTGATGCAGTTATGCTAATACTGATGTTAGATGGCCAGAGCCACTTGGTCCGAATAGCAGCCTGGCTGCTGCATTTTGCACCAGCTGCCGTTTCTGAGCTGCCTTCAAGGGAAGCCCTACATACATCAAATTGCAGTGAACCAGTCTAGAGGTTACCAGAGGATAGATCACTGCAACTAGCATATCATAGAGGGAAATATGTGGCTGCCTGCTGAAGCTGGTGGAAGGTACTTCACGCTGCCAAGACCACATGTGTCTCATGTGACAGAGGAGGATCCGGAAGAACCCTCAAGCTATGAGCCTGCCCCTTCAAGAGGAATTCATCCCTATCGAGAAAAGCTTGAATGCCACTCACCTGGTCAGAGGAGGCACGCACTAACTGCAGTCTTGTCTGCTTTGGGTTTAGTTGATTGGCTTTCATCTAGTCCACTATTGCTACTAAGCATCAATATAGCACATCGGCCACCTCATCTGCAAGAGATGAAAAGGGGAAATAGAGTTGTGAGTCATCTGCATATTAATAACACCAAACGCCACTCGGCAGTGCCATATTTTTCCACCATACTGGCATAGTCAGTACAGTATCATTTAATTTCTCAAAAGCTTCCTGACATCTGTATGGCCAACATCTCCTTCTTTGTAAATTCATGTAAAGGTATCACTATATCCTCAAGTTGCTGAATAAATCTGCAATAAAGACCTGCTAGCCATGCCTAAGAAAGAACTAGCCTGTTTCTTGGTAATAGGTGGAACTCAACAATTACTTGCTTCCATTCTTTCCACACTGGGATAATTTCTCCATTCCTTACTTTATACTGAAATATGCCACCCTGGGAAACTAAACTTGCATTTGGATGGTCTGATGGCCATTCCCACTCTTTGAATGACATCTAAGACTGTTCCTAAACTAACATGGTGATCTTCCATGCTGTCTCTAAAAACAGGGTCCCGGGCCCTGAGGAAGTTAGATTAGCTTTAACCAGAGCTAGGGCCTTTTCAACACTGGCTCCGGCTTGGTGGAACGCTCTGCCTCATGAGACCAGGGCCCTGCAGGATCTGATTTCTTTCCGCAGGGCCTGTAAGACAGATTTGTTCTGCCTGGCCTTTGGCTTGGAGCCAATTTGATTCCCTCCCCCTCTTCCTTTTTTTCTTTTTCCTTTCTCCTCCTGTGATGAGGCTGCATTTTAATATTTTAATGTTTCAATATTATAATTGTTGTATTTTAATCTTGTTTTTAAGTTGTATTCATTCAACTTGTTTTTATTATTGCTTGTTAGCCGCCCTGAGCCTGGCCTTGGCTGGGGAGGGCGGGGTATAAATAAAAAGGAACACAAGTGAACAGCACAAGCAACGCTGACACCAAACCCTACATACATTAAGCATAATAGAAACATCGCCACCCGACCCCACCCCCGCCCATCTTCCCTCCCTCCACCCCTTCTTTTTTTCTTTTCTCCCCCTAATGTCTCAACAAATGAAATGGATTTGTAAAAATTTTACATGGAAAAAATATGAGAGACATTACACTTACTTCTGTAAAACAAGAAAATCTTTAATAATAATAATAAATCAGGTGCAAAAAAATAAATATTATTATTATTATTATTATTATTATCATTACTTTAATAGGTTGTCAGTTGGCCACTGGAATGAAGCAGCTGGGTTCCCTAATCCAAATTGTAACACACTGAATTCATATTAACCATTGTGATAACAATGATTTTGGGCTCAGGTCCAAAACCTCTTATATAAAACAATAGCAGATAAAGCTTTAGTAGATATCAGTACATGAGGGTTATGGGGAATCCATTCTGGGCATAGGAAATGCATCAGGTTTTAATACTATGTTAAGTTTTTGATCATCCAACATGAAACCTAATTGAGACATCTGTCTTTAGTATTAACCCCACAGGTGAATTCCATGGGCACAATAAAGGCTGTATTATATTTTCTATTTCTCCTCTGGTATCTTTCAGTACCTTCTAATTGACCTTCCAGTAAGAAGGGCTCTAATAGATACAAAATGAGGGACAGTGAATAATAGGAAGATTACAAGGACTTTAAGCAAGAGGTCAGGAATCTTCTCCAAGGTTGAGCATTTGACAAAATTAGTCTTGAATCAAGAGGTTCCACTCACAAATCAGTATAGGAAAAAAGTGGGTGTGCTGTGATCTGGAAAGATTCAAAACAATCTTTATTTTTGCTGACACGTGAATAGGATTAGCACCTGCCATTGACAAGTGACTGACATATATAAAGCTTCCTTTTACTTCTCAAGCTTGTGTTTTCTTAAATTGCTATATTAGTGAACACGGTTAAATAATTAAACTTTTTTTAAAAAAAAGAAGCCTGAAAGATTCAAATCAGTATTCATTTAATTATCATTTATAGAAAAGTAAAATTATCTTTATTGACTGCTATCAGTAACTGGAATATGTCAGTCTTCAAGGCTGACTAATAACAAGGACATTTCCTTTCCAGCTACCATATCTATATTCTGGCTGAAATTCCTGACAAGTGGTTTGTGTTATTTATAAAAAAAAATAAAAAAATTAGTCAATTGCATCCTTTTAAAATTTTCAACCATAAGCTATTTCCATTTACTGCATGTCGATATGTGATGTTAAAGTCTGCAACCAGGTTTTGACAAAAAGAATTATTCATAGAGACTTAATAATTCAATACTAAAGGGTAGATGTCTAGTGTTTTATCTTTTTGTTAGGTTTTTAAAAAAGAAAAATGCATTTTTTAAAAGTCCTTGAAAGTGTATCTTCCACTCATTGAAACACTTTTGGTTTCTAAGCTGCATATAAAAGCAAATAGATTTATGCCATGGGCATTTATATAAAATGATAAGAGAATTCATATGCTTAGCAAAAGCAAATGTTTTACATAGCCAAGAGTTCTGCTTAGTTCCCCAAATACTGTTAGGAGTAGATTCATATTTGCTTCCCTTGAAATAATGAAAGAAACCCAGTCATATGTTTTAAAATTGAAAACAAAGGCATATCATTCTAGGAAACATGGACAGCTGGCATGAATACGTGTAACTTTTTAATCCTACATTTATTTGTTTGATAACCTGATATATTTGGCTGAATTTATATGTATCAGTAAACTACAGTTTATTGTGATAGGACTGGGCCTAGCCATCCCATGGAATTGCAGTTTCCCTTCTGGTATGGTTACAAGGAAACTATTGGAAGCTTTTACTTCTTTTCTAGATTATCTGCCATTTGGTGTGTCATTCAAACCCTAAACTGTGCTTAGTCTTAACTACGGTCTGTTGAAACAAGCCAGCTTCATAAGCTATGCAAGAACTCCTTCTTTCAGCCATGTCCCAGCAGAACACAGGAGTATGGGGGAGAGGCTAGGCTTCTTCTCATAACAGCAAACCATGCACACAATTACGATGTTGTCTCTGCCTTCATTTAAAAGTGTAAAAGGATGTGACATATGTCACATATGTCTGTGATTTTGTCCAGGTTGTCTTTCCGAACTTCTTTGCTAGAATGCAGGTGAAATGGTACTGTCTGGAAGCTAAGAGAAACAGGAAGGTACCTATTAGAATGTGTTTATAGAACCTGGAGGCTTGCACCTGAAATAATGTTTATTCTCTGAGGAGCTGCATAGTGAAACAAACAAAAGTACTTTTCTTTCCTTCAGGGAGACAAAGTGTCTTTGTGACCTAGCACCTATTTCTGATCGATTTGCATGCCTTAGCAACCAGTGCATGTCACCGTGGCACCTGTTAATAGGCCTGAAAGCGAACAGTCAAGAACCAAAGTGAGCAAAGTGAGTTTTGTCTGGGAACAAAACTGAGAACTTCAGAAATCAGGGGCAGAGATGCAGACCCCAAGAAACATAAAAGAAGTAGAAAGTGGAGTGGTTGTTTTTTTAAAAGAGGTAGCAAAGCAAGCTTAGAGGGAAAGATTGGGCTGGTTCTAGCACACCCACTCAGATGCAGATCAGCTTTTTCAACCATTTGATGGTTATCTTGGAAATAGTTTACAATGCTGTTCTAACAGGGGATAACATTGGGAAATGGGCAAACTTCCCACCTAACTGCGCCCTCCCACTTTTAGGTTGCAAGACACTGAGAGAGCTTAGAATCACTCTCAATGGACCAGTGACCCAAAGGCAGAGATAATTCAATCACCACATATGTAATACCAGGAGATTCCATATGATTTCCCTTTCTTCTCCTCACTCCCACCCTTAGAATCTTACAACCCTGGTTGCTTTACCACCAAAACACCCTCCAGCCTGACTCGTCTGTTATTAAATGGCAGGGCAGTTCAAAATAAGTTCTTGCTCATCCATGATTTAATCGAAGATGAGAGAGCCCATCTGGAATCTGTCCCTGAGTCCTCTGGAGCAATGGCTCTTTACCCAGCTTTGTCCACCCAGGTTCTCAGTGCAGCAGCACCACAGACTGGAGGGTCAAGGGGAGAGTGTTACAGTGGACCATAAATCATGTATATTTCCCTCCAGGAGACTTCTGCATTTGGAGACTGGCGTCAAGGGCCAAAGAAACAGATTGGGGATACTACCTGCTGCCTTGAAGAAGATAGTAATGTGGCCACTCATGGCCCCAATGTTATGTAACAACTACTGCCCCAATGTACCCTACAATTCTTTTCATTCTCTATATTTGAACATGAAAATGTGACGCTTAAATCCAAGGACCTTGTAATATAGTTATTTGTCACTGCAAGACAGACTATTGGCAAAAGATGGAAAACATTGCATAGCTTGAACATTGCAATGTGGTATAGCAATGTGTGGAATATTGCCATTTTAGAAATGTGATCTCAACCGGGAATTGAAACTCCAGATATTTTTCATGCTATGTGGTGGAGCTTCATTGTTTATGCCAGCAATGCTAACATCCTTCAACTGCTTACAGTATTTTTGGGAATTTGGAGTGCATGAATAAATTGCAATATAGACTACTTCTGAAGATGTACCCAGGGGATAGAATTGCATACTTTAGTTAGCTGGTGTTCTCTCTTTTTTGTTCTTTGTAGCTGTCAGTTTTGTTTTCTCTTTTTATGCATAAAAACTCAAATCAAGGGTTGGTAAAATAATAATAATTACTACTACTAATAATGATGATGTCAAGAAACACAGATGCTGCTGATAAGAGGGCTACAGAACTCCTAACTACTGGACCCTTAGAGACCACAATGAATCCACTGAGATGCTTCAGAGAGTTGCCTGATAGCAATTTCAAATCTATACACCATTCATACAAGGTGGACAGGTTGAGGGGAGGGAATCCAGCAAACTGCCATGACAGCTCCTGCAGTGGCAAGCTATAAAGGGGAGCTATCCAGCCCACCTTGCCTGAAAGCATGGCTCAGAAGGAAAACAGAGCTTCTAGCACATCTTTGTCAGGTGTTTCTTAAGTGGATGGTAAGCCATGGGGCGTGCTCATAGAGTCCTAAGCCTGCCTGAGGCAGGGGGTGTCCATGGTTAAGCAATGGTGAGTATGCCCCTCCCTCCACAGGTACCTTCAACATGGGAGCATTATCTGTGCAAGGCCTCACTCTGCACCAATTCCTTTCATGCCACACCTGTTCAAACTGTATATCCCCATTCCATTGGCAAACATTCTGGAACTTCAGCAGTGGTACTTGCAGAAGAGGAGGAAGAAGAAGAAGAAGAAGAAGAAGAAGAAGAAGAAGAAGAAGAAGAAGAGGAGGAGGAGTTTGGATTTGATATCCTGCTTTATCACTACCCGAAGGAGTCTCAAAGCGGCTAACATTCTCCTTTCCCTTCCTCCCCCACAACAAACACTCTGTGAGGTGAGTGAGGCTGACAGACTTCAAAGAAGTGTGACTAGCCCAAGGTCACCCAGCAGCTGCATGTGGAGGAGCGGAGACGCGAACCCGGTTCCCCAGATTATGAGTCTATCGCTCTTAACCACTACACCACACTGGCTCTCCAGAAGAGGCAGGGGCAGTGCTACCTTGTCTGAGGGCCCTCATTCTACCTATTTGACCTTTCCTCTTCCCTGATTCCCAGCATGAGTATCTTATACCTGTCCTTGCATGCTAATATAAAGCTGCAGTTCTCTAAAGGGCACCTGAGATGAAACACAAAATGGTGCCCCTGCACCCTGCCAGAATAAATATTGATATTGGGAACAAGGTTGGTAGAAGACTAGTAGTATGTCCCTTTCACCAAGAGGTTGTTGTAGAGGTGGGATGGGGGGACAGATCCAGCCAAGGAGTGTGCTGCACACTGTCACTGTGGCAGCCGTAGTGAGCGATCTCCTTGGATACTGGATCTGCTTCATCCTGCCACCTGAGGCAGTCACCTCACCATGCCTCATTGGTGGGCCAGCCCCTCGGCATTAGGCTTGAGGTGGTTGGATCAATGTGAATGTGTCTTTAAGAATATTACTTCCTGAATCTTTCTGGGTTTGTCTCTTCTTGTTGACTCTTACATTGCAGTCCTATATAAGTCTATTTAGATGTAAGTCCAAATAAGTGTGTACAGTATTGCAGCCTTAGTCGGCCATGTTCTGGGATTGGTGGTGGCGGACTAGCATGAAGGTGGCTGGTCTTTTGCAACTGATGCATCTGTGCTTGTAAACTTACCAGAGGCATCTGCTTGGCCACAGCTAGGAAGAAAATGAATCTATTTCTGATCCAGCATGTCAATTCTTAGTTTCAGAAGAGGAGGGTAAAATCATGCTCTAAGTATGTGTTCAACAGGTTTTCTTGACCCATATATATATTTCCGTATTGCCTTGCTCTTGACATGGTTGATTACTCTTGCACTCTACTGATTAAAAGAGCTTTAATGAACAGCTTTATGTAAACAATGTTTTGTTTCTTACTAGAGCATATACACTCCTAAAATTTATTTTGATATGGTTGATCTCTCCTTAATGTCATCTTGCTTTTGCCCTTGCATTGGGCAAGAAAAGGAGGGGTGGATATGGGTTGTTATAAAACCAATTTAAAAATAGATCCTGGTCATTAGCAATGTGTTAATTGAATAAGCCCCAGCGTTCCATTTTAAACTTAACCTGAAGCGTGCTAATGATGCTGTTTCATTATTGTGATAACCACTGTATTTAAAGTCACCTCATGAAAAGAAAGAAAGCTGGAGAAGAAAATTAATCAGCAAGCTCCATTTTAACAGCACTCAGCCCATTTGTATCCTGCCTTTGTATATGCCACTGCTTCTGTGTCATGTAATACCATTACAGTTGTATATATTTTCTGCAGCACAGGACCCAGCGCTACTATAGAAGAAGAAGAAGAAGAGTTTGGATTTGATATCCCGCCTTTCACTCCCTTTAAGGAGTCTCAAAGCGGCTAACATTCTCCTTTCCCTTCCTCCCCCACAACAAACACTCTGTGAGGTGAGTGGGGCTGAGAGACTTCAAGGAAGTGTGACTGGCCCAAGGTCACCCAGCAGCTGCATGTGGAGGAGCGGAGATGCGAACCCGGTTCCCCAGATTACAAGACTACCGCTCTTAACCACTACACCACACTGGATGAAGTAATACTGGAAGAAAATGCCATTCCCATTCTTATCCGGAGGCAAATTCACCACACTGTGTTCACCCCAGGGGATGATTTTAATGGTTTCTCTCTGGGGAGGAGTGTTGGGGTGCCGTGAGTGGACAATTGACCAATCTAGAAATCCCCTTTCATCGACTGCTTCCTGGTCTAACCTATCTCACAGTTCTGAGGAGAAAATGGAGGGGGGGGGAACACATAAGCCAACCTGAGCTTCTTGCAGTCTTGGTGCAATATGAATCCATCAATAAATATAAGACACACTCATGGGGAGGGGTCCACCTTCATTGGGGGCCCACCACATCCCTCACTACCATTATCACCAAGAGCAATAACCTCAAAAGGTGCTAAAGACAATTGTTAAAAACAATGTTTGTTAAATTGTTTTGTTTTTTAGCTGCCTTGGACAAAGGAAATTATATATTCAAAACTGTTAGGCATGATAAGAAGTTGGAGCGTTCTTGGAACTAAATTAAACAATGTTCCACAGACTTTTAATACATTGAGATTATTCACATTATTCCATTTACTGTTGTTGTTTGTTGTTATTAAATATTGCCCATGCAATCTCAGTATAAGCACATCTATAGTATAAAAGTCTGCTAAAAAGACAACTTTTCTAGAACACCAATATTCTATTCTATAAAGGCTCACTGTTGCAATACTATGATAGAAGTAGACTTGGCACACTTATCTTTTGTTTCTATAGAATTAACTTTATGTTTCTCTTGCTGTCAGAGACATATAAAAATCACTTATGATTATTCTTAAAAAGAGGACTGGGAAAAGCCATTCCATTACCTGGGGAAATAAATATTTAAAACAAACATGCAAAAGCCACACTCAGATTTTCAGTTCAGGTACAATGAATGTCCTGGGTGGAGTGGGGGAGTGAAATCATGCTAGCAGGATCCACCTGAGCCACCCGATCGATTTTTGGGATTTTTTTGAATGCCTGAAGACAACCCCTGTTTATATACACATGCAGGCCTTCTTCAGACATGCAAATTAATGCATGTAATTTTGCGGGTGCCTCCTGCCGCCTCAATCCCCACCCCTTCATACATTTGTTGTACCTGAATTCAAGGTACAGCAGCATTTTTTCTTACTGAGAAAGACTTGCTCCCTCTTGGGCCCCTGTTTTCTCTTTCTTTCTTTCTTTCTTTCTTTCTTTCTTTCTTTCTTTCTTTCTTTCAAAAAACTTTATATTGTGCTGCTCAGTTAACCAATCTGAAGACAGAGGAGGTAGAATCTTATACTGTGAAGTAGTGGCAGCAGTTGGTTTAGAATTGCTGCAGGTGGTGCTGTAAGTTAAGCCACAGAGCCTAGGGCTTGCCGATCGGAAGGTTGGTGGTTCGAATCCGTATGATGGGGTGAGCTCTCGTTGCTCGGTCCCTGCTCCTGCCAACCTAGCAGTTTGAAAGCACATCAAAGTGCAGTAGATAAATAGGTACCGCTCTGGCAGGAAGGTAAACGGCGTTTCCGTGCGCTGCTCTGGTTCGCCAGAAGCGGCTTAGTCATGCTGGCCACATGACCCGGAAGCTGTACACCAGCTCCCTCGGCCAGTAAAGTGAGATGAGCGCTGCAATCCCAGAGTCGTCCGCAACTGGACCTAATGGTCAGGGGTCCCTTTACCTTTACCTTTACCTCTAGTTACGAACTTAATTCGTTCTGGAGGTCCATTCTTAACCTGAAACTGTTCTTAACTAGAGGCGTGCTTTCGCTAATGGGGCCTCTTACTGCCGCTACACCACCGGCCCATTATTTCTGTTCTCATCCTGGGGCAAAGTTCTCAACTCGAGGTAACTCTTCCAGGTTAGCGGAGTTTGTAACCTGAATTGTTTGTAACCTGAGGTGTTTATAACTCGAGGTACCACTGTAAATTGGGATTGTAGCCTTTATCTGCTTCTTATTGTAATTTTTTTAAAAAAAACCCTAATAGGATGCATTGTTTACTATTGTTCTTTTCACATGGATAACTGATTTCAGGCAATGGGTTTTCTCTGTGTATGACTTATCCATCAGATTCCATACAACCCTTTACAACCTTAATTGCCTCTCTCAAAGGTTCCACACAGGAATTCTACAGAATCCTACAGAAGTAAGGTCAGAGGGAGTTCATGGCAGAAAACATTGTGCTATCTTCCAAAGATACAGTGAAACATAGGTGCTAGATTTATCTTCATTAGAGTGTATTGCTAGGTGGTGATGGGTTTGTTATGAAACAAGATGACTACAAACACTGTTCTCGTACTAAGGATTGAGAGCTTGATTGCACTGCAGTCAATCACTACAACCGTTCACGCTACTGCTAGAGCGCAAGGATTTTACCGCCTGACTTTCTGACCATTCTTTTCGCTTCCAAATAGTATGCATTGCTAGACTCCACATGGTGACTTCTGTCTCCTGGCTTTAGCATGTTCTTTTCTTTCCAAGTCCTGACTGCCGTTTTTTGTTGTTGTTTTTTGCTCATGATTCATATTCATAGATTCAGCGTTGGCTTTTTATTGTTGTTGTAAATATCAAGGAGAATTATTGTGCAATTAGGAAAAGCTTATAGATGAATTACACAAATATTCAGTTGCACAAAAGAACCCAAGCAAATCAGTGGAACATATGGAAAATAGTTTTGCTGGACACCTGCTCATCTTTTATGCCAGGGGAAAAAAAATGCATTTTACTAAGAACAGTGCCAATCCTAGGTAAAATACGGCCCTTAAATTTGTTAAGGAATGAGTTAATTCTCCATAAATTGGCACAAAATATTCCTCCCCTCCCAATACATCTGCAGAGTACTCATGACTGTCTTATCTCTGTTTGCTGTCAGGAGTGCCAACTTGAATACATTGGGGGGCAGGTAACCCCCCCCCGCATAACAGATCACAAGATGTGTCACACACACACTATTTGAATGGCAATACCCATCAGCTTGGGGGGTGGGGGCTGCCTGCAATGGAATCTCTGTTGGATACAGGAATTGGAATAGACTGAGTCATATAGCCTGCCGCGTCCCCCTACCGCCCCCCCAACTCACAACAATATTTAAGGATCATGCTGTAGATTCCATTTTGCTATAGCATACGTAAAATACTTTTAAAATACTTTACTGCGTTTTATCATACTTGTTTTGTTTTATTGACCTTATAACGTGTTAGGCATGATGATTATTTCATTACATTCAGTTTCACTGCTCAGCTCACAAGGCTTTTAGTTCTTGATTGTCACAAACTCACAATGTGAGGATGATTCAAGAGATACTGAACTCCAGGAAACCTCAATGCACCTTGATATTGCCTCAGAGCACCATTGCAAGTTTCATTGATGCAATTCACTGTGACAGTCAGCTCCTGTGTGTCATGTCAATGCCTGGCATGATGATATTAGAAAGGAGCCTTGATGCTGGATATAATGTCACTATCAACATTGCCACCATCCAGTCCTTACCACAGCCTAATCTTCAAGTTTGTGAGCCCTCCTTGTGTATTGGGGTGGGGAGCTTTTATTTTCCTGTGAATTTGAAATGAGAGCTTTATTGCTCCATAAACCACAATTTTTACAAACACGGGAAGATGAAATGTCTACTTTCTTAGTACATTTAACCACCAAGACTAGAAACTTGTGCAGTTTTCTATGGGGCAAAAGAAAAGATTTTGGAAATGAGACTTTCCTATCCATTCCTTCAGCCAGCACTATCCCTGCATAGGTGGAGAACCATTTTGAATAGCATTAAATGGAACTCAAGTCGGTTTCAAAAGGAGAAGGGAAATTAGGCAGAGGGCCGAAGGAGCAGAATGGGATGGGAAAGACCCCTTCCACAAGTTTCCTTTTACTCATGGTTCTGAAGATCCAGGCCCGTGAGGCTGAAAGCACTTTATTACACAGAGGAAACATGGGTGTGGCTCTTATACAAACTGCTGATGTCTGGAGTACATGAGACTACATGTGCAAAATATAATTTTCTCAAGGTCTCTCTCTCTCTCCCTCTCTCCCACACGTTGAACACAGAAAACCAGCATGTGAAGGGATACACTCAGTTTCCAACATCTGTATGCATGAATTCCCGACCTCATATGAATAAATATTCTGGTCCAGTTATTAGAGCATGTTTGGCTGTTCAAACTACTACCCTTCTGCATCATGGAGGAATTCCTATCCTGGTCCCCTTTGGGCAATATTTGCCTGAGTTATCTTGAGGTGACTATCCACATAGCAGCTGATGTTTGTATATGTGAAGGTTGTCAGTACTGCTGCTCCTATGTAAACAGGGTAATATGTATGTGTGATCCAAATATATACACACATCCATTAAGTTCAGCTTTGCACCAGTACCATAACATTAACCAAAATTGTACTTGCACAAGAAGCTTTTATGACATTTGCATTTATGTTGTATAAAAAAATGAAACCAAACAGGCTGTTTGAATTGCCAATTATGTGTTTGTTGCTGCAAATGCTTATATATAATGCTAATGATATTTAAATTGCAAAATATATTCAAAGAAAATTCTCCCCTTGGGATATTTGAATGGAAAATTAAGCTTCATTTCTTTGGCACAAATTTCAAAATAAACTTTGTGATTTGTGAAATCCCCTCCCCCATTGAGACCTATCATTATGATGGTGATGTAAATGTTAATCTTTTATTAATAATATTTTATTAATACAGTGGTGTGTACTCTGGGGTATTGCATGCCTAACTGCTTATTTTTCCTGAAGGTTGTGCATATATCAGTTCCCTTCAGCATCTTTCCGTGTTTGGTGTGAGACAGTTGAAATGCTTCTGTGCTACAGTGTCATCAATATTGCTGAGAGAGAAATTGATTAAAACAAAACATGACTTGATAAAATTAGTTTTATAAAAGAGAGGGCATATGATTGCACAGCCAGCAAGCAGCCCTGGAAATATTTTAATCTTAATAAAGATACAAGTTTCAGAATAAACTTATTACTAGCAACTGATGAATGCAAATAAGTACAGCAACAAGCAGGCCTGTAGTCTATGGCCTGATTTATGGAACCTGCTCTACCTCAGACCTGTGTATAATCCTAAGCATTCATTGATTTAAGGATGAAGCTTGCAGGGCATGTTTGTCTACAGGCCAGACAGCCAAGAATAAAATGCACATCAGTTGTGATAGTTGCATGAATGAAAGAGGCAGGGCCATAAAATGGTATCATCATGCCCCCATCAATGGAAAATGCCACCTGTATGAGCCAATACCATGCTCACTCACAGAGAGAAGTTGTTAGTGCCTCTCCTCTTTTCAGAACTGATGGGAGGCTAGGTGCCTAATCTTGGCATTCAGTGAAATGTGGGTATATTTAAGGAAGCATTTTCAGTGTAGCAGGAACAGTGTAGGAAAAGCAAACAGTTTTTCCTGCATTTTGGGTTTTTGAGGGGATATTTACCACGACCTTTCACAAGCATTATAGTGAGTACTGGTAGACACTAAATTTGCAGTCTATGCTTTAAAGTTCTTCAGAGGACTTTGCCACCACTCTGGGAAGTCGTTTGCCACGAAAGTCACAGGAACTTAAGATTTCCCACATTGGCTGCATCTTTTTTTCCAGTGAAGTTCTACTTCACTGAACAGCAATCTTTAGTGCAAAAAATCAAAGCTCACAAATATTAAGTTCAGCCCTAATTTCAGATAATCTGACAGGTTCCCTGGATTGTCTCCTGCAGAAACAAATAGGGAGCTCTGCTTATCTAATTATAGTAATGTTTTTCTATAATGACCTGGACCTGAGTAATCCAAAGCCTAAATATTCGTAGCTCGTTAAAAGCAAATATTGTCTTTTGAGATAAAAAAAAATAGCACAGAAAATGTCTGCTATTAGGATTTAACAGAGGCAATTTTCACTTGAATTTGTCTGGGTTAATGTGCAATATTTCAAACAACCTCCATCAAATAAATGGATGGAATCATCTTGACAGGTACAACAGTGACCCTGTTATAACAATATCGGAGTACTCCTGTAATTTGTCCTCTGTGACTTGAGTATGTGGTACTTCCGTGATAATAGCTGACACTGACAGACTTGGAAGGCTCAGAAGCTTTGTATCATATTCATTTCTTTCTTTTCCTTTTCCCTTTTCAAATTCCAACTTACTTAGATTGAGTGAAATAAGAGGTGTCTCTTTTTAATGTTTGCTGGCAGAGTTCTTAGCATGAGATAACAGAAACAAGGGGAAGTTAACTTGTGTGAAGATAGAATTCATGCATCCCCTCCATAGGAAGATGCATGCACTCCTAGTGCTATGCAAGCTCACACATCAATAATTCAAAAAAAGCAATATGTGGTTGTTTCTGTTGCATGCGCTTAGACCGAAAGCAGGCTGTGTTACAGTAGGGAATAGCAATTAGGAGGTTTTGTGCACGGAAAAGGTGAGATTTGAGAAGCGATTTGAAGGAGAGGAGACAGAGGAAGAGATGCCATCAAAGTGCCCTGAAAACCTTGGAACACTTTTGCTAGTGAATCTAAAGGACTAGGAAGGTGCCATGCCACTTATAGAGTGTGGCACAGGAGTGGCTAATGACAGGACAAGTGAAAATGGAGATTTGCCTTCCATGTTTCCTCTCCTCTTTCACCAGCACTAACAGTGTGAATAGTGTGGAAGGAAATCAGAGCTGCAGTTCTTCCAAAGATATTTAGGGATTGGGATGATTCCCCCTCCCCAAGGGGTGGGAAAGGTAGCAAAGATGGAAAATGCAGGTGTTGGGAGAATGTGGAGGTTTCCCCCACCTCCCATGTCGTTCCTCTTCTGGTTCACTCAGAGGAAAAACACTGGCAAGCAGGAAATGGCAAGCCAGGACAGCAGCAGCTGTGGAGTGTTACAGAGATAATCACAACTGCTGTATAAAAGGCAGGATGCTAGCAGGTCAGAAGGAGGCCCCAGAGAATTTACAAGAGATATTGCACAGGTGCAGAAAGGTGTGAAAGGAAAGATAGATGCTGCAAGGGAAACCAGAGAGGGAAGAAAGAGTGAGAAATCCAGAGTTTGCCATTCTTCTCTCAGTGAGTCAGGTTTTGTTCTATGTGGGTGAAGACTTTTGTGTTCTTAAATTTGTCAGCCCTTCTGAAGCAAAGCAAAGTAGGGTGAATTTCATTCTAAGACTTGCCTCTATTTAAAATAGTAATAAATAATTTACTACCAGATTTATTTATTTTTAAACCAGAAAATGTTTTAAATTTATAATTCCGTATTTATAATGTTGACCACAGCATTGTGATGATTCCTCGTCTGTATTTAGTATTTTCCACCATTTGTGAAGAAACATTAAAACAAAGTTAAATGGTGAAAACATAAAAATAAAAGTCCCCCAGTGACTAAGTTGCTGCTGTTTGTTTCTGCAAGCAAGTAAACACACTATGAGCAGTGATAGGTGCATTTCATCTGTAGCTTTTCAAGCTGGTGGACACACAATGTCTCACTGGTTTTAGTAGAGAAATGGGAACCCCCTTATTGAGGGTCCTGGTTGTGTGCGGGTTCCTAGGACACCCTCACAGGGTTAATTTGGTTAGCGGTGTAGCCTAAGCCTTAGCTTTAGCCCCAGGATATGCCAGGCTGTTTGGGCCAATCTCATGAGGTGGCGTGATTCCCGGGGTCTATAAATGTGGCAGCGTGACGTAATTTGGGGCACTTGCTTCGCGCTGCCGAACACCCTCCCTCCCTCCCTCCCTCCCTAATGTTAGGCAGTGCTGCTTTGGCCTTGCTTTGGATTGGGTCACCTGTTTTGGAACAGGGGCTGTGTAGGAATTTTTTTCCATTTGGCAGATTGGCTATAGCCACTTGGTTTTCGCCTATCCCCTCAGCAATTGTCACCACTTGTAAGGTTTGGTGGTTAGGTATTGGCTTATTGAAATGTGGGGGACGGGAGGTGTGGCCATCACCTGCCCCTCCAGAAATAGGGTATTCTGGTAAAGGAATCTGGGGGTCCTGGATCTCATCCAAAGCCCGCTTGAGGGGCTAGGGCGATGCCAGGACCACAGGAACCCCGGGGTGAGCTTCGTTGGTCTTCATTGATGTTGCTCCCTCGTCTGGTGTTTACCCTTTCAGAGTACCAGCCAGAGAGGCGGGGAGTCAGTTATAGTCTTTTGCCAATGCCTAAGCTAATAACGCTCACTTTGCTGTAATCAATAAAGTTGTGGCCTAAAATTTGCCCAATAACTTAAACTAAAATATGTGGCTGTGTGAAGATATTTACGGGGGGAGGGGGAGTGTCTTGGGGGCCTCGGAGCGCAAAAGGAACCAATAGTCATCGAGATGTTGAAAGATTTTACCTCTTGAATCTAATCTCCATCAATGTTTACATTGGGCCTATGGTCATGTGTGTCAGATTCTTGGATATTCTGTCAGTAGCTGCTTACATTAGGGAACTGGAAACATACCTAAGATGTGCGACAAAGATGACCTAATAAATAACAAAGGAATATTTGGCATTGTGACATGGCAATTTGTCCTTCAATTTTAGTGGTGTTAGAATCAATAGGAAAAGAATGAGGGGGAAATTGATGAAAAACATTTGCTGAGGAGAGAAATGTTTTGTATATTAAAACTCAATAGTTTGTCTTCATTAAGTCTAAATGAAGACCTTGAATAGCTGTCACTAATGTAAGTTCCTAAGTGACAATTTGTATATGGTGAAATTAGACACTGCACATTTCCAGCACAAGTCTGAAGTTTCAATTATGTGTTTATTTTTTGTTTATCATTTTAAATATATGCTCATATACACTTTCCAATTGCGTTCTAAAAGAAGACTCCCACCCCTTCTTGTGGAATAATTGTTTTTAAAATCTCTAAACAAATAGTGAGTCAAGATTGAGCCTAGCTCTACATAAGAGTAAGTCCAGGCTTATACAGGAGTTGCTCAGTATACCAAGATGAGAGGCATCTTTCCCCAACATAAAATGGTCTCTCTCTTTGTTTTCTACATCTGCAGCCCTCTGCAGTTTTTCAGCTCTCCCTCCTCAGTTTTGATTCAGTAAGGCATAAAGGTCTGCACTGGTTTTTAAAACAAAAACTGAACAAAACGGAATTCCAATTGTATGTGTTTTGTTTGTATATTAGCAACTGAATTTATTTCCCATATATACAGTTCAGAAATTTAGCAAGTATGCTAATTATTTATTTATCAAACTTCTATCCTGCCCCTGTTGGTGCCTGGGTTGGGCTAAATGACCTTGTATGTAGGTTCCCTTTCCAATTGTGTAGATGCTGATTCTAATGGAGAGTGTTAATGAATAAAGGCTGCATTTAAGGTTCCACCTAGATGTATTTGTGAAATTAGGTAAATTAGTAGCCTGATGAGCAGCAGATGTATGGTGAACAAAAGTCTTCTCTCTCCCTACTATCTGCTGATTCCGTGTCAGTTTGAGCCCGTAAGGAGAGACTGCATACTGAAGCAGATGGGAAACAAGAACAGCAAACTTTGTTTTTTTTAAAAGATATTTATTTCAAATTTAAAATTACAAAAAAGAAGAAGAAAAACCATACAAAATACAAGGAAAACTTTAACCGTGACAAAGCGTAGAATAAACAAATAAAAACAACAACAATAAAATAGAATAAAAAAGAAGACTTAACAAAAGATATAAAAATACATTAAGTTAAAATAAAACAAAAACAGATTAAACCTTTACTTAACCTTTTTCCCTTTACTTATTTCCATGACCTCCTCTCACCTCCCAATTTTGTATTCTAGTTCAGATCGTATTTCCAGCAATTCCTTCTAACCTTATTTTCATTTACGTATTTTAAAATTTCAAATAATGTAATTAAACTTCCTCCATTTCATCAAAATCAACAACTCATTTTTGCTTAGTCCATTATATCATATCTACCAAAACGACCTAATATTCTTTTTCCAACCTCTTTCTAACATTCTTTTAGAACAGCAAACTTTGAAGGCTTTGGAGTGACAGATGGGTTGTTGTTTTTTAAGTTGTAACTTCTGCCTATGCTTGACCTGTATGTTTGTATATAAACATACATACTACAAAAAAGCAACCTCATTCAAAGGAAACTGAACCCAAGTTAGACTCTGTACCCCTGAAATATCTCACTGCTCTGAAAACTGGGGTACATGTGTCATAGCACGCATCATTAAGAAGCCATTTGGTCTTTCTATAAACATTTTTTTTTTAAATTTAATTTTGTATAATTTTCTTTATAATGAAGAAATAGTCACAAGCAGTTGCATGGTTGCCTTTAGGCTGAGCCTTAAGAAGGAAATTGTGTTTCACCAACGTTGCTGAGCTTCAAGAAACTCAAGCACTTTCGATAATCCATTTATGTTCAGTTGCTGCATACAGTGCCTTTCTCTTTGCTTCTCATTTTCCTGTTGGTAACACATGCTATTTTCATTAAAAAATTCCAGCTATCTGCCGCCTCCACGAGGGTACTAAAAACTATCGGATTTGTGCCCTTTCAGTCAGGCAGCCATTAAGTCATGTGTTTCAATATTATTTAGAAGGACCTTACACTAAATGCAGAGATAGTGGAAAATGCTTAAGAAGCTTATTTAGAAATCTGCAATATGACCAGAACTTAAAATGTGCATAAGGACTAAATGTTCTAATTCAAACTTGCTGAACCGAAGAGATTGCTCTATTAATTCTAATGGGCTAAAAAGTACTTTCCGCAGCACATTTGCAGAGTCGGTTCATTGTAGGCTGCAGACGAGGGGCATCTCATATGTCTGAATAGCATTCAAGGCCATGCGTTATGAAAACAAATGGCACAGAAAGCATTCCCATTTTCATTTTCTTCTGTCATAAGGACTAAATGTGTTTACTGACAGGCCTCACTCCTTGTTGCTAGAAATTTTAAACATGCACGTCCTCCAGTTAAGTAATCCAAACACTATCTAGGTTAAAGTAATAGAAAATAGCTGTTTTGATGAAACTCTTGAGGCTGTTTCCTTTATTTGGGAGCTAGCTTATATCCCACAGTGCATTTCATTTATTCTTTACGCTCAATAACAATGTGGGTTTAATCCAAAATATATTCTTCTTTGGTGTAGGCCATATGGATCTCCTGATTTTATTAATGTATGTGGTCATAACACCATTATTACCGTTATATTATTCCTGTGATAATTGTGTTTCCTCTTAATTTCCTTAAATGATTTGCTACGGCGTCTTCAAAGCATGTGCGTTATTGGTTACCAAGGACACAATGTAGTTTCTTGCAAAGAAAACTAAAGTGCAGTGGATATCTTCAAATGTCAGTAAACAGCAGTAGCATATCCACTTGAGGCTATCAAGTTTCAGAGAGAACAACACATGTTGGCAGAAGACTCTTTTGCACAGCACTCAGGGGCAAATCTGTGTTTGTCACTGAATATATACCCAATGATGGCTGCTCGATTACTGTACTTGCATGATGCATTCGTAAGCATATGTTTATAGTAAGTCATTGGGTTACCTCGTTTGCAGTTAGTGATAGTTAAGCCTTAATTTCTGTCTGAAGTTAGGCTTACCTTAAAGGTTTCCTTCCCCATGTGTTTACCTGCGATGCTGATGGAATTGCTGTTGGTTTTTCAGAATTCTCATTTATTGTTTCATTTTTTATGCATGCTACTACGGTCTGCTAGCTCGGCTGGGCTTGCAGCACAGATGAAGTATATGCACTTTGAATCCTCTATTTATATTATGACTGTTTTCACCCTAAAGTAAGTTCCTTGACCTTTTCAAGGGCAAAATATTGCTGCCTATGGAGCTGCAAATTCTACAGAGCTGCATAGTATCTATGCACATTCAGGAAACAATTCTTTTCTAAGGATGAGTTCAACAGGAAAAGCAAAGGCGTCTAGTCCCTTAGCAGAGCCAATAGGATGGCATTGTTTCCATTCTCTCCCTTTGATACAGCCTGATTAAATGGCTAGTGCTAGGATACAGTTGAACTTAAATTCATGTTGCTTTGATTTAACAACAACCTAATTATGTACCCAAGTACCCCCTCCATTACAGCCCTAGTCTCTTTTATGGAGAGTCTCTATCAATGGAGATAAGCACCATTGAACTCAACGGGACTTACTTTTGAGTAGGTGTTCATAGGATTGTGCTGTAAAAACCAGGCATAAAAATTCTGGCACTAGCAAATAACAGCTGTTTCACTACTAGAACAATTTCATTTTTCATTACTTAATTGCCCATGTTTAATGTAGGGACTACTTGTACTTAATAATAGCATTTCATTTGTAGTAATGTGCAATACTTGGCCTGTGATTGCACATTCAGGGTGTGGCGCTGCTGAGGTCATCAAGTGAGAGATGTGTGCGCCTAAGTGACCTGGAATTGCTGAAAAATGTGATACAGGTTTACTGCTGAAGAGGCCTAGTGTTATGTACTGTGCTGATGTTTCAGCTGAGCCAAAATATTGTGCCAATTCAAGGAGTGTGGTGGTGCCATAATTTCCATTCTCTGCCTTTGGGTCATTTCTGGATGTTCCACTTTGGTTGGGTTCAAACTCAGGTGCTTCACAATGGGCTGCAATTTAGGCCATTGGCGTCTGTCTTCTGTCCTGTTGTTGTTAGCAGTAGTCTGTAACTATATTTCTAGTGCGTGACCTAGTTTGTTCCTTATATCCTACTATTGTGTTTGTTATGTTCAGGCATTAAAAGCTCCCTCACTCTGCATCTACATGAAGTAACTGAATTCCCACTGCCACCTTGACTGTTCTCTATGCAACAATAGCTCTCCATAGTGCCCCCCCTCCCCCATCGTTTTTTTCTCACTGGAAAGGATATGCCCACTGCTATTTTTCTAGAAAAAGAGGTGCCAGAACTCACCACAAACACATCCCCCATTCTCTTAGAATGGCAATGGCGCCCACCTGAGGGATGCCAGAACTGAGTTCTAGTGAGTTCCAACTGAAAAGAACAGAAAAGAAAAAAGCCGTTTTACCAAATGATATTCAATATATCTGAATATCACTTTCTTTCCAGAGGATAGCCCCTGAATGGTTCTTTCTTATAACTGCAGAAACCACAGTCTCGTGAACCAAATCTAAATCATAAATGCAGCACTTTCACACACTTTGGGGATTGGCATCATCGTCTGGCTGCAAATCTGTCACTTCAGAAGTGGTATAGAGAGTACCCCCCTAGGGGCAAGAAAGGATATCTGTGGATGGTGATGATTAAAACACTTTATATTCTGCCTTTCTTTTCAAGAATAAATACTAAGGCAGTTCACAACCAAATAAAAGCCAGCATTTGGCTTCTGCAGGGCATGGTTCAATGACGTGGCTATTTTAATTCTGTATTTTATTAATCAAAGCGTCATAGAATTGTAGAGTTTGAAGGGACCCCCCCAAGGGTCATCTACTCCAATCCCCGGAGTATTATTATACAATTTAAATCTAAACTGCTAGTTTGTGTCTTATTTCTAGGCATTCTTACCAATTTTGAGCCTTTGAGGTGCCACGGGACTGCCATCAGAACAGGGGAGGGAGGCAGGGATGCTGTTTAGATACAGGGAGCCTCCTACGCTTCTGAGGAGCAGTTCCTCGTCCAGCGGTGGGGAAAGCTTTCCCCACACCTCCAGTGGAGAAGAGAGGGAAGGGACCAGCCAAGCGAGGAGAGGGCTCGAAGATGCTTCTGAGAGCCCAAGCACCTCACCTAGCCTGGCTGGCCAGGAGGGGCCACTTCCGTTGCCCAGCTTGCGCAGAGGGGTAAAACGCAAGGAGGGGAGGTGGAGATTTGGGGTGTCTAAGTTCTTAAAGGTAAAGGGACCCCTGACCATTAAGTCCAGTCGTGACCGACTCTGGGGTTGCGGCGCTCATCTCGCTTTACTGGCCAAGGGAGCCGGCGTACAGCTTCCGGGTCATGTGGCCAGCATGACTAAGTCACTTCTGGCGAACCAGAGCAGCGCACGGAAACACAGTTTACCTTCCCGCCAGAGCGGTACCTATTTATCTACTTGCACTTTGACGTGCTTTTGAACTGCTAGGTTGGCAGGAGCTGGGACCGAGCAACGGGAACTCACCCCTTTGTGGGGATTCGAACCACCGACCTTCTGATCGGCAAGTCCTAGGCTCTGTGGTTTAACCCACAGCACCACCCGTGTCCCTATGTCTAAGTTCTTATGTTAGGAGAAAAGCCAGAAGGGGCCACTCCTGGATTCTGCAAGTGACTAGGAAGGACATGAACTTTGTGTATCTGCACTGTAAATAGTTTGCACAATAAAACCTGTAAAAGACAGGTTGGAGTCCTGCCTGGTTACTCACAAGCAACCACCACACAGCATCTGACAATAGGATATGCATTTCTGCAAACAAACAAATAAATTATATCAGACACAGTGGGGAAACAGTGATCATTGGCTGAATTCAGTAAAGCAAGTCATTGTGACTAAGGCTACACTCCAAACCCAGAACGCAGTGGGGCTTATTGGAGTGGTGGGACCATTGCTACATATTCAGTCCTACCGCTTGCACCAGCTGGAACAGACCACAGGCAACACATTGTTCAGGCCTGTACATTCTCAGCTCCTGTTCCACCCCACACTCCAGAATTCCCTGTTTCTTGGCTTCCTGTGTGGTGCTTCTGGTACGAATTCATTCAGTGGGCAGAATGGACGATCCTGCACTAGTGCCGTGATACTGGTGTCAATCCTCAGGGGGAGGCTACGTGAGGCCGGCAGAGCTGGATGGAGAGACAGCTACGTCTGTTCCACAAACACACCAGCACAACATGGAAGGGGTTTGGATTGCAGCATAAACCCCATTGACGTCAACTGAACTTAAGAGTCTACTGGTGCATATCAGTGCCATTGGTTTTCAAGGAAATCCAGTTGTCAGAAATGCGTCTGAAAGGAGGAGAGATGCTGGACCATCCCTGGAGAACCCTGGACCAACCCACCATGGATGTACAGCTGCAGGTCTTGACTATTGGTTTCTGGGTGAGGTGGGGTAGGGAGGTTAAAAAGGAGGGGGGAAATTCCAGGTTGGTGTGAAGGGTTTTTGGATTATGGAGAAGGGGGCCAGTGTTGAGTTTTGATTTTTATCTGCTAGTAGGGTGGGAGCATAGCTTTGTTTATTGTTTGCATATTGCTAATGTTTTTTTAAATAACTATTATGGGGCAGATGTTTTCTTTTTCCAAAATGCTGTATGGAATATTAATGTATTCTATGATTCCACGCTTGGAGTATAATAAGTAAATAAATAAAAATATTGCTGAAGGCCATGCATTAGCAATGCATGTTTTGCTGCCCTTTTCTGTGGCACCCTCGTCTTTATTTCTCAAATCATTCTGCATCCTGGCTGCCCGATAATATTGACATCTATTTATCTAAGCAGAAATAGCCTTTCGTATAAGTTTGCAATGTGAAAGGGTGCCGTGATTACTGCGGTAAGTCCTGCCAAAATGTATAATGCATGACTGTGGATTGGCAGTGCCTCTGACACTGGAATATGTTCTTCTAGCAAAAGAACAAGCCACAAGGTGTTGATGGTATTGCTCTGACCTTGTCGTTGATTCATGTGGCATTCGACTTCTTTAGGTGTTCCAGGAATAGAATGTTGTTGGTTGCTTTGCACTCAGTTATTCACTGGATATAGAAAACGTGCATTCTTTTTTTTACAAGCTATATAACCAGTTCCTCCTTGCCCTTGCACCCAGCAGCACCTCTTCATACAGTTCCAGACGGATTCCCAGTCCTGAGGTGCACATTTTTAGGGGGTGCAGAGACCTGCAAGGAGGAGGAGTAATTGGCAATAATTGCTCCCACTTCTTCCTAAAGCAGAATGTCAGGAGATCAAAGCCTATGTGTTTAAATACATAGATTCAAGTACTTAAGTTTGTTGTTCTTTGCCTGTGGGTCAGTATGTTTTCATTCTTCACAGTTTCATAACAGGTCTGTGTTTAATCCCTTGGGTCCGAAAACTTAGGTTTCTAACTTTCCACAGCAGCCCTTCAAGTCCCTTATTGTGTTCCTCTAGTTACAGCAGTATGGACTTGTTTGCTACAAGAATGATCTTAATCCACTGGAGCATTCAGGGATTATTTTGAATACACACTTTCCCTCTAATATTTGATTCTGACACCCTCATACTCCAGTGCATTGTTGAAACATAAAATACCTTAACGGAAGAAGCATGGGACATGGCGGGGGGGGGGACGTAGTCACACAAATTCTCCTGTAGATTAGAAGCCTGTGGAATTGTCTGGTATATGCAGAACAAAAAGAAAAAAGAAAAATGTGTTTTTTGTTTTTTAAAAAATGTTTTTATTAGCAATTTCAACATATCAAAACATATCGTATTATTTTTCCCCTTCCCTTCCTCCCAAGACTTCCCTCAGCTCCTCTCTCTGATTTCTCAACCCATATTATTCTCTGCATGTTATAAAATTATACAGGTCCTCACATTATCTGTCTACCCTATTATCAATCAATAAATTTGTGTATGTTTATTCAAAACCTGCCAAGGAGTCCAATTCATTTTGTTGTCTTTTTAAGTAATTTGTGAAAAGTTCCCATTCTTCTTTAAAGTCACAGTTGTCCTTATCTCGCAATTTGTACGTCAGTTTAGCCAGTTCTGCATAGTTCATCAATTTCTCTTGCCGCTGTTCTTTTGTCAGGGTTTCCTCATTCTTTCATCCTTGTGCTATCAAGACTCTTGCCACTGTTGTTGAATACATAAATAAATTCTTTGTTTTCCTTGGCAGGTCTTGTCCTACAATCCCTAACAAAAATGCTTCTGGTTTTTTAACAAATGTCCTTTGAAAAAGGTGTTTTTAACAAGAAGTTTAAAGAATATCTGAATGGAGTGTCAGCTATGTGTATTTAAATCCAAAAAATCATGCATCTTTAATAAGTCAAGCAATTAACCTCGAGGAGACTGAGATGTCGTTGCTTTATTGACAAAACAAACATGAATGAGGTGCGTTTAAAAATATTTGTATTCAGACAAGAACTAATTGTTCTCTGGAGAAAGCTCTTTTAGGCTCAGCGAAAGTGACGAGTCATTAATGAGTTCAAATTGTTCAAAACATTGGAATTTTATAAATTTTTGCTTTGATGGTTAATTTGTTCCCTCTTTCTCAGCACTTCTGTTCCAAATATATTGCTTGTGTACATAAATGCATATAGGCGCAAAACTAGACCTGTCAGCATTTTGAAGCATTAGGGAGCCTTCCTCTATACCAGCTGTGGGGCTGTAGTATATGGTGGAAACTTCCATATGCCGGCCTTTTATGAGGCGCAACACTGGTATGATGCTACACAAGCGTTTCTGCTGTGCAGGCACAATTCTGCTGGCAAAGCAGCTGTAAATTTGTTTCTGGATGTAGGAGCTTCTGCCATGTGAGGTCAAAGCTAGACCTCCATGCCTATGATACCTGAGCTGTTCTACCAGGATACGGTTTCTAGTGCAGTCCATTTGCATATATGACTTGTTCTTAAAGCAGTGGCAGGGAAGAGAAATGTCCCATGATGTGTCTGCTTATGACTGAGTGGGCAAGGAATAATAATAATAATTTATTATTTATACCCCGCCCATCTGGCTGAGTTTCCCCAGCCACTCTGGGCGGCTTCCAATCAAGTGTTAAAAACAATACAGCATTAAATATTAAAAACTTCCCTAAACAGGGCTGCCTTCAGATGTCTTTTAAAAAGAAGATAGCTGCTTATTTCCTTCACATCTGAAGGGAGGGCATTCCACAGGGTGGGCACCACTACCGAGAAGGCCCTCTGTCTGGTTCCTTGTAACCTCACTTCTCGCAATGAGGGAACCGCCAGAAGGCCCTCGGTGCTGGATCTCAGTGTCCAGGCTGAATGATGGGGGTGGAGATGCTCCTTCAGGTATACTGGGCTGAGGCCGTTTAGGGCTTTAAAGGTCAGCACCAACACTTTGAATTGTGCTCAGAAACGTACTGGGAGCCAATGCAGATCTCTCAGGACCAGTGCTATGTGGTCCCGGCGGCCACTCCCAGTCACCAGGAACACCTCTGTGGTGTCAACAGGTCCAACATAACTCTTGCTGGCCAGGCACATAAAAGTGTGTGTGAGGTAACATCCCCCTTGACAAGGGTTTGAATTTGCACCTCTGGTTTCCGAATCCTATGTCATGGGCCGCAGGAGTCTGCTGCTGTCAGTGTGTGGTTGTGTCTTCCCTGGTTGCTTATATTTCCCTTTCCTTCCTTGGCAAACAATTCTTTATCCTCCCTCATTGGAAACTGGATCCTTGTCTCAAGGAGGATGTATGTTTCTCCCAAGGCAGCTGTTTGGGTACTGCATTTTGCATCTCTTCCTTGCCTTTGTGTTATAATCAAAAACAGAAGATGCTATGGTATCTGGACCACAAGTTTAGCATGAGTGAACAGAAGGAAATATTTCCAGCTAAGGACGTTCAGGGTTTCAGCCTTAATGTCCTAAGTGCTACCAAATCAAATGTTCAGATACCTGTAGGCAATGTAGAAAAGAAATGCAAAGCCCTTGCAACATGATATTATTGAGTTTGTTTCAGCAAAATGTGGTGTGGCTTCATTAATTAGTGTCCCTAATAACCCCACATTGCTCTCTCTTGATTCCCTTCTCCCTCCTTGCATTTTGTACCTCTGCCTTTCCCCTTACTGAGTCTTCCGTTTTGCTCCTCTACCTCCCCCCCCCCACCTTTCTGGTGTCAGTTGTAATCTCCAGAGGCAACTCTTAAGGGAAATGTTTGTAAAAAAAAGAAGCAGCAAAAAGCCTGTCCCTGAAGCTAGAGATAATTCTGGAAGCCTGAGGGCCTGTTATATGTGCACTTAGAATAGGTAATTACAGAGACAAGGCCTGTGATAAGAGTTGCAGAGTGAGTGGTTCAGTATCTTCTTGTCATCCCTGGATGATAAATAAAACTTCGGTTTTAATAAAATGGATCACTGTCATCTCTGAGGAATAATCTGCCTGGCTGAGCTGCTGCAGAGTAGGCTGCAGAGCTACGTAATATTTGTGAAAACATGAAACTTTTGAAAACTTTACTCACTATGGTTAAAATCACTGGTTAATATAGATAATCTCTTTCAGTAAGGTATTCAAGGAATAGGCTACTGCAGATGTCTGACTAGGGCTGCAATCATGTACACATTCACTAATGGGAGAGTTCAATTGAAAATATCAAGATTTTGCAAAAAAAAAAAAATAAAAATTAAAATGTAGGATTGCACTGTTGATTCCTTTGAAGAACTTCTTTCACGTAAAGCACATTCTCCAATTAAATGAGAGTGCGTTTTGCGGTGTGGGCCACCAGGCCAGCCCTGTGTTGCCGGGCAGGTTAATGGCTATTGCCTGGTGCATTGATTGGATGACCGGGTTGCTGGGGCAAATTGCATGTAGCAAATTGGTGGGTGGGACCATAGCCTTTAAATATGGGGGCTCTCTGGTTTTCCTTTCTCTTTTGCAGAGTGCATCAGATCACCTGCCCGCCCGCCCTGTTTTCCGGTTGACCTTGCTTTGCCTGTCATGGGGTCATCTGCCTTGGTGCAGGGGCCTAGTAGGAATTTTTCAATTTGGCTGATTGGCTGGTGCCATTTGGTTTTTGCCTACTACTTAGCAATTCGTCACAACTTGTAAGGTTGCGGTTAGGCATTGGTTTTAATAAGCTGGTGGTGGAGGGGTCAGGATAGGCTGTGCCTGCCCCTCCAATTGTGCTGAAGGGAATTCCGTTAAAGGAATCCTGGGGCTTGCCATGATTTCGTCCAATCCCTTCCATGGGACCAGGGCCGGCAAGCCTTGGGGAGCTGGTTGGGTGAGCGGCGTGGGACTGACGCTCAGCTCAACTGATTCCCAACATTGACTTTCCCCTCAACTGGCTTCCGATCGGAGCTCGGGATGTCAGTTCTGTCCCAGGCGGGGGGACAGATAGTCATAACCAATGTCTAAACAACCACTCACAGATTTTGTATTTTAATAAAGTTGTGACCAAAATAGTGCCCAAAAACCAAAACTAAAATTACGTGTGTTTTGTGAAATTATTTGAGGGGTGGCCTGGGGGCCTACACACGCAACACAGAATGCTCCATTAGACAATGCCAGTCAGTCTAGCTTAGTATTGTCAACAGTGACTGGCATAAAATCTCAAAGGTTTGAAGCAGGATTGAACCTGGGACCTTTCATGTGCAAAGCATGTACTCGTAAGACTGCTCTGGTTGAGATTTTTTTTGGGGGGGGGTAATCCAGAATGATACAATTGTATCAAAAACTGCCAAGAGCTCAAGAAGAACAAGATGGGTTGGTTTATGGGATCCTCCTAAATTGAGGGTCCTGGTTGCTCTCGGGCCCCTTAAGCCACCCCCACGGGGTGAGTTGTTACTAGGCGTGGCCCAAGCCTTGTCAGTTGGGCCCTGGGATCGTGCCTGGCTGTTTGGGCCAATTGAGGCAGGTGGCATGATCCTGGGATCCTATAAATGCAGCAGCGCGATGTGGGTGAGGCACATTAATTTTTTGGTCACGTTTCCTCATGAGGCACTTTTGGCACAATAGCATCAACCCAGTTGCAACAAATAATGCCCGGAAGTGGGTAGACTCCAAGGTAGTGCGGAAGGTGTTATCCATGGGTGGCAGGGTGATCTCCCACCCAGGCATTGCATTCTCTAATGCAGCCCTGTTTAGGTCAGATGGAGTGCATTTATCTGATGAAGGTAATGATGTGTGGTTGGCTGAAGTCCGTGATGGCTTAAAGGACTGGTTGCAAGGTGAAGGTAATGGCGGTGAGCGCTAGGCTCATGTGGCAGTTAGGCATTGGTTTATAGAATTGTGGGGGAGGGGAGGTGTGGCCATCACCTGCCCCTCCAGAAATAGGGTATTCCGGTAAAGGAATCTGGGGGTCCTGGATCTCATCCAAAGTCCGCTTGAGGGGCTAGGGCCATGCCAGGACCACAGGAACCCCAGGGTGAACTTCAGTCGATCTTCACCGATGTTGCTCCCTCATTTGGTGTTTGCCCTTTCAGACTGCCAGCCAGAGAGGCTGGAGTCAGTTATCGTCCCTGACCAATGCCTAGGCCAATATCGCTCAATTTGTTTTGTAATCAATAAAGTTGTGGCCAAAATTCTGCCCAAAAACCTAAACTAAAATTATGTGTCCGTTTGAATATATTTACTGGGGAAGGGCTTGGGGGCCTCGGGGTGCAATCACTCATCTTTCTTCTGACAAATGCCATCAACCAGGGTGACCAATGTGGTTTCAGTGTGCCATGATCAGACTTGAAGCTACATTAAAATGGATCCAAGTAATCTGTCTTTTCCAAGTGTGTCAAGCAGGCATGTAAAAGTTTGATGAATTGAGTAGGTGCTTCTGGTCCATAACTGAGCCCCATTGTTAAGCATTTGTTACCAGAACATATATAGTAAAGAAGATTCGGCATTTGTTTAATCATAAAGACTACACTATTGGAAGTACAGTTAATGGAGAGCTTTTGACATTTTTGAAGGGCAAGATTTGCATTCTGCACTTCAAAAAATGTCCTGCCTCCCAAGGGATAAAAACAGTCATTTAAAAAATAAATAAAATAAAAACAGCACATCAAAGCAGCATTGATAATGGTCTGGGGGAAATGGAAAAAAACAAGTCGGCATTAAGAGTCCATTAAAAGGGGTCAAAATCTTGAGATATTAATCTGGATGCTAGGTTAATGAAGAACCAGAATGTATTTTAATTATCTATATAGCCAAAGATCTGTCCAGTCATGACCACCGTGACTCTTTATACTCTTTTGGTATAAAGTATGGCTAAAAAGGTAATGGAGTAGGTGCCAGGGGAAAATCAGTAGCAACTAGAATAGCTAGATTTAGTTCTTCTAATTCAAGGGGAAGTTTCTACTTATTGCAATGGAACAGAATATCCTAGCTTATGTGTTCGGCTTAGCGAGACACCTACAGACATATCCAGAAGAATGATGAAATATCTAGAAACACCATCCTATAGGTTGCATAGCGATCCTGCAAGAGAAACACACAAAAATTATAATATTGCACATGCTGAAATCATGAGGCCACTGTTACAAAATCCATTTGGACCGGGTGAAATCTGTAGCTGACTGCCGAGTCCCCATTTCCAAATTCTCTAGTGAGATCTGCTTGGCATTTTCCCTTGAATAGAATCCGCCAGCACATTTCAATAGTAGCCCTAATATATATATATATATATATATATATATATCTCCCCCACATTTTCTTCTGGATCCCCACCTCTCCCCCAGTGTGGTGTAGTGGTTAAGAGCGGTAGTCTCGTAAGTCTGGGGAACCGGGTTCGCGTCTCCGCTCCTCCACAAGCAGCTGCTGGGTGACCTTGGGCCAGTCACACTTCTCTGAAGTCTCTCAGCCCCACTCACCTCACAGGATGTTTGTTGTGGGGGAGGAAGGGAAAGGAGAATGTTAGCCGCTTTGAGACTCCTTAAAGGGAGTGAAAGGCGGGATATCAAATCCAAACTCTTCTTCGTCTTCTTCTTTTGCAAAATTCATAATGTAAACTGTTTTAAGAAAAGCAAGATAAAACACATTTTGTCAACCTTAAAATATAGGCTCAAGTTATGTATCTGGCCAGAAAGTGTGAATCATAGATTCATATTGCTAATTCAAGAATTTTTTATATCCTTTGGTTCAGAGCTGGATAATATGTCGACTTTTGGGAAGCTTATTTTTCTGCTTAGCTGGCTGCCTGATGCAGACTGAGGGTATGGTGCTCTCTTCTCCTCCGTGGTTATTATGCTGTCATACAGCTGCGTTGCCCTGCCAAATTCCTATGGCTGTTTTGGGATATATTAAATCATGAGTTTGATTGCTAACTGAACGCTTTTCAACAATTTGCTCTGAAACAGATTGTTTTTCTCCTTATCCCATTTGGAAGGATAAGCACTGTGTTTACTTGCGTACATAGAATGGCAATGGTAAGTTTGTAAAGGCAACAGTTTGCAAGATCGTTTTATTTTAACAAAGTGGCATTGTTGGTTTCCTTAGTTGCAATGCTTTTCAAGTAGGAAATGCTATCAGAGGGGGTTTTAGGGTAGCAGGGCTGGTTCGCCCACACTGGACGCTGCAGGGGGCGCCACAGCAATACTGTGGAATGAGGTGAGAGAGGCAGGGGGCACTGAATTTTAGCGTTGCACAAGGCACTCCTGAAATTTGACAGCCCGAAGACCACCACTGATGCTATTACATAAAGTGGGTATGGGGGTGAAACATACAGCAGGCTTTCCCAGCTGCATACATGAGTCTTTGGCATGAGTGTTTGATGATAATAGTAATAATACTAACAATCCATTAAATAACAATCCTTGGTTGGCTGGGAAGGAACAGGCTGTGTGTTCATTCTAGTTGTGCGTATATGGCATTGTGTGAGACAGGCACTACACATGAAGCACATGTATGAATTGGGTCCCATCTGATTTTCTTAAATTATTTTTATATGTACATGCTCTCATAATTAGAATCCCCATATCTGGACTTGGGGAGAGCATGGAACTTACCGTATTTTTTGCTCTATAAGACTCACTTTTTCCCTCCTAAAAAGTAAGGGGAAATGTGTGTGCGTGTTATGGAGCGAATGCAGGCTGTGCAGCTATCCCAGAAGCCAGAACAGCAAGAGGGATTGCTGCTTTCACTGCGCAGCGATTCCTCTTGCTGTTCTGGCTTCTGAGATTCAGAATATTTTTTTTCTTGTTTTTCTCCTCCAAAAACTAGGTGTGTCTTGTGGTCTGGTGTGTCTTATAGAGCGAAAAATACGGTATATATCCATAACCACAGGCACCATATTCTGAAGCACATTGAGGGGACCCAACCCAATATCCTAACGTTCTGCACCTGGCTCTACATTCAGCCTCAACAAGGGAGGCCCCCAGTCCCCTCCCAAAACAAATTGAGAGGGTCCACAGTGGCTCAGCCCCCAGGAGCCGATGCTTATGCCCATAACCAAAAACTAGGAGATAGTGTCAGATATAACCAAAGTATGGAAGTGGCTTGTTTTAAGGAAGTTGATGTGCACAGTGAACTATAAATCCCTGAAAATCCTGGGTTCTAATTACATGATGGAGCCCCTCTCCCAATATCTGCATTCAGATATGAAGTCAAGGCCCTTAACATGCTCCCACTGAGGAACAAAGCTTGTGGGTGGTAGCATGGTCAACAGCCGTCTTGGTTATGACATTCCCAGTTTGTGGAATTTCCTCTTCTCTACTGTGTAGTGGTCCCTCATTACAAAATTTTAGGAGTTGCTTTGAAATGTTGTTTGGAGATGTTAGGCTTATGGGACAGAGCAAGCTGTTCATGTTTAATGGAATATATCCACAATGGTCACTGTTTTTATCTTATGTATTTAATATCAGGTTACAGTTTTAAAACTTTGGTATGTTTAATAGTTTTATTCAATTTGTGTGTGCATTTGTGTGCATGTGGATGCACAATATATTTGTAAGAACACCCTGGAATCTCATTCAAACGAAACCAGGTTGAAAATATAAACAGCTAAATATTTTTAACATTCTATTTTGATAGTCTTTTAATCGCTCGGCCTTTTGGCTAAGATCAAGTGTAGTAGTCTTTTAATGCACTTTCTACTGTCTAAAAAGTGCTCAGTATAACTTCTATGATCATTGCCTTGTGTGACTGATATTTACCAGTAATTGCCAAATGTAAGATGCTTTCCATAAAAAGTTCCATAGCAGCAACAATTTTCCTTTAACAATTCTGTCATTTCACTTATTCATCCCCTCCAATATTTATTTTAATACAGATTGCGTATGTTTCATTTGATAGCTCGAAAGCCCCCTTTTGCAATATAATAGTTGTCAGAGTTCCTACAAAATGAAAAAGGTACAATAATGAACACATTTGTGGCACATTTAAGGTCTAACCTTTCTTCTGACATTGCATTATCTTTCTGTAATGCTGCTCTTGAAGTGAAAATAAAAGAGCAATTTGCATCTGAAGTGCACCATCATTCTCCGGCCATTGAAAATGCCAACTCAAAAACCAGATCTGCTTCTTCCTAGCTGTCAGTCAATAACAATTTTAGGCTGCAGTTCTAGACATACTGAATGAGGATCTAGTCCCACTGAACTCAATGGGACTGACTTATGAATAACATGTATATGATTACACAGTATCATAGTTCATATGGACAACCCATATGACAACCACCCATTGGTGTTGATGGTGGGGAGGATATACTGAGCTGAATAAATCTGAATGAAGGGGAGAAAGTACCGAAAACAGTTCAACTATGGCGCTCTGCAGTATCAATAAACAAATTACATGGAAAACTGGTTTTTATTGACATGGGGCTGGGGAAAGAAGAATTACCAGGAAAAGGAAAAAGAATACCTATGGTAGAGAAAGGTATCCTGTATCCTGATGCCCCAGTTACTCAGTTAAAGTTCCATTTATTTCAGGGAAATTGACTTCTAAGAAAGTCTGTGTGCACATGAGTGTGGGTGAACAAGGGTCAGGCAGAATTAATCCTCCAAATGCACTGTTCCATTTGCAGAAGCAAAAATTATCAATTTTCAGGGGTCGGCTGCCAAAAGTTCATACGTTGTTGTGAGGTCTGTTTCCCTATGTTTTGTTTAACTGTTTATTTACATTTTTAACTATTTTTTTCACTATCAGGCTGTGAGAACCTACTCCCACTGCAAAAAACAAAATTTACAAACAGTTAAAGGAAGGGAGCAGCTTAAAGAAAAATAGCCAATGACAAAATAATTGGCAAGCAGCCCCATGGACCTTACTAAAACAAATAAAAATGGATGCCCTTAAAATTGGCCCGATCTTGAACTGAAAAACAAAATACACCATATGAAATCATATTTTACCAATATGAGACCATATAAAACTGTACTTAAATATTTTAAAAATAATTTAACTCAATGTACATTTCTAAATATACTGGATTCTAAATGCACTGGATTCTGGAAAAGATGAACAGCTTTGTACTCTATTGCACAATTCAGAGAAGTGCAGAGTCTAAAAGCTACCCATACATAAAACAATACAGACCATGGATCCATAATATGGGCCTATGATGTAAGAGAGGAGTTACCAGAGACATCAACAAATTCAAATCCAGCTTTATGGCAGGATTTACCTGCTTGCTTGTGTGTGAATAAAGGTTTTGGAAAACGACCTCTTCTGTCTCTATATAAGGGGCTAGCAGATAATGAGTGTCATCTTCCATCTGTGGTTGACCACATATACAAAGTGTGTCTGTGTACATGACCTAGTTGCAGTGGCCATCCAAGACTGCGGTGGGAAATGCAACTCACTAAAGGCATTTTTTGAGTTAGGGGGATTTTGGTCAGATAACTAGCTCTAAAATGCTCTGTTCTCAAGAGTGCATACTAAGGGGGATTTTTTTTTGCTGTTTCTAATTAGTCTCCAGGTCCCTTGTGGATTCTATCCAGAGGAACCAATCCCTTAGATGAAACTTATTCAATGTCGAAGCAGAGCTCAGTTCTAGAAAATAATACCCTAAAACATCTTGACAAGCTGCTTTCCAGAGTTGGTTATCATCCAATTCCATATAGCACAGCACAGGAAAATGCTCAACAGGCATACTACTAGTCTGTCCTTGTCTTAATTGTTGGCCATCCAGGTTCTGTACAAAGAGCTGCTAATATTCCTGATGGCCCAGAGTATAGCTTCCAAAATAAAAAATTCTGCACAGTTTCCAAAACTTTAATGGAGTTCAGATGAGAGCTGCAGATTTCAACACCATAGAAAATCTGAGTAAGCACTTTGCCACCAAGTTGCTGGAAATGAGAGGTGACTGAGTAGATGAGACCGCATTTTATGCCTCTTGGGTTTTGGGACAATAGTAGTAGATGGTACCTTTCAACAGCTTTGTGTTATATCTTTCAAGTTATTTAGGCAAAATGAAATTAAAGTTACTTAGCTGCAGTAGAATTCAAACCACATTTGCCTCCACATATTGGTTTTCATTGAATTCAGTTAGATGAACCCTGAATACAGCTTTGTTTTTGAAAATGGTACTTGCCAGAAGCACTGTGAGTTTATCTAATTATCGGAGATCTAAAAAGCAGCAGCACAGAGACTATCAGGGGATTTGAACAGATTTTGTCTTCTTGACACTTGTTTTACTTAACATTCTATGTTTAATCGTTGAGGAACGTCCTATCATGCCTTTAAACCTGGCAAAATATGATAATTTTCATGCTAAAAGATACACTAGGGAACCGAAAGGTGCATGAAGTAAGCAATGAATCCCTAAGCAACACGTTTGGCATATAAACAGTTTTAATTTGGGATATGCCTTTATAACTCTACCGAAAAGATGTGCAATGAGCACTTGGGAGTCACCGCTATTAATAAAAAAGTGATGTTGTAACTTGCCATCTGCTCTTATTTTATAAAAATCTCAAGTATCCAGTAATCAAGTAACTTTCAAATGTCTGCTGGGAGCTTAGATTGACTGAGACTTGTGTTTGAAAGGGATTTGGGAGCTGAAATAGAACCAAATGCATGGCATTTCTTTGAGGCAGAAAAAGCTGCTGAAGTTGATATTGTCCCAGATCAGGAAATAGGTTGGAATTTTTGCCTCGCTGATTCACCCCTTTGAGGCTGTGTGAATGGCTTAACCAAACCTGAATGCTGGAGAGGCTGTTGAGAAAAGGACTCATTTTATCATAACTGGTGGTGATGGTGGTAAAAATGAAGCACATTTGTGGGGAAGTTATAAAAGGCACTTTATATCGGGGGGGGGGAATAGCTCTGCTATTATTATTTGAGTGTCCAGATATGGATGTATATCACCAAGAGCTTATCATGATTAATATGTATATCCATGATAAGCTCTTGGTGATGTATATCACCAAGAGCTTATCATGGAGCTCCGCTAACCCAGAAATGGTGCTTCAGGTTAAGAACTTTGCTTCAGGATAAGAACAGAAATTGGGCTCCAGCGGGACGGCAGCAGCAGGAGGCCCCATTAGCTAAAGTGGTGTTTCAGGTTAAGAACAGTTTCAGGTTAAGTACGGACCCCTGGAACGAATTAAGTACTTAACCCGAGGTACCACTGTAGGTTTCTTCCTGCTTTATATTTCCGGGTCAGCTCTGTGGCTCTAAGAGCAATTGCCTTTTTGGCTTTTAGTGAGGTTTCGAGGTGAGGGGTTTTTTACGCTTTTCTCCTAGTATAACAGTGCCATGTGAGGGCAGGGATGCACCCTTCCAATCAGTCTGATTTGAAGGGTGTATGCCTGTTGCTTCCTCCTCACACAGCCCTGCCAGCTCCGCCCCCCCCCGAAAAAATGCACCCAGGGCCATTGCCCCAGCAGCCCCCCCCCCACACTACGCCCCTGATAAAGGCTGCCTTTGAGGCCAATCTCCCCCACCCACCTGGAGCTAAGGTCACAGGCAATGAGGGGGATGCACAAAGCCCACCTACTCACAATTGTGCTGTGGCCTAGGGAAAAGAGCTATGTATGCCTTTATTTCCCACAGGTGTGCTGGTCCCGGGGGCTAACCGAGAGGCGAGGTCCGAGTCCAGTCCGAGGTCGATGGTGCAATATGAAGGTAGTCCGTAGAAGTCGAAGCTGGGTGCAGGGCAGGGCGTTAGGTGAGGTCAGGAGCTCCGGCAGGGAAGCAGGTCATGGATCAGGCTGGAACTGACAACCAACAATGTTGCTCCTGCAACTTGGGACTGGGGCTGGCTGGCTTTTATCTCCCCCGAGGCATAGGGTGGACCCGATCCTCAGGTGACTCGCCCCTCCTGGCCTGGAGGCGAGCACTCCTCCCGCAGGAACTTAGTTCTCTCCGCTTCTCTGCCCTGAGCCTCTGCAGCTCAGGAGAGGCTTGAGGGTTACCAGACCCAGAGGCAACCTCAGCTTCCTCTCATAGGGCTAAGAGTGGAGCACCTGCAGGCAATGGGTCCTCCTCAGGGGCCAAAGCAGACTCAGCTGGTGCCTGCACCTGAGGATCCAGCACAGGTGAGGACCCTTCAGGCTCATGCCCCAGCCCTGGCTCAGCTGGTTCTGGAGGCGGGGAATCCTGTACAGGCTGGGATTCCTCAGGTTCAGCCTCCGAATCAGATTCCCAGGCCATCACAACAGGCCAGGGATGGTGGGCACTGTAGTGACTGCAGTTTTTGCCTTACATTAATGTTGGTTCCCACACCAATAGTTGGTTCCTTCTGTGGGTGTTTCATTGGTTTACACTTTAAGTTCAACCCAGCCCTTGTGCCTGTGTCTTTATTTGGCCATCAGGTCACAAATGAAAATGTTTTAAATACTGATTAAAATTTTTTTTTATTTGTTCCAAAGGTGTGAGTAAATTATTTTTTTGACTGCTTCCCTTTGATTTGCTCCAGCAGTATCCCCCATTCGCCCCCATATGAACTGATAAGCCATTTGAAAAATTACCTGAGTTCTTGCATATATTTTTTTCTAGAGGAATTTTCTGATCTAATCTGAGAGGAGCTTTGAGAAGCTAAACCAGCATCTACAAAGGTTTTAATTGAAATTGAGAGCTTTTGAAAGTGAGTACAGTAGCTGTAACCATAATATTACCCGCTTTTGAGAAGGATAGATCTGTGCTCCTAAGGCAGAGATAACTAAAATACTATGCAGAATTTCAGATATTTTCAAAATGCAATCCTTCAATTATGCTAGGTGACCTGACAATATTGGGTGACAATTTAAATTAAGGTTTGAATAAAATGTCTTCTAGCACAATGGAAGATGGAATTAATGTTCCCTGCCTTATGAATAAATTCACCTTTCTAATAAGGTTAAATAATTGAATGATTATGGATGTTAATATGACAGAGGAGTCTTTCCAAGAAAATATATTTTCTCCGGGATATATATGACGGTATCTTTTTGAACTATCAAACTCCAAATAAAATAACTTCATTTCCAACAAAAGTTTATTCACTTACTTTTTTAAAAAAAGTTTACTCTAAAAAATAAGGTAGAGGTGAAAGGCTAAAGGTGGCGTTTGCATTCTCATGGATAATAATGGATAAAAAAACAACAACATTAAGCACAATATGATCATTTTTATTTCTCATTTCTTTAAAGAGACCACATGCTCATTTCTTCCATTGCTTGATTTTGACTGGATCACTTCATTAGACCACTGCTTTATAGTTTCATAATCACATTTGGAAACAGAGAAAGGTTATGGCCTGTACTCACATCTGAAAGAATTAAGTGATGAGATTATGGAAGGGCATATATTATATGATACATACATACATACTTTGGACTTGGCTAAGTGTACCCAAATACGGAAAATAAATTGATAATTCGTGTTAGAAGCTAGACACTGTTCTATAAACAGCACCTATAAAAGGAGTTTTCCAGAAGAAATACAACTGAATGAGGTGCAAAATGCTTTCAGAATGGAGGTGTGCAACAGGTTTTTTGGGTATGTTCATCCCATTATTTTAGATACTCAGTGCTGTTTTTGCTTTGCTTTCATTCAAACTGGATACATTTTGTAGATTATTTGTTTAACTAAACATATGTTTCATTTTCATTGGCTACCATTTTTTTAAAAAATTACTGCCAACTTTCAAAAGGTAGTGTACAGGAACTACCCTTAAAGCAGTCACATAGCATTTGAAGTATACACACTTCATAAAAAAAGTAGTTTGTGTCAAAACAACTTCAGTATTCCTTGAAATCAGATGAAGTAGACATATTGGCTGTTGTTTGTCAGTAATACAGGTCTCAATGGCAGACATCATCCTAGAGGTGGAAATATTTACTAAAACAAAATAAGATCAAGATAGAGTCACCATGGCACTGCATAAATACATCCTGAAATTTAGTGTAGCATGTGTGTGTACGAAATATATCAAGTCAATAGATATTAAAAAATTATACACCTCTCAATATTAGCCACCTGCTGTCTCTTCAAAAATAATCAAGTTACGTGGATAGAAAAATACTAGACTGCTTTGAGAATTTGTAGTCAGTGTTACTGATAATGAACTTTGAGGTCTGTTGGGATGTGCCTTTGAGCACAAACAAAACATCTGGTCATTAAAGGCCTGATATCACAACAAAGAAGACAAAAAGATTCAGACTTTGGCAGGGGTGCCGAGTTGAATTCAAATACCTGGGGGGGGGGACTCAGGTAAGGCCCAACCTGCATAATCAATCACAAGACACACACACAAACCATTTGAATGGCAACACCCATCAAATTTGTAGGAGCCTGGATCCCTCAAAATTTTTATTGGGGGGGGGGGGCAAAGGGACTTCAGCCCCTAGTAGTTGGCTCTTACAGTCTTTGGTAATGGTAGCTTATTATGTTAATGCTATAGTGTATAGTTCTGACTCAAGCCTATTATTTCAGGCAGGCATCCCCAAACTCGGCCCTCCAGATGTTTTGGGACTACAATTACTATCCTCCCTAACCACTGGTCCTGTTAGCTAGGGATGCTGGGAGTTGTAGTCCCAAAACAGCTAGAGGGCCGAGTTTGGGGATGCCTGCTTTAAGGCTACTTGTCCTACAACTTTTCTTTGCACAGGTGTGCACTAGTATCACAGTTTGCCAGCAATGTTTGAAAATCATACAAGTGCCTTCTTTGCTACGTGCACACTGTTGGGAAGTCATATGTCAGGGGACTGCCATCGGAACAGGGAAGGGAAGCTGAGGGGGAGTTGGTTTACAGGCAACCTCTGAAAATCTTGCGAAGCAGTTCCTTTTCCTGTGGTGGGGAAAGCCACACCTCCAGTGGAGAAGAGGAGAAGGGACCAGAGGAGGATGTTGGGAGCCTCAGCACCACTCCTGGTCAAGCCGGCCAGGAGGGAAGCATGCCTCTTCCGTCGCCCACCCTGCGCAGAGGTGTAAAATAAAAAGAAGGAAGGAAAAGGCTGGGGGTGACTAAGCTATTATGTTGGGGGAGGACCCGGAAACAACCACTCCCGGATTCTGCTAGCGATTAAGGCAGACATAAACTTGTGGTACTGCACTGCAAATAGTTTTGCACCAAAATAAAAACCTGTAAAAGACAGGTCGGAGCCCTGACTGGTTACTCATGAGCAACCACCATTGCCATCTGACATCATAATTTCATTTTCACATGGAGTTGATATACATGGGCTTTTCTCTCTAGCAGTGTATACTTCTGTGGAGAATCCAGTATTGTGTGACCCAACTTCACTTTCTGCTGCTACCTATGGGGCACATGGGGGACTGCAGGGGTGAGGAGAGGAATGAGAAATCTTGTTATGCAAGCTGAAATATATTCTGCTTATGCATGGAAAACATGGGATACAATTTTCTGTAAACTACAGTTTTGGAAGAATTTGCTAACAATTATAGTTCAAAAGATTTCTGGAACATACATGTGAATATTTAATGGAATAAGCCATTGTTGGTGACAGGACTGCATGCCTATCCAGTCAGAAGTAAGGTCCTTTATGTTAAATGGAAATTACTCACTGCTAAATGCGCATAGATCTGCAGTCCTTGAGAATTAATCCTCCTTTGCTAGAGGTTGCATGCCTTTTGATTTGGGAATGCTGTTGTCTGTTTAATGAACTTGAAGTGTAGGTGGCTTCCCACGAGGCAAGACACAGTAATAACAGCAAGAACCTTTATTGAACTAACAGAACTAGACAACAGAGGCAAAGCAACTGCTTATATATTTCTGAAGGCCTGGGCCACTTCCACTCCCAACATGATTGGCTATCTAAACTTTCAAGCTGCGAATCATAACTCAGAGTTTAAGGGCCAATGACAGAGTCCCAAATGCTGAATTGTTCTGTGATTGGATATCATGTATCGAATCAGAACACTGGCTCAGAATCTTTAGTACAGACTCAAGCTTAGGCAAACACAGACCACTGAATACATAACAGGACATGCCACATGATCTACATAATAATATTTCTTTTACCTCTCTAAGCCACATATTATATATAATGCTCACGAAACCTTCTTAACTGGTTTTGCCGGGCCATCTGTCAGATATTCTGTAACTGTGATTCCTGCATTGCAGCAGATTGGATGAAATTGCCCATCCAACTTCAATTCTATGACACAGTTGACATTAAAAATGCTTGACCACATGAGTGCGTTTGTACATGCTTAGCTACACAGACTGTGTGGACATCTTTCCATATGAGCAGGTTATCATGCGCAGAATCACGGCAGCAACTGCACCAACAGCTTAATCTAAAAAAATGGGCAATTATGTTTTCACTAATACCACCTATTTCTAACTTCACATTTTATTAAGACCGTCCTTTTTCAAAGAAAAGTAAGCAAAGAAAAAATATTTGAACATGAATATTTTAAAGCCTTCAGATTTAGTTCTATTGTCACCTTGCACTGTGCATTCAAATAGAGATAGTTTTCTTGCTTGGTTTTTCCTGTCTAGATATAACTCCTGGATTAGGGACAGTTTCACAATATGCCGCAATGGATAAGCTACCTAAAATCGTCTATGCGAGGCAGTTCCACATACTAAGGGGCCTATATGCATCCTCACAACTTATCAGGGTTCAGTTTCCTCAGAAAGGTGTATTTAGGATATATGGTTTATTTACACATATATGCAACCTGAGCCTATGATAGAGGGACTCACAGCATTAACATCCCAAGAGGTTCTTGCTTCTCCCATAGCCACAGCCTTGGATTCCAGCAGAAATCAGGCATGGTTCTTCCTCTCAGCTGCCCAGCCTGCAGCCTGCAGCTTCTCACTTCTAGTTCACACACAACTCAACTCTAGCCTTTGTCTTTCTAACCACCAGTGAGTTGAGGGAGGGAGGCCTACCCATTTTTATCTGGCACAGAACCACTTCCTTTGTTACCTTAGTGGCCCATACTTAGAGGGCCATTACCAAGAAAATTGTCTGGCTATTCCAGCAATTTGAATCCTTGCCAGAGCCAAGAATTCAAAGGGACTCAGACATACGGCATAACCGCCCGCTCCTCTCAACTCACAACAACATTTTTGCCACTCTTTTGTGGCATTATTTTATACACCAGCCGGTCATATTCAGTGCACATGGCAAGTGCAAGAAGTGCTGCTTCCAGAGCAATGTGTTTCATGTGCTTTGGCACAAAGCTAAACATTTGACAGTGTAACTTTGAGAATAAGGAGCTTCAGCTGCCTGGGTTCGCTCAAGAAGGAATGAAAATGCAAAAACACTATCCAAACAGCAGCACAGCCAGCAAACCAAAGAACAGTGGCTATGGGCAGTTGTGAAAAGTAAAAACAAACCAACAAACCATGATTAATTGTTTGGGGAGAGATGTTGGCTCCATCCCCCAAATCATTTCCAAGGTTAGTATCCAAATCTGTAGTACACTCAGGCCAACATTAATTTACACGCATAGACACACACGTAGACCTCCCTGCTGGGAAGAGAGCAGAGCAAAACTTAAGTCCTCTTTAATTATAGTCAGGGTGAAGGGTGCCCCCCCCCAGCTCAGATGTGAAGTGTGCTATTAAAAAGTTTTTAAAAGATTTAGAACTATCAGTGGAGTACCTCCAGATGCTTTATCAAGTCTTCAGATATTCATCAAAGAAGAGGCTGCCAATATAAACATTTAAATGATGCTCTTTGGGAGTTTTGTTGTTGTTGTTGTTGTTGTTACAATTAATAACAAATACTGTGATTTATTTTTGTCTCTTGCATCTTGCAGGCTTTCTGGATTTCAGCTGCCATCCTCCATAGTGAGCACAGGATCAATTATGACTCTCTGCTTCACTACAGACTTCGCTGTGAGTGCTCAAGGATTCAAGGCGATATATGAAGGTAGGGTTCAATAGCTATTTTTGAATGATCTATTGAAGAAACTTGGGAGGAAAAAAATGTTTTGAGGATGTATACGGAGTGGTTGGTGAGCCTGTTTTTCCTGTGGATTGATCTGAATCCCAAATTTGAAGGATTATATTTTGTTTATTGGAGTTACCTGTCTTGGTCATATCTGTACTACAATATATTGGAATAACATGTTAAAAATATGTTGTCAGTGAGTGGACTAGATTGGTATTTATTCAAACCCTTGCATGTTTATTTCAGCATTTTCTCTATATGGATTTGGTTTATTGTACATGATGTTTTCTGAATTCTTGAGAACTTGATGGATATGCATAGACTCCTGAATATGCATTCAAAAGTTGGTGTGTTTTCTAGGCACCGATTAATGTGCTTTTCCAGTAGGAGCGGGGAGTAATTAAGATTATTATTTTTTTAAAGAAACCACTACTACTATGATGTGCAGTTTCTATTCTGAGTTCAGATTTTCATAAATCTCTTTCCCCGGGGGTGGGGTGGGGGGGCGTAAAAGAGTTAAAATCATTTGCACAAGAACACTATATCTGAAAACAATGGAATTATTCCAAACTTAGTAGGGAGCAAAACTTGTGGTCATTCATAGCGCAGTTTTGTTTTGCTTATTTGGTTTAGAAAACAGCTTGCTCGTTTCAGAAAATGTTTGGCATGATAATGTTGATGTTTGTTGCTCTGCAGTTGTGAGGCATTTGATTCTGAAGTTTTGTAATGGTTGCCTGTATACATTTCCTGGTCGAAGTTTGTGTTTGCTTTGGCATGGAGAAGTGTATGAAAGAAGGCTTTTTCTAGAAATTGTTCAGTTTTGAAAATATTGGGTGTTCTCCGGCAAATAATAATCAAATAATAATTATACACACAACCCTAGGCCCAGGACTGGGCAATCTATGAGGCAACGTGAGACAACCGCCTCAGGCGGCAGGGTCTACCTGGGCAGCTATGCAGATGTTGACCTTTCTTCCTCACCCCCCTAATTCTGATGTAGCTCTTTCCTGACCCACTTCTTCCCTGACAAGGAGGGGGAATGCCATTTGGGAGTTTGTCTCAAGTGACGAAATGTCTTGGGCCAGCCCTGCCTCGTCTTTAAAGACATAGACTATTTACCTAAGCCTCTGGAGTTCATGGTGTGCCTTGGTGCTATGGTCTATGGAGGTGCTATGCTATGGTCTATGATCTATGGAGGAAACCCTATTATTTTGAAATCATCCTTCTAAGCTTCAATATTTAAAGATCAGTAACAACTCTTATATAGAATGCACCTAATAATAATACAAGTTATAAGGATTTGATAACTCATTTATTGGTGGCAGATAGAAAAACAAAAATAATTGTTATGGAAAGATATGTTATAGAGCACTATCAGGGGGGAAAACAAACCACTGTCTCCAAATGTTTGATTCAAGGAAAAGCACAGCAACAAGATTTTAGCACTCTGTGGTGGGATTTTATTCAACATACGATGGACACGGGAGAATATGAGGCAAACAATGAAGTGGTGAGAAGGGTGTGACTGGGGTGATTTACCCTAATTAATTATCCATAGTTGATGAAAACATCTGGAACCATTATGTAAGATTTAGATAAGATATATATTTGAGAGATGCTGTATTATTTGAAGCATTTCCGTAATGGTTTTCTGGATATGAAGTATAATATCAAATTGCACTTTTATTAGAAGACCCTATTTAGAAGACATAGGTCTCTGTGTATTTCTTCCTACTGGATGTCAGTTTTCTTCTAACCCATTCAGTGTGTGTTGGCTATAGGATAAAATATCATCCCTTGTGAAATTCCAGCAATGTCAGCCTGCGGCAGGGCTTTTTCTTGGGTGTGTGTGTGTGAGTGGAACTCACTGCAACTCAGTTACAGTACCTTTCAGGTGGATGCCATTGCCATTCTAAAGAGAAAGAGGGAGGTGTTTGTGCTGAGTTCCAGAACCCCTGTTGTCAATGTGGTAATTAAACAAATTCACCTAAATAAGTGCCCGATACTTATGCATAATTTTAGTAGAATTCAGCTGCGAAATGATCAAAATCAGGTGTCTTTTATTCTGAAGATTCTTAATCTGATTTACGAATTCCTGTGGGAAATTGCAGCATTTAGTTCCTCAATTATCTTAAATCTAAACTTTGGGGATCTGCAGTTCATTTAAAAAAATAATAATAATGTGTCACATCCTGAGGTCTCTCAGTTTGATATAAGTGGCTGAAAAACAAAATAATCATTTTTATATCTTCTACACTATTAGCTAATTTCCCAGAGGGTTTCTTCACTAGAGGAATTATATCCAATTTCTGCTTCCTTGCTAGTTGATGAGTATCTGCTTTAGCTCATTTTTCAAAATGTTTTTGTTGCAAAACTTGGCATGTTGGGAAGAGTAAAACTGTCTGCAGCCCCTGCCCGACACTTCCATTCATTTGTATATTCCACACACACAAAAGACTTTGTTTCCCCATCTGCTTCTGTAGGGCATGTTGCCATTATCCCCATTACTAAGGGAATTAAGGCTGGTGCTTCTTTACATTGGGATACACATACAAATGTTTGTACCACTGAGATGTCATGCAGAGGAACCACATCTTATTGAAAGCAATGCAGTGCAGAGGAAAAACATTCATGTTTAGATGTACAGTCAGATACAAATGTGGGTGTAGTTCATTTGCACTGCATTAGTTACCTTCAGTGGAATGTTGATTCGAATGCACATCCCAGTGTAAGGAATTTCATTTGCCTTGGCTATATTCTGTTAAAAAATAAAATAAAATTAGAACATTGAGAAAGGGACGCAGTGGCACTGTGGTCTAAACCACTGAGCCTCTTGGGCTTGCCAATCAGAAGGTCGGCAGTTCGAATCCCTGCAACGGGGTGAGCTCCCAGCTCCTGCCAACCTAGCAGTTCGAAAGCACATCAAAAATGCAAGTAGATAAATAGGTACCGCTCCAGCGGGTAGGTAAATGGTGTTTCCATGCACTGCTCTGGTTTCACCAGAAGCGGCTTAGTCGTGCTGGCCACATGACCTGGAAAAAATGTCTGTGGACAAATGTTGGCTCCCTCGGCCTGTAAAGCGAGATGAGCGCTGCAACCCCAGAGTCATCTGCGACTGGACTTAACTGTCAGGGGTCCTTTACCTTTACCTTTTTAACATTGAGCCACTGCTTTTCGCCTTGGTATGGCCACTGAAAGCCCTCAACACCAGCAATCTGAGAATCCTCAACACTGCCTCTGAGACCAACTGTGTGAGCTCCGGCAAGCAGGCAGAGTGCTTTTTAGTGAGGCAGGCAGTAAACCAGTAGAATCTCTAATCTGTCACAGTTACCCAGTGCCAGAAAGAAACATGCTACCCCCCAACCGGACAGAAAGTCTGGAGAGAGAGAGAGAGAGAGAGAGAGAGAGAGAGAGAGAGAGAGAGAGAAATCATATAGATCACAGCAACTCCCCCTCCCATCAAACCTTGTGTCAAGCAGTTAAGAAAATTGGATGAAAATGATTGTTTCTCTGCTTTTCATCCAAGCGTAGAGCTTTCTGAAATGCCTCAAGGGGCATTCTAGAAAGCTGTGCACTTTTCTGAGCTCGCCCACTGAGGCACAGGTCAGAGAAAGACCTGAACATTGGGACAAATCTCCTGTGTTATTCCTCGTAGTGGATTGGTATGGTGGGGCACTTTTGTACACACACACACACACACACACACACACACACAGAGTAAGCAGCGGCAGTTCTCCTGCTGGAAGGTCAGGTAAGCACCTCTGTCCTCACCACACTGTCCACTACTGGTCACTCCCAAATTCATCTTGCTGCATTTGAGAAAGATCTTGTCCAAGCCTATGCTAAGCATAAGCAATATCCCTTTTCATATACTCTGCAACACACACTCAATCCTAGGATGGCCACGTGTCCTCCTTTACAGAGTACAGTTGTGTATGAACCGACCCAGACCCTGCGCTTGTCACTTGAAGTGCTTCTCTATGTCCCCCATCCCAGAGAGGTCCGGAGGGTGGCCATAAGAGAACAGGCCTTTTTTGTGGTGGCTCCCAATTGTGGAATGCTCTCCCAAGAGAGGCTCGCCTGGTGCCATCACTACATGTTTTGAGACACCAGGCAAAAACATTCCTTTTTACCCAGGCCTGTGGCTAGTAATCTATTGCCTATTAAAGTGTGGGGAAATAGACTGTTATTATGATGACTGTTTTTATTAGAGTGTCTGTCATTATGTTTTTTAATCATTGATATTCTGTAATGTGTTTTTAATGTTGTACACCACCCAGGGGACTGACTTTTGAACATTTTTTTCACTTGCTCCAGTATTTTAAAACGTGGTGTTCTTGCGTGAGGCCATCAGCTACTCCCATATAACTTCCGTGGGAACAGAACAGTGTCTGTAGAATAGATATCTCTATACTACACCCTGCTGCATAGATTACAGCTCAGGGAAATGGCTTTTTTGTTAGCAACCACAAAGAGGTGGGCGTCATTTAAGCCTTTCCTCTGGCTTCTGTAATTAGCAAAATATTGATGCTGCTTGTTTGTAGAGAGAGAATTTTCTGAAACTCTTGATGTTGAACTTTTCCACACTGATGTTTTCTAATTATTATCTTACACCTTGATGAATAGCAAGGGTTTTTTAAAAATCTGTTCTGCTAAAAATATGAGCAATTCGCACATGCTATATGCAATATTATAATGTTATACACACACACATGACCACAGTTTCCTAAAGTAATCAGTACATAAGCATGTGTGCGTGCACACACACACACACACACACACACACACAGGATATGATCATATAAGACTACTGATGGATTAGTACTTCTAAAATTAAGCTGCAGAAATATAGTGTCATGTGGCTTGACTCTTCTATAATTAATATATTTATAATACACACATTTTTGGTATAGTCTTGCATAGGCTTTTTTCTTTTTTTAAAAAGGCAATGCACGGGTGACTCAGACATAGGCAGATGCTTGATCCAAGAGGCAGCCCAATGCAACTGAAGCATGATTGGATCAGAACCACCAGATTCCATGTATAAATTCATACAAAATGGATTCCTCTTCTACCTTCCTCTGACCATTTTTAGCTGTAGACAGTCTTGGCAGCCTCCATTGCTGACTTTAGTTTTGGCAGGCTTGCAATATTGTCTCTCTTCATGCTATATCGCAGTATGTGTTCTCTTCACCTGGCAATAGAACCACACTCTGTGCACGAAACATTAGGATTTGTATTTTGAAAGGAAGCTAGGAGAAACTGTTGCCCTTGAGCTCAGTCCCTTATCCAGTGTCCAACCTGATTTATGTTTTCCACTGCAGTGATCACCTAATCTGAACCTGAATGAAGTCTTGCAAAATGAAGTGCACACTGAGTTGAAAAACTTGTGCCATGATCTGTTAAACATTTTGAGAAAGAGAGGCAACTCTGCCTCTATTCAGACTTTAATCCTTTCCATTAGCAGCATTAGTCCTTTTGTTATCTCAACTGCTGCTGGTGCTTATAAAGTAGCCTCCCTTTTAAAACACTTTCAGGAATTGTGTACCAGAATCAAACAAAAGATCAAAGCAAAAACAGCTCCTCCTTAAACCACACTTCCTTCTGTAGTATGGGCTGTAACTTATTTTTGACCCCCCATGACTTTTTCCTTACTTATAGTGATGCATCCTCACTATAAGTGAGGTCTGTTTGAGCATCTGCAAATCACAGAGTTTGTCCCTCTCTGCTTTCAGTGAGGTTAGCAGCAGATTAGGAAGCAAGCTCAATTTAGAAATGGGTCAGCAATTAGGAGCATATTTAAGAAACACTGGGAGTGGGGAAGGAATCATCCCTGTTCAAACATTCTAGGTTGTCTTATAATGCTGGCTGCAAAGGATTGCCTTAGGCTTTTTGCAGAATTATAGATATAAATTAAAGAGTACTCTTTGCACCTGTGCACACCTCTTTGTTTGACACTGTAGAAGATATTCTGATAGAAATAGCATTAGATATGTATTGCATCTGAGTATCCCTAGTAAACTTTGTATTCTAAGTGAGGCATTTACAAGAGTCAGTGGTATAACTAGTCAGCAAGCTAGGTTTGTCTGAAGAGTCTAAACTAGATTTTGATTAGGCATACTGAAAATGACATTTTAAAAACAAAACAAAACCATGGTTGAATTCTTCCAATTACCAAGTTTCTCATGAATGCATGCCCAGCCATTCTATGAAGCAAGGCAAAGTCCTTGTCTCTGGCTGCAGATTGCGAAGGATGCTAGATCACACATCCCCTTCTCATCTGCTTCTGGGCTGCCTGCAAACCCACCCACAGACCCCACAGCTTGCCTGCTCTCCTGCATCAGTTCTTCAACCAATTCCAAAGAGGAAAAGGTAGACAGGTTCTGCCTGTCTGTGCCTGCAAGCAGCCTGGAAACACAGAAGGAAAAAAGACTGTTGCCTGTTAAACTTTAAACTGTATCTCCTCCCCCTGCTGCAAAGTGGCGACAGCATTTCTGGGGCTCAGCAGGGTTATTTTGCCCTATCATCTCAGTGCCTCACTCTGAGGAAGGACCCTACTGCATAATGAGTTAGGACCTGCCCTTCCTCTGAATGAGACATTGCGGGCATAAATGCTGCCCAGGGACCTTGCAAAGCTGGGCCGCACAGCACCAAAAACTGGAAGTGGCAGCAAATGTGTAGAATTTGTCCAGTGGGTTGGTGCATGATGAGGAAGGAAGGAGGAGATGGCAGCATTTGGTGGTCTGCCTCAGGTGGCCCAATGTTTTTGGCCATCTCACATGGATTTTAAGTGGCAATTTTTCACTGTCCTTTTTTTTTTTTTTTAATTGCTTTCAATAGCTTTAATTGTGTTGATAAAAGGTTGGGGTAGGATGGCGGTAAGAGAAAAGGTGATGTTCTTCTCGTGACACCTGTAGAGAGATTCAGTAGGGCAAACCTTGTGGATTTGTAACAACTGTGACAGTAAATATCCTCAGACAAGACTGCGTACACCCCTGCTGTCTCCTCAAATCCTGCTGAGTTTCGTTACAACTGACCCTACAGAATGGGTGACATTTCTGCTGCACTTCCTCCTTGTTAAAAAATATGTTTTGCATCAAAAGTACAGGCCACATCCTTAAATCAAACCAAGGGGAGAAAAGAAGTGGGTGAATAGACAGCTGCTGTGTGTAGGATGTTAGACTTGTTTTGATGTTGGCACACAGCACTGCCGTAGGAGTTTAGCAAATGGTGGCATCGGTGAGGTAACAGACAACAAAAAAACACCATTGCTGAGCACAGTTTTGGCTTTAGACTTATCACCAGGCTTTCTGCTGGCAATTAAAGGAATTTTTCCACAGCTCTCAGGGGCTGTTTTGTTTTTAAAGTCCTTCTGAAGCACAAATCTTACCCACGCAGCCTTGTTGCTGACATACTTAACAAAACACAATTGGGGGGAGAAGGAGGGAAGGAACGACTTGTTTATCGGAGTGATCTTTTTATTGGAAAAAAGATTGATTCTAGGAGCTCAAATGTATAATAGCTTGGAATAGATGTCATGATTACAATGTCAGCTCTAATAGAAAACAAATAATTTAAATTCATCAACCAGTTGTTATGTTTTAAAGGGTATAGTTTGTGTGTGTATATATATATATATATATATATATATATATATATATATATATTTGCACTTGATACATGTTGTCAGAAGGAAGGAAGTGGCTGCATTTTTTAATATACTTTAGGATGCTGTACACATGTATATTGCTGAATTAAATGTCATCACCACCTTTTCAAAAGCTGTAGCAGCAGTGCTTTATATAACACTCTGGTGATTGTACTCTACTCCAGCATTTCAGAACTGGTATGTCATTTCGGCTGCCTTATCTTTTTAATTTTTTTTGAAATTTTCTAAAATTGTTTTAGCTGTAACAAAGGCTTAGATAAGGACAGAATTTCTAGTGTCAGAGAATACAAAGTAAATCATTTGTATGTTGGAAAAGGCTTTTATTCCCATATTATGTGCTCAGTGTGCAAGTGAGCAGATGAGAAGGAAGCCATTATAGATTCCTCACAGGTAGAGTTCTCTACTTTCATTGAGCAAGTCCATGTGCACATTGGCTCTGACAGAACAAGTCCATGTGCACACTGAATCTCTGATGTGCACAGGGAGATCTCTTTTGCACAGAGACTTCCCATTTGTCTTGATGGAAGAGGCAACACTTCATCACTTCATGTGTGGAACATCCCCTGAAATGGAAGTAATTTAGGATATGCAAGTAACTTATGCCCACAGTTCTTGGGGATTTGGGGATAGAGCTGTAAGCAAAGGGGCAGATAAATACTGGGGTCACAAATGTTAACAGAGCTTTTGCTCACTACACTTCATCTTGGCTGAACCCAACCCAGCTTCTGTGATGTTGGAGGGATCTGTTTGCTATTCCATATCTGCCATGGTGCAGTGCTGTACATGCAGACTCAGTACAGTGGAACCTCGGGTTACGTACCGTTCTCCTTGCAAACACTTCGGGTAATGAGCTCTGCTAACCCGGAAGTGGATGCTCCTGATTGCGAACTTTGCCCCGGGATGCGAGCGGAAATCGCGTGACGGAGGCATGGCGGCTGCGGGAGGCCCCATTAGTGAAAGCGCATGTTAAGAATGGTTTCGGGTTAAGAATGGACCTCCGGAATGAATTAAGTTTGTAACCGAAGGTACCACTCTATGGATTTGCTACGCTAAAATCATGACACCTAAATAGTTCTGTGATGCATTACTGCATTGGACTAGTCTGGCAGTCTGAAGTTCTAAAAACCTATGCTCATTAGCTAAAGTCCCACTTGGGGTATTGTTTAGAGCATGGAAACAGACTTAATTTTCAGAGTGTTTGCCAGTCTGCTGGACATGGAAGAATGCAGAAGCTTCTGAACTTGGGTTATTTATTACAAACTGGAAAAAACTCCTGAGAATAATGCCATTTGTGGGAAGTGGCCAAAGGTAGCTTACAAGAAAACCAAGCTGTTGCTGCTTATTATTCAACTGATTCTTACGGCTTTCACATATTAATCCTAAGCAGTGCTTTTTTTCTAAAATAATGTTTAGGAGTACTCTCACTTTGACTCAAGAAAATCACCATTTTATAGTTCAAATTGGGGGAAATAAATACATTAAATGGACAAAAATACAAAGATTCACAAAATGTTTAGGGGTATGTATACCTCTGCGTCCCCCCAGAAAAAAGCACTGATCCTAAGTATATTCACATTTATTTCTGTGAAGTTTATTTCCAAGTATTATTGACATGCTTATAAATGTCAAGCAAGTAAGTATCAGTGATCTTCACAATTTATGAATTTCTGTATAGCTTAGGTTGTAGAAGGCTATAAATAGGTAAATCAATTATAGTGAAAAAGTATAGAAAGCACTTTATGTATTATGCAGTACATGGCGATAATATACTATTAAGGTTCAGTGAACATGCTTTGTCTCATACTTTATTTATTAGTAGCATATTGGTGTGCCTGTGGCAGTAACCTCTTGGGCTATGATCTTATTAAAGCTTGCAGAGGTCAGATATACTTATTACTTGCAAACATTTGAAGTGGCACGAGAAATTTGTAGGTTCACATTCAGAAGGGAACCAATGCCCTCTAATACTCTTTGTGTTGTTTTACTACTGATTATAGTTACAGCTTTTTATATGCTAATGCAAAAGTGAACAATATTGAATAAGGGTTGACAAGGGTAGGCATCCAGCTTTTATGTGTGTGATGTGGGAAGCAGGTGGTTGTTGTTTTGCAAAGAAAAAAGTATCTCTTGCACCATTCAAATAGTACGCTGGAAGAACTGAACTATAAAGACTTATCTTTATTGGTACGGGAGACAAAGCATCAGTAGACTAAGGATCCAAACCCAGTATCTTTTCCCCACTAAAAGTTTTGACAGTTGCTATGAGGAAGGCAAATAATAATAATAATAATAATAATAATAATAATAATATATCCCGCTCTCCCCAGCCGAAGCTGGGCTCAGAGCGGCTAACAACAGTAAAATAATACAGCATTCTAAAATCAATTCATTATAAAATCAGTTCAAATCAAATTAATGGCAACCAATTGGGCTAGAGTTCTGTGAGGATTACCAAATGAGGGGGGCAGGCTGTGCCTTGGCCAAAGGCCTGGTGGAACAGCTCTGTCTTGCAGGCCCTGCGAAAAGATGTCAAGTCCCGCAGGGCCCTAGTCTCTTGTGACAGAGCATTCCACCAGATCGGAGCCACAGCCGAAAAAGCCCTGGCTTTGGTTGAGGCCAGCCTAACCTCCCTATGGCTCGGGACCGCCAAGATGTTTTTGTTTGAAGACCGTAAGTTCCTCTGTGGGACATACCAGGAGAGGCGGTCCCGTAGGTACGAGGGTCCTAGGCCGTATAGGCTTTAAAGGTTAAAACCAGCACCTTAAACCTGATCCTGTACTCCACCGGGAGCCAGTGCAGCTGGTATAGCACCGGGTGAATGTGATCCCACAGCGAGGACCCCGTAAGGAGTCTCGCCGCGGCATTCTGCACCCGCTGGAGTTTCTGGGTCAGTCTCAAGGGTAGCCCCACATAGAGTGAGTTACAATAATCCAGTCTGGAGGTGACCGTCATGTGGATCACAGTGACTAGGTAACGGCGAGAGAGGTAAGGAGCCAACTGCTTAGCTTGGCGGAGATGAAAACCCAGACAGGCCCACTTTGTCTGCAGGCAAATTTCTCCCTGGCCCCCAATACACTGACTGATTAATTCCACAGCAAGGCCATATACATGCACTGACTGCTTACCTCTGGGCAGAGCCTTTGAATACAGGTGAGTGGGGTGTCCAAGTTGGTCTGTGTTGCCTACTTGCAATATGGCCGATTTTAAAGCTCTGGCAGCAGACCTGACAAAAGTCTGCCTCTGACAGGTCTGCTGTCAGAGTGAGAGCCTCCTGACTGACTGAGACAGACAGTGATATCAGCCAATCCGAGAACAGCAAGCGGTCTTTCTTCTCTATAGCATTTTTCACACTGTTGAAGGTAAACATTCCTTCTCTGACTTGTGTGCATGTGTGTATGCGTATGTGAATGTATGGAGCCAATCATGGCACCTTTACCACCTCTTGGAAGATTCATGAAGCTGAGCTCATCCACTTGATTCAATTTTTCCTTAATTTTTTTTTCTGAGCAAAGATTGGGTCTTAACAGAAGGTTTAGTAAAGAAGATAAAAAAACAATGTTTCATTACTAGTAATAAGAATATTGGTACTTTGTATATGTTGATATATGATTTCAGCATATTTTGGTTGCAATGCCTTTCAAAAAAGAATAATTTTGCTTCAAATCCTGCAGATGTCATTGACTTCAATAAGTTTTGCACAGGCAGAATGCCTTTCATCTTGGGCATTTTACGGTGCTATAACAGAGAAATTATCGTTGGTATGTTGCTGTTATTAAACTCATACCTTGTCTGAGTTTAGGCATCTAAAATTGTTTTGTGCTTTAAGCAACCCGTAGCCTTTATAAAATGCAAATTATTCAAACATGTGACTACATTCTGTTAAAAAGAAATGTGATCTTTCCCTCCTCCAATTCACTTCTTGATCCTTCAGCTGTCATAGAAATCAAGGAAGTACTTAAATAAAGCGGTAAAGATACTTACTGCACATATTTGTAGAAATTTTGTGAAAGCAAGTATTTAAATGCATTAAAAGTTCTCTTTAGGATTATTGTAACAGTAGATTAAGTTTACCAAAAAAAATTGCTTGTCGCTCTAGCTGCGGAGTGTTGTTTATTTTGCAGTTGCCACCATTGTTAGTATGCTGATGGTGGCAATACTTGCTATGCTGACACCAGCTCATGAGAAGAACTTCACTACCAATAAGCTCCTGGGCTATAATCTTTGAAAGTATTGAGTGCTCTGTGCCATTCTAAGCCCTAAATGAATCTTGGCAGGGGGAAAATTGAACAACTTGAAAATGCAAGGAACACAGTTGTTGGGTTTTTTTCCATCTCACAAATCTTACTGCTGGCATAATGCATAAGTAGGCATTTGTAATGTTTTGGAATCTGTTTTTCAAAAGGCCCGATTCCATGTTTTGTAGTACTCTAGTGTGGCAGAAATGGGAATAGTTCAAGACCATGATTTAGTTACTGCTCAGTCATTCCCACATGGCTTAAACATAGCTAGACAGCCTTGGATTATTCCATACCCTCCAACATTTTTCCAATGAATATAGGAATGTCCTATTCAATAAATAAATAAATAAATAAATAAATAAATAATAAAAAATGTTATTATTTATACCACACCCATCTGACTGGGCTGCCCCATCCACTCTGGGTGGCTTCCAACACATATAAAAATGTTAAACATTAAAAAAAAACAACCCCTATATAGGGCTGCCTTCAGTTGTCTTCTAGAAATTGTATAGTTACTTATCTTCTTGGCTTGAGGGCTCATAACTCTATACCTTTCAACACTTCTCTAATGAAAATAGGGACATCCTACCATAACCTCCAACATTTCTCCAATGAAAATAGAGGTGTCCTAAGGAACAGCATTAAAAGTGACTGGCCTTAACTGTCAGGGGTCTTTTACCTTTATCTTTAAGGAACAGCAGGACATTCCGGGATCAAATCAGAAATCAGAAATGGCTTCTGTAAATCTGGGACTGTCCCTGGAAAATAGGGACACTTGGAGGGTCTGTTTTCTGGTAGGCTCAGTTATTATACCTAATAGGAATAAGGCTGCCATCACATAAAGTCACAAAAATATTTGGATATGCAATCCTATATGGCTCCTGGTTGCATGTGAAGGAGGCAACTGCATGAGCAGGACTAACTGATGACATGGATTTTTCCTATTATCATCCTTTGGGAAGGAGTGTTCTACAGAACTAGAGGTACCTCAGAAGGGGACCTAGGATTTGGAGCCTCTGCACTGATTCTGTCCCCCAACATTCTTGTGTTCATGAGTGAAGTATCTTTCAGTGTTCAATTAATTCTGAAAGACAGATTAGAATAAAATAAAAATTTTTATGAGATAAGCATGGAAGAACCACCAACCTGCAAACAAAAAGTAGTTACTTGTATTGTGAGATTAAGAAGTCTGTTTTACCTATTCTCTCCTGTCAGTGATAGGACACAGTAGGCACAGCTTCTAAACAGACCTTTTGAATTTTCAAGTAGCAGTAACCCATAGTCCCAAGTTTTACATTGCATGCTACCATTTCCCTAGTTCCTCCCTGCATGTTCTACAGAAACTAAAAAAAAAATATCAAACAGTAAACAAATATTACATAAGAAAAGCAACCCACAACATTATCCTAATATAGTCCTTGTCCTCCTTCTTGTCCTCCCCTTCTTTCTTCTTCTTTAACTGATTCAGAGATTTAGCCATTACAAAGCTGTGCTATTTTGGCAAAATTATAGCATAAACAAGCAGCAGCATAAACAAGCCAGTTTTAAGAGCATGTTGGTAATGCATAATTGCTAGGTACCATATTTCTTCAATTAACTGTGAAACTTGTTTCAATATTACTAGTGTCTTAATTAAAAACAATCAACAAAAGCATTTATCTGTTAACACCTACATTGTAAACATTTGTAGTTTCTTAGTTTGTTCCTGTTGAAATAATAGGGTTAGATTTTAATATGGGATCGAACTGTTTTGGCCACATGACTCTCCCCTTCCTTAAAATAATTTCTATCTGGAAGTCCTCAAGTTATTTTGGTCTTTTGTGATAAAAGCAAGTTTAAAACCCTTCCTTTAACTTTAAATTTGTCTGATGCTTTTTCCATACAGAGGTACCCGAAGCAGCTCACATAGTACAAGAGCAGCAATGCAGACAACAAAGGGTAGCAAACAGAGTGAAACTTCCCATGGGGATTTTCCCTATCTCCCACCATCAGTACAGCTCTCAGCTGCATCCAGCCACCCCAAAAGCAGCTCCTGAGGTTGAAGGAACCTCTAGAATGGCCTGGGATGGGCATGAAAGGAGGGTGCGGAAGGATGGGGGGGAATAGCTGCTTACCTTGCAATCTGGGTGGGTGGCAGTTGTGACCCCATTCCCAGGGTGCGAGTAGTCACTTTCCAGTGGCCAGCCATTTTAGTGCCCCAGGCTGGTCACACTGTGACCAGCCAAAGTTCAAACTGCTCTATCAGGGGCAGCAAAATGAGAGGGGTCTGGACAGTGGACCAGGGCTTTAACCAGCATTAAATCACAGTTAATAAGCCAAATGCGCCTGGCCCTGGCAGTGCAGTCGGCTGAAGAGCAAAGTGGGGAATACCTGTAGAGGCGGGGGAATCAGAAGAACTGGGCAGGGTTGTCATGTGTGAGTGGGTCCACTTATGTTTTATTAATGATATATCTATGCATCATGAGTGTGACCCACTCTCCTAGGCCACCACGTTTTCTGCAATGGAAGAGATTCCAAAAACTGCCATTCTCCCTATGGCAGATATTGCTCAAGGTATGTGTATGTCCCACATTCAGAGCCACAAGTTAAAAACAATGTCTGGTATGCTCACATGGATGGTGGGTGTCTAGGCCTCTGAATACTGCAAATCACAAATGGGGAGAGCATTTCTGTACTCAGGCTTCCTGTTTCCAAGCTTCCCATAGGCATCTAGTTGTGAGAACAGGATATTGGAGAAGTTGGGCCTTTAGCCTCATCCAGCAGAGCTCTTTCCATGATCTTAAGACTAAGCAGCTGCTCCATTTTTATTCCCCCACCCCCACAAACTACTGGAGTAATTTGTAATAATCTGTCAAGTCCCAGTTCAGACATAGAGCGCTCACACGAGACGACCTCTTAGAAAATAGAAAACAGGAAGAAAATAGTAAATTGTAACATAGAAACTGCTGTAATTGTCTTTTCAGTTTTTGTGGTATCTTGATTGGTGTTTTCACCAATCTTTGGCTCAGCTGTCTGAAACTATATATATTATATGAAGATTACTCAACACCTTTGCCTTCTTTTAGTCTCCAAAGTGTCACAACAAGATATATGCTCAGGTAGAGAAAACTATTCAGTGCCACTCTTTTGTTGGCAGATTCTTGACAAGAGCTGAGTGGAGGGGTTGCCCAGTGGTCAGTTTTTAAATTAATATTGGTACAGAAAGCAAAACTACACTCTTCTCCTTCTGATTCTGGCCTTAAATTTGCCTTGAAGAAAATTGTTTCTCTCTAATGTCTGTTAGGGATCATAGCCTGCAGATCTAAAACAATTTCATGTCTGAAAAGATTCAGAAAGGAAATATGAATCATCATCCAGAGCAGTCGCTTAGAAAAAATATGGGTTTGTCACTTCTCTCTCGCTCTTTCTCTCTCTGTTTCATTCACAAGAGGAAGACTCGGGCAATCCTGCTACTTGTTACTTATTCAGGTTGAAAAAATAAATAGTTTAGCCCAGCAATTTGTGACACATAATTACTTGCTTCACTACACTACTTTGATTTGCTGAGCAATTATCTCAATTAGGGCTACTTGCACTGTAAGGGCCAAGTATCACTCAAGACAAGTCGAATATGGTACTACTGCACTGGCATTTGCCCCAGCTAGCTCAGGAAAGAAAAATGTTAATCCACTGTTTTGCTGCTAAGCTTATTTTAGGAAGAAAATGCCAGGAACATAAATAACACCTATGCACTGGTGGGAGACAACATTTCAATTTGAATAATTCATTTCAAGTTGTCACTGCTGGATATGCAGGAATTAGTTGACCATTCCATATTCTTATTCTGTGAGAAACACTAGAAGCCTGTAATAAAAGAGCCTCTCAAAGCAGTCATGTGCACAGTACAGTCAGTTATCCCAAGTAATTTTTCTGCATATCTGGCCAACACATGGGTTTCATTTAGTTTAGGGCTGCAGGAGAGCTAAACAGACCTAGTAAGCATAGTGGTTGAACAGAGATTTGAACCCAAGTTTCCTTGGCCTAAGTTCAGTACTCCGATCAATCACTAGACTGCATCTTGGCATTCTCTGTCTCTCCCTCTCACTCACTCACACACATACACACAACAGAGCTAATCAAACTTTTACAGATTTTATGCATCTTCAACAGTTCTCCTTTCAAGTTACAGTGGACGCTCTGGTTGCGAACGTGATCCATGTGGGATGCACGTTCGCAACCCACAGCGTTCACAACCCGCAGTGGCGCGTCTGCGCATGCACGGGTTGCGATTCAGCGCTTCTGCCCATGCACGACCGCCGAAAACCGGAAATAACCCATTCCAGTACTTCCGGGTTTCGGCAGTCCATAATCCGAAAAAACGCAACTTGAAGCATCTGTAACCCGAGGTATGACTGCATTAAAAAAAGAAAAAAATACACCTTCCTATCCTCCCTTTTCCCATCATGGAACACAAGATGAAATATGGGTATATATATAAGCCACCCACTGACCTGATCTAGACCTGCTTGGTTTCCAGCTCATATACTAAGTGTCCACAGACCATGCCCTTGGACCAGTTGGTTCTTACAATCATACTCCACACAGAAGTGGTAATAACTCTGGGGAGGGACTGTATCTCAATGGAGAGCATAAAATGTAGTTTTAGTTAAAGGATAGACCTCTGCCTAAGACCTTGGAGAGTTGCTGGCGTAAACATTACTGGGCAACATGGACAATTAATTTGACTTGCTATAAAGCAGAATCCTATTTCCTTTACTGTGGTTGAGGGTTGTGGTATGTTTGTTTTTTGTATCCTCTGGGTGACTCCAAAGTTTGCATTTGAGAATATAATACACGAGTGTACTGCCCATGTACTGATTCAAAACTGCAAAGAAATAAGAGGTGCCTAGGTCTGGGGCTACAGATGAGTGTGCATTTTCTTTTAAGTGCCAGTCCTAAACATATGTGAAGCCTGGTCTTTTAAGTTCTAGATTTATATTTTAATACACTCTTTGAATACAGTCAGTGTTGCTTAGCTGCAGTGTGTTTTGCAGTGCACCTGCTATGAGAAATGCTAAAGAAAATATAATTATTTGTGTGCCAGAGCTGTGAAAAATAGGTTCAGGGGAGTTGTGTGGGCTGAGTTTATTTTATTAAGCTTTATTAGTTTTGTTTGTGTTTGTGTGGGTTGAATCAACTGAGATTTCCCCATCCATTATCATTTCTGTGTGCTGCGCTACATCTTACAAATAAAAAAATGGATGCTGTGTTCATTCCAAATAATGTGGGATACAAAAATGAGCCAAATATTTTTGTTGCTGTTTTTGTTGGACCAACCTTGTTGGTACAATAACATGTAAGCTTTTCTAAATGCAGAGAGCACTTTCCAAAGTGGAATAAGAAGCAACCAGAAGAGAGGGGAAACAGATACAGTTACTGGGTAGACAATGTCACAGCTTTGTTAATGACTGCGAAGCAGCTGGAATGTACTAGGGCGTTAAAAGAAATCATCACTCCTGTTTTCAGTGAACAGCATTTGTTGGCTCCCTGGGATCCACTTCCTGGCCCTGCCCAGCTGGCCCCTGAGAGATGGGTTCTAATCAAACTTCACTTATTTTGGATGATTTTGTTAACATCTACTTTAACTACCTGGGATGCAGGTGGCGCTGTGGGTTAAACTACAGAGCCTAGGACTTGCCGATCAGAAGGTCGGCGGTTCAAATCACCGCGACGGGGTGAAGTCCCGTTGCTCGGTCCCTGCTTCTGCCCACCTAGCAGTTTGAAAGCACGTCAAAGTGCAAGTAGATAAATCGGTACCGCTCTGGTGGAAAGGTTAACAGCGTTTCCGTGTGCTGCTCTGGTTCGCCAGAAGCGGCTTAGTTATGCTGGCCACATGACCCGGAAGCTGTACGCCGGCTCCCTCGGCCAGTAAAGTGAGATGAGCGCAGCAACCCCAGAGTTGGCCACGACTGGACCTAATGGTCAGGGGTCCCTTTACCTTACTTTAACTACCACCTACAGTTAATGCTTAAACAGCCCTGTGGAGAATACATAACTCCTGCACATTCAAAAAGTAGCCGATTTGATCACTGAGGAACATCAGCATTACCCGTGTGGCATTTTTGCTCTTATTTTTCTTGGAACAGCTATTGTGGCCTCTTCATTCATGAATGGGAGTGTTCATGAGCAGAACTTTGCTCACAGGGTCTTTGGATCTGAGATTTCATTCACATGCATAGCAGAAACAGCATCGAGTACTTCTGTAACAATGTTTAAAGATTGTTTATGAATGAGGAGGTGGCCATTTCCCAATCACCCCTACACACTTAAAAAATAAAAAATAAATCTGCGCCAGAATGTTTGAGGACTCTCCAGGACAGCACAGAAAGTGGGGCTACAAGCATGCAGGGGAATGAAAAATTGAATAAAAATCGCATCCCCTCTCCATTCTATGAATAAATGAATTTTTGCATAGCTTCACTGAGATCAATATGCTGTACTTCCTTATGGCATTTTACTGAAGCAAGGTGATCATTTGTACAGCAAATGGGCATACAAATTGGTATAGGGTTAGTAATGCTGTGGAAAACGTTGAGGATATCCTTACAATTCTGATTTAGCTACCTAAGTTGCCTGGAGTTGCATAAATTCGCAGAAAGAAACACATTCTACAAATTATTGAAAGTCATAATCATCTCCATAAGTTTGCTTTTCATTCCCCATACAGATTCAGCAAGCATTTCAAATCTAAAGTAACTTTGCAGTCTTTTGAATATTTGCATCACTTTCAGATCCATTTGAGTCACTGGGAATTTCCCCCCACTAACTTCAGATAGCTGTGCAATTCACATCCCGCTGTGGATGGCTAGGTAGAGAGGAGATGTAGAGTCAAATGTATATGAAAGTGATTTACAGCCTCTTTAGGAATAGCATTTTGGAACACAATGCAGTATATCCAAGCTGATACGCAGAGGATATAGAAGGCTTCTAATCAAGGCATAACAAAAATACCTCTGCTGGATGCCAATTAACATCACAAAATAATCACAAAATAACTGAAACAGAAATTAATTGTAATGAGACTGTTGTCGGAGACATTTTTAGCTACCAGTGAAAGAGAGCCTGAGGATCTGTATCGCATCTGCTCCACAAGCAGCAACAGTAAATGGTTGCATGCCGAGATCATGGCAATCAATCAGCAACGTGGATGATGAGGTTTCGGGCAAAATACCACAAAACCTAAGCATATTAACACAAACAACATTTTGCCGCTGGTGAATAAGAGTTTAGCAGACCTGGGTAAGAATCAATCATCTAGTCTTTATGTATCTAGGGCAAAAAGAGACAAAATCGTTTTGTATCATTCTCACATATAATTGGAATGAGACTCGAAGGAGTTCCCTTGGAAATAAGGGTTTTAATCAGAGGCAGTTCAGTGTGCCTTGTCCAAGGAAGAATAGAAGGAAGTAGATAGGATCTTCATGCAGATGTAGGTAAAGGTAAAGATAAAGGGACCCCTGACCATTAAGTCGAGACCAACTCTGGGGTTGCGGCGCTCATCTCGCTTTATTGGCCGAGGGAGCCGGCGTACAGCCTCCGGGTCATGTGGCCAGCATGACTAAGCCGCTTCTGGCGAACCAGAGCAGCACACGGAAACGCCGTTTACCTTCCTGCCGGAGCGGTACCTATTTATCTACTTGCACTTTAACGTGCTTTCGAACTGCTAGGTTGGCAGGAGCAGGGACCGAGCAATGGGAGCTCACCCCATCGCGGGGATTCGAACTACCGACCTTCTGATTGGCAAGTCCTAGGCTCTGTGGTTTAACCCACATCGCCACCCGCGTCCCTTCATGCAGATGTACCTATGTGCAAAAGGGTGTGCATCTGCACTTAAAGTTAAAGGTTGGGAGTGGAAAGATTGCATATGGAAATGGGTCTGTGTGGTTGAGCACTGAAGTGCTGTGCATGTACCCGTGTGCTGAAAAGAAAACCAGTGAATAGTCTCTCCATTTCAGTGCATAGGGTGGGGGGCAGTGGAACAGCTGCACTATGTGCATTACAGCTCTGTGGTTTGCAGAAGAAAATGACTGCAACAGGATAGAGATTGTTTGAACAAATAGGGTTGATAGAAAGGAGCCAAAATTTTGCTTTCACTTGTTTTTTCAATCCAAAACCACAGTTTTATGGCTACGGTATTATTATTTTTCAAAGTGAAAGGAATTGCCCTTCTTGTTTTATAGCCATACAAGATACTGCTATTCAGTATTTAAAAACTTGATGGAAACCATCTTGGTTATTTAAAATCCAGTGCACATCTATGCAATGGGATTCAGGTGTAATTATTATATTACTGTTATATGTGAAATTACCTTTCATATGCCAAACATGCTTCTGCCCTAAAAAGCAAATGTGTTAAAGTTTTCTTTTTGCACAGATTTTCAGTATTTATTCTTTAGGAAAGAATTGTATATTCATTCTTAACATTCTTGTTAGATATTCTGTGCCTGTGAAGTTATTATAGTGGCAAATTCAATGTGTTTTGTACAAATTCAAAGGAAGGGATTATTTCCAAACACACTGTCCATACAATTATGCTGAAATAGGCATCTCAGTTGCAAGCACCAAGTGAGATACCACCTTTTTATTTCAGTATCATGCGTATGATCAGATAACTAGGACAACAACATTTTTTTTTCTTGGCTCAATATTATGTTCCTATTCATTATTTTCAGTTATTATATTTATCAATTAGTCAGCAAGTTAATTTAGGTTTCATGTAACAGCTTACTTGTCCAGTCCTAACAGCCAGGCAACACTGCATCCAAGAGCATTCTTGTAGCTGGCAAGGGATTGGGGAGACGATGCTGTTCAGTGTCTGTGCACATGCCAGTGCCATTGTCTGTGGGTTGTGGTTGTATAGAATTGCAGAGTCAGAAGGGACCATGAATATCATCCATTCCAATCCCCTGCAATTCAGGAATGTTTTGCCCAACGTGGGTCTCAAACTCACAACCCTGAGGTTAAGAGTCTCATGCTCTACTGACTGAGCCAACTGAGCCATGCCTCTTTGGTATGTTTCGTGCACCCACCCTTTGTTACAGTATAGGTTCACCAGTCGCTTTGGGGGCAAGTAGGAATTTCTTGCTTGTCTGCACATTTGGCTAAGCAGGTATTTTCACCTATAATAATATTATTATTATTATAATTTATTATTTATACCCTGCCCATCTGTCTGAGTTTCCCCAGCCACTTTGGGTGGCTCCCAATCGAGTGTTAAAAACAATACAGCATTAAATATTAAAAACTTCCCTAAACAGGGCTGCCTACTCTCTACTGGATTCAGAGGTTGTTGGTGTTTAAGGGTCAGTGCTGTTAGATAGGTTGAGTCGGTTAATTAGAATTCATTGATAAGTTGGTTGCTTTGTTGGGCAGGATGTGCAGGAATGCTTAAAGTAGATAAGGTAACAGGTGAGCACCCTTAGACACCTTTGAACTTGAGGGGTGTTCCCAGAGACCATTTGCTCTAGGTTGTGAGGCTTTAACCCTGAATATGGAATTCTATTGAGCTTCGCCTGACACACACCTGCTCAGAGTTGTATGGCTCCTGGCTGTGTGGAGCAGATAGCCCTCCCTACTAACCATGAAGTGGGACCCAGGCTTTGGGAGTATTCCTCATCATACTGTAAAGTTAGGCTCCTACTCTTCTCATTTCCCCTGCAGATGTCGTTTAAAGCTAACGTAGCTCTAGTTCAACCCATCACTTGTATCTTGCCTCTTTATTCCTTGATATGGTCACAATTACATCTAAACTTGGGGTTGTTTTTCTTAATCACAAAATCACTGCATTTGGAATTGTGCTGAATTTACTTTTATATTCCCAAGTTTTAGTCTATGATTTTGATTCTGCTTGAGACTAATACTTTCTAATTTAGGTAATAGGGAGAATAATTCAGAGTGTGTGGTTTTGTTTTTTTAATCTAAAAAAATGTTTTCAGGGATGGAGAACCTAGATATTGTTGTAGTCAAGCTTTGATAGATCTCAGTCAGCATGGGAGAAGGGGAAATGTAGTTCATGAACACCTGGAGTCAGGAGGGTCACAGGTTTCACATCCTTGGTTACACAGAAAGTTCTTATCTCTAATGATTTTGTAAAACTCATAAACATTCTTGGGAAAAAAGAATTTAAAACTGTGGGGAATTCTGGAAGGTAAAGTACTTGTTGTTGTTGGCAGAACATCAAACAAAATACATACATTTTCTCAGATTGCATATGTGGGAATAGAATCCATTTATAGAATAGAATAAACTCATTCTCACTTTTGCATACACAGCACCAGTATTTCCAACATTTAGACTTGCTAACAATATCTCTCGCATTCCTTTTTCTTGCTTGAAAAATATATATGCTATTTTGCTCCTCTTGACTACTACATTATTAAATCCTTTAGATTAAGACTTTAAAATTGCCTTTATTTCTTTTTGTTGGATAAAACAGACAATATTCTTTTTGGAGAAGAATGCAGCTAGAGCAAGAAAAGCAGTCTTAAGTCATAATGCAAATGCTAGCTGTATCTTGGCCCAATTATGTTAAAAGTGAAGTGTTATGAACTAGCAACACACTGTTAAAATTCTGAAATGTTAGATTGCCATGTAACTCAGTCAGTTATCACATGGAGACACTTATGTTGTCTATCTGAAAGGCAAAAATCAAAATAATAACAATGGTGCACCAAGAGAAGGAATAGAATAGCTCCCTTGTACATTTGATAACTCCCTTGTACATCTGATAATAAGGGAGGCGGGTGGCGCTGTGGGTTAAACCACAGAGCCTAGGACTTGCCGATCAGAAGGTTGGTGGTTCAAATCCCCATGACGGGGTGAGCTCCCGTTGCTCGGTCCCTGCTCCTGCCCACCTAGCAGTTCGAAAGCACATCAAAGTGCAAGTAGATAAATAGGTACCGCTCCGGCGGGAAGGTAAACGGCGTTTCCATGCACTGTTCTGGTTCACCAGAAGCGGCTTAGTCATGCTGGCCACATGACCTGGAAGCTGTACGCCGGCTCCCTTGGCCAATAAAGCGAGATGAGCGCCGCAACCCCAGAGTCGGTCACGACTGGGCCTAATGGTCAGGGGTCCCTTTACCTTTACCTTACATTTGATAACATTAATCAAGTCCCTCCCCTTTGGCGTAAACAAAACATAGTGTCATAGGATTGGTGGGTCAGTTGGCATGATACCTTCCAGGCCTGTGATCCTGATTTCAACTAGTGCTTCCTCCCTCTGGTTTCCTTTCACACCCCTCAAACCCTGTAAATGACTTGGGGTGGAGGAGGACCCCCCCCCATGCGAATAATGTATGGGGGGAGCTCAAGGGAGATTGTACTGTTGGGCAGGCAGAAGTTCTTGCAGTGATGGAACACTTGTAACAGTGTGACATTGAATTTCTCCCAATATGTGTGAAGTGAAATCTTGATTGTACCTTTCATTCATTCTTCAGATAGCCTCCCAGCTATGCCAAGGGACAAGAGAGCATGCATGGACTAGCCTTGCCATTGATAAACCCAATAGTCATGTCATCCTGTCCATGCATGGGAGAGAACACTGTGCATGCCCTGACATTGGCATGTAGAGCTCTTCCTCACGAGGCAGGATCCTGACCCAATCACTCTATTGCACATAGGGCCCCTACTCACACAGGCGGAATGTGTGGGTGCTTCAATGCCTTCCATATGTGCTATGCCAGAAAGATTTGGGGCATCACATGGCAGGTCTGAGTCTTAAATAAGTGCTCTCCCAAGCCCACATCCCCAGCAAGTTCACACTTTTGTCTCAGCAGTGTCTACACTGGCTTGGTCATGTACATAGAATGGAAGATGGCAGGATCCCCAGGGACGTGCTCCAAGGGGTGCTGGCTTCAGGCACTAGGCCTGTTGGCAGACCAACTCTGTGTTACAGAGATGGCAAAGGTGACAAGAAGGCTGGCAACATTAATCATGCCATATGGGAATCCCTTGCAGATGATCACAGTTCCTGGAGTCAGGTTGTGTATCTACAGCAGTGACCAGAGGAAGGATGGCCGCTGGAAGGAGTACCGAGAGAATAAACATCATGGTGCCCCTGTGGCAGCAAAACTGGATGCCTTCATCCACCCCACCTTCAATAAAACATGTCTCTCCCCTATCAGTCTCATTGCCACAGCAGGCATTATAATTTGACTTTACTCTTGAAAGCCCACTCTTCCATTGTCTCCCAAGATAGAGGCATGCCAGCAACCACCCTGTGAGATGGAAAGAGGACACATCCAAGAATGTGTGGTGGGAATTGTATGAATCCCCCTCCCCCGTCTTAATAACATTTACATACATACCAGCTATATGCACTCAGGTTTCATCTACAAAATCAGGAACCCAGCAGAAGTCATGGTCCCTCTTTGTGCATATGGTGCATAAACATGTGTGTGCTGTAAACATGTGGCAATCAGGAGCAGGGACAACAGGCATGATCACAAGTTGGCCCTCACCCATTCACTGGATGTGCAACAAAGGCTTGTTTACTACCAAAAAAACAAACAGACTCATCTTCATGCTTGTACCTCTCAGGCTGTCACCAATTTAGAAATGTATAGAACCCTCATGAGAAAGTTCACTGGGTTTAGTGAAAGCATTTCCAGTTATTCTGATGTTTCACTCAAGATGGAGCTCTTCCCCGCACCCACAAAAAACCACCCTGAATGGTGGAATTTATGTGGAATTTCAGTGGCAACCCCAGTTGTTATTAACTTCATTCTGACTACACTCTAAAAAGAGGTAAGAGGAGGCAGGTGCTGCCATAAAAAATTTAAATCTTGTAGATTATGTAGAGAAACTGATTCCGTGTAATTGTTTTGAATTCTGAATAACGACAAACATTATGGATGCAAGGTTAATAGATAATGCTCATTTAAAGTGTAAAATAGATTTAATCACACAGTTAATTACTGAAGTGAAGGGATCCAAAGAGAAAAACAGCACAAGGCTAAGGTTTTGCTCCTAAATTTACTTTCTGTAGCACAGCCCCATTGATTTTTATTATTTTTGCTGACAGCACTTGGTTTAGAACGGCAATTTAATTTTAATCAGTACTTTATGGATTGTGGGGCGAGCCATAGATTTTATAGGAATTGAAATAGACAGTTGTGACGGCAATTAGCATGCATGTAACTAATACTTGCATTGCTATGGTTTTTCTATGGTAATAACCATTCCTCTCTATGATGGCAGTTCTACAAAGGAAGCTAGGAGCCTGCTCAGTGAGTTCACTTCAGTTAAAACAATGACTGCGATCCGAAGTCCTGTGTGTGGCTTTCCCACAAGTTATGGGATTCATAAACTCCCCTGCAATGAAGACCCCAAAAAAACCTCTTCTGAAGGCTGGGGCATCCTCTAGATGGAGGTGCAGCTGAAACAGAACTTGGGCATATAAACTCCATACATGAAGTCTAGAAACAAAGAAATAATAATAATAATAATAATAATAATAATAATAATAATAATTTATTTATTTATACCCCGCCCATCTGGCTGAGTTTCCCCAGCCACTCTGGGCTGCTCCCAATCAAGTGTTAAAAACAATACAGCATTAAATATTAAAAACTTCCCTAAACAGGGCTGCCTTCAGATGTCTTTTAAAGATAAGATAGCTGCTTATTTCCTTGACATCTGAAGGGAGGGCATTCCACAGGGCGGGCGCCACTACCAAGAAGGCCCTCTGTCTGGTTCCCTATTACCTCACGTCTCGCAATGAGGGAACACCAGAAGGCCCTTCTTTGTTCACAGGAAGAGGTGTTTGTGGAATCTTCTGCCTCAGGTGACCAAAAACAAAATTCCAGCCTTAGATAGTGTGCACCTTGACTTGGAGGTGTATGTGTGGCAGGGATAAGGCATCTGCTCTTTCACATCAGGCAGCAAAACATCTTCAGTCAGCTCTTCCATCCATGCTGCCAAAGGGACTTGAAGCAGCACTGGGCAGTCATTAGTCCCTAGAGCCAATTCTTACTCTCTCCATAGCTTTATGTCTCATTCTCAGGCAGCTTAAAATAGATCTTTCGACTCATAGACTGGAGTTGCGCAAATTCTTTCTCTGATAAATAAGTATTTCAAACCACTGATCATCTCACAAAGGAAACGGCTATCACAGGAGATATATATTCATCTGTATTAGCCCTCATCTTTAAATATAGTTTCCAAAAGTGACTACTGAAAGAAGATTTGTTTAAATTAACAATATAGATTTAATAGTGCAATGACAGACTGTCGGGGTCTGGTTTCTTAAGTAAGATGGGAGGGAAACTGTTTATAGAGGAACCACTGAATTTAAATTTCAGAATAATCCCTTGAGAGAGAAAAGACTAGCAAAAAAATAAATAAATCTTATTATCTTATATAAGGGTATTTTTTAATGCTTTAAATATTTGTGAAGTGAAACATGTCAAATTACCCTTATGGAATGCATTACCCTTTTAGATACTGGTTTTGCCAAATGCAAAGCTGTTTTCTATTTAGTAAGAAACTCAGTAAACTGACTACCACCCATAAAACATTTAGCCCTATTTTGGAATGATTCAGCATTCCTTCAAGTGCTTGCAAACATGTGCATTCAGCTTTCTAGCAGTAATACAATGTTCAGAATTTTACAAGGTTAATTTAACACACATTATTTTCTCTGTGATTGTCCACATGGATCCATCTCATAGTGTGCATAAGATATGTAGTTGACAAGGGAGTATTTCCAGCTGTGTGTGATCGGGCCATCATCCTTGTCTCTTTCTTTTAAGAGTGCCATTGCTTACAAAAGTAGCGTTTAGACAATTATTATGGAGAGCCAGCTTTACTGGAGTGCTGCCACAGATCACCTCTGTTGACTTCACCCCTCTTGTCCTGGGTTAGAACTGTAGCAAAATGCACTCCCCCCATTTCAGGGCCCTATTCACAGGCATCCTCTGTGCTGTCATCTGCCATGTTTATAATGCCCCAGAACTATGACACAGCTAGAGCAGGGTGCCACAACAGAAAAGACCCTGTCTTTTGTCACTATCTGCCTTAACTTCAGATGGAGGAGGAAGTCAGAGTAAGGCCCTTGAGGCCAGATAGGTTCATGCCGAAGCAGATAGACCTAGAGTTTTTTTCCAACCGGAACGCACCGGAACTCAGTTCCTGCACCTCTCAAGTAGGCACCATTGCCATTACAAGAGAACAAGGGAGACGTTCATGGTGGGGCCAAGCACCTATTTTTCTATATAATAGCACTAGATAGACCTATTAGTGAAAAACTTTTAATGATTGAAGTTCACAGCTATTTGCACCTGCCTTTTTGAGCCCTGATTTATAAGAGTCAGATTGGTATGTGCTAATCCAGCTGTTCACTGATAGGACACTTCAGGAGGAATCCTATCTAGCATTCTTGTTCTGCAAACTTAAGTGTTCACCAGTTCAGCTTGTACAAATTCAATTTGGGTTGTCTCGGTGCTTTTGACACAGAATTCAAAATTCCAGGAAAGCTGCTACCTGTTTTAGGCAATATTGATGGAAACAGTTGTTACTGTATTCTAGTCTATACTAAACAAAGCACAGGGCAGTGAAGTGGTTCATTGCTAAATGCTTTTTTCATGGCTGCAAGTTGTAAGAGAACAGAGGAAAATTTGAAACTCTTTTTCCTGGTATCTCCCTGGAAACAGCAGAGTCTGTGTTTTTTGTCTAGTAAGTTTTGAGTTCTATGAAATCTCTAGGTTCAAGTTTAACACTGCATTGAACATTTATGTATGCATTTGTAGGCACACACTTCGCTATGCTGTTTGATCATTCTTAAGCTTTCTTTTCCTGGAATTGTTTTTCTGTTCATGTTTGAGAGATTGAACAACTCTATTACATTTTGCTAAATGGCTTTGGGCATATCACATAAGGATGTATTCACCTGCCCACTGCTTTGCAGATGCTCAAGCACCTGTTTCTCACTAAGATTTCATGATCCATGTAGCCATAAATTATTTGTTATAAATACAAATGGCACATTTGTGTTCTTTGTTTTTGACATACTGGATGTGGCTGCTATTATGTACACAGTAGGGATTTGCTTACAGAAATCTGGAATTAGAAACCCAGCCCCAATGCATCATTTTGCTTTTAGTAACAATTGTTTTTACTTTAATTTATGACAGTTGTCAAAACTGTTGGTTCTGCCATAATGTAATGGGATGCTTGTGCCAGGATGGAGAGTGTGGGTTTTAAAGGCCCACACATTGCAGTGAGGCAAGATGGCTCCCAGAGCTACCCACTCACCCACTTGAGACTAGACCAACATGCTTAATTCTAATTTATGCATGGAAGGATTAAGACCATAGAGTAATCCAGGCTTACCTCACATTGGGAGAAACTAGGCCTATTGTTATCTCCCTGTCTACCTGAAAAGCTCAGCATGTAAAGAGGTCTAAGCTGGTTACTGCAGGCTCAGACCGTATGGCTCTAACAAACCTCACAATAATTTAGGAAACTTCACCACTGTTACTAAGCCAAGTTTTACTGTCTGTGTAACATTTTCTGAATGCACGTGAATTTGAGCTTTGGAGAGTTTCTAAGCAAACCATGTTTAACTTACCAAACATTTGCCTTTTTCTGTGTTAGGGGAAGTGGAAAGAACATTGGAGGGAATATTTTAAAGGTCTGACAATCTATATTTCTGCTTTACTTTGCTCCCTGTTTTGTGACTTCAAATATCTGCTGGGGTTCTCTCACCAAAGAGTACTTGCCCCAAACCTGGATCTTGGCATTTAGGAAATTCTCCTTTTTATACCCATTTTTTCCTTTAGATAAGTATACAACACAGTACCTTGAGAAATGGTCCAGAAAAAATAGTGTGCACTTTCTTCCCCTAGGGAAGGACATTGAGTACGACACACATCACTCTAGCTTAAATACAGCACCCGGTCCTTCTCTTTTCAGTGCATGGAGGGAAAGGAGGTTTCACACTTTTCACAGTAATGCAACTTACACACATTGCTGTGTATGGTTTACTTTCATCCCTGTTGCAAGCTCCTAGCTTGCAGCTCCATGGTGACTCTCATGGCTCTGTGACCAAACCTTCTGTGCCAGAGCTCTGGGTCTGCTTCACTCTTCTGGTACACCTGTGTCACATTTGCTGTCTCTGCTGAAAGATTAGTCTCATAGACACCATTAATCAAACATGCTCCAGGATACAATTTACTGTATTTTTAGGTCTATAAGATGCCCCCATGTATAAGACACCCCCTATTTGGGGGGGACTCAGATTTAAGAAAATGGGGGGAGATGTATCCGATGCCCCCTAATTTTTGGCATTATTTTTTAGGGGGAAACCCTAGTCTTATACACAGAAAAATGCAGTACCTTCTTTGGTTACTTTGCATTTGCCATTTCCAAATTATATACAGAAACCTTTTCTGTCAAAGGTGGGCTTGCTGATCATGTTGCAATTCAATTCTGGGACATAAAGAATCTGATCCACATAATTTTCCTTCAATTGATTGCTGAGTTGTCAGTTTAAGGTTCCTGAACATGTACCACAAATCTTTATGGTATATCACCATTTGGCATTTGAATACTTCCATCCACTGATGGTTAATATTCTCATTGCCTCCAAAGAACTCTTTATTATTGCTTGTATACTGTGTACATCCAGAGTCTATTAATCATTTGTTTGATTTTGTATCACAACTGTTAAGAGCTAGACTCTTCTCTTGCAAAATAAAATTGCTTTCTTTGTTCCTATTTCCTTTCTTTGGATTTCTTTGTCCCTTGGGATGTGGTTGCTTAGTGGAAGTGGATTTTGCTGGTTTAGGGGCTCCACAAAATTTGGATATATGTCCTTCTTTGTTACATCTGAAACCAGTTAACTCATTTGGATGGAGACTTGGCTTTGCTCTTAGAGTGAGACATATAGTGTGAGCCATTGAGTTCATCAGTCTTGGTTGGAGAGATTTCTCTCCTTTCAACACAGTCCTCTTTCAAATGGCCAGTTACATTAAGTAGATTTGACTTTGGCTTATCATCCATGAAAGTGGCAAATAATGCCTCAAACTTTGGTCCAAATGACCCCAAACCTGAATCTTGGGATCCAGGTAATTCTCCTTTTTTATCCCTATTTTCCCCCCCTTGTAACCACCACAGATCACTCTGGATGGGGTTGTTGATAAGATCTTTGCCTTCCTTGTAACCTGGAATGAAAGCTTGCTTACCTTTTGCAGCAGGGGCAAAAGAACTCCAGTTTAGATGTGGAACTGGAATAAGATTCCTGGTTACTTTCTAAGAGACCTTGGGAGATCAGTAGCCATGGATGGTGAAACTGATGGAATTAAGCCACTTACCTAGGAGAGCGGTCCAAAACACTAGCCAAGTTTACATACTAAAGCTATTTCTTTATTTTCCTAAAAGTATTTCTGTGCTGCTGTATCAAAAAATATAAGGACAGTGTACGAAAAAGTCTTCAAGAAGCACCAGAAATTTGAAAACAAACATACCGGCCACATCTCTGCTGAAAGAGTCTTCAACAGCATGGGACCAGCAGTGCTGAATGCCTGACTTGTAGTTGAGAATAGTTGGGCCTCTGTAGCCTTTGGGACAACTAGCAGCACTCCTCCATATCTTGGTGACTGAACTGGGATATAAGGGGCTCAGGCAATCCTGAAGATATCCTGGACCCAAGTTGTTCCCATTATCATTCAATGAGAAACTCAGATTTGCCTCTTTATAACATGGGATTTGGCCGTCAGGTTCACGGTAACCAAGTCCATGGATGCTTAGAGTGACAACATAATTAACACGGTTTTTAAAATGACGGCGTTGTAGCTTCAGATTGGAAGCTAGAATTGTCTGGTTTGCCGATTGCTGGCTTGTTGGTGAATATGACAAATGTTTCAGTGCATAATCACTTTCCTGAATAGCTTAATGGGAGAACATTACATTTATCTAATTTGTTAATATTCAAAGCCACATTACAAAGCCATTACAAAGTTTTATCCAGTGCAGTGCAGCCTAAGATATTAGACTCCGAAGCTCCATTTGTCTACAGCCAAACTGTGTGAAGCTTACTAGACACAGGAGCAGATTTGTCAGACATGAAGAGAAGGCAAGCTATGGAAATGCATGATCTTCTAAATACTTAGCAGCAGGCAGATTTTTAATGTTTAGAAATAAGGCCGTTATATTAGATTAACGGCAAACATAGACATCTGCATCATCCCAGCTGAGAATCACAGATGTATGATTCTTTAATTCACAGTCATTCTGTTCACAATGGTTAACCCACACATTTTACATATGCATGCTTTCCTTTTATCTATTTTTATTTATGGAGCACCATCATTGTACTGTCAGTGGGCTTGACTGAGTAACATTTGGAAGGCAGAGGGAGAAACAGATCCCTGTCCTGATAAGCTTGCCATCTACGTTTTGGAGGACAGGAGGAAGGCATTGGAAATATATATATATATGGGATGATTTGGTATCACATGATCTCACCTAAAATGACATGGATTGTAATCCTGTGAACATTTACCTGAATATAGTGGTACTTACTTCTGAGTAAACATGCAGAGGAGGCAGGGGAAGAGAAATGACAACACAGTGGAGAAAAGGCTTTCAACAGAGGTGACTTGTACTGATAATTAGCTTTGCTTGATGTTACAGATAACTGTTAATAAGCCAAAAGTTACTAATGAATATTCTCAGCGGTAGCCCAGGTGGTAGGGAAGAAGGGCAATATATCATCAGATCAAGCTGCCGAAATTCCCTAATTTACCCAATATGAGCTTTGCCTAGAAACAGCTTGCTGAACATGCCATTTTTACCCAGCAGTGTTGCTGTAAAGCAGATGAGCCATAATTAAACGGGCCTCACAAAGGAGAGAGGCAGCGGATTTAATCATCTTGCCATTTATATTACTCTAAATAAGTAAATTGAATGTGTAGTGTGAAGGGCAAACCTTCCAGCCACTTTAAAACCTGTGCAAAATTATTGCTCTGAATGAACACATACCATTTCTTTTAGAACTGAGGCACAATCTGTCGAGCTTAGAACCAGATAAGACAAATGTAAGGAAGACTATTGTGCTTTTCTCTTCCTACCTTGAAATGACTCATATGTAGAAGGAGAAATGTTATAAGCACTCTCTGCTTGTGCTGTCTACTGATACTGAATCCTATGTGCTTTATCAGAACAGATATAGCAATATAGACTGGCTAGGGATTTTTTAAAAGGCTTCCTACACAATAAATACTGAACACAGAAGTTTGTTTGTTTTTTTCAATTTTGGAACTTCACTCTTGCATTCCACCTGCCTTTCATCTACATCCATGTGCCATTATGTCCATCCATCTTGAGAGGCAATGGAGTGTGCCACCGGCGGTGAAGTAAAACTGCTGGAGAATCACAGCACCTGCTGTGTCTGCAGAGACTGGTAACTCATTACTGCTGCCTCCTGCATTGTTTTTGCAGTGTTAGCAGCACAGAAGTGACCTCTCCAGAGCGCTGTGTGTGTATGGAAATTCTGGGCTGCCCAGACAACAAGAGCTCCCTCTCGGCCTCATGGATGTGGTCCAAAGGAAAGCAGAGAATGCATTTGGCACCAGTTTGGCTGCAGGAGTTGCCAGGAGGAGGCAACTCTGAACCCCACTCTGGATTTGTGTAGGGTTTACTCCTTAGCCTTTTTCTTCTCCTTCTCCTGAAGATGTCCCACAGGGTTCTGTAGTCTTTGTGCACTGATTCGGGGGCTGTCTTATGGAAACAAAACAATCTCCAATACTTCTTAAATTGAAATTTATCTTTGATGGGGTTACTATGGGCTCTTTGAGTTAGTTAGGAATGTCTGGAGTTGATCCAGTTAGCGCAAGTGAGGTTCTGTGAAAAGCATCCTAGTTTTGATATACACAGAGAGCAGGATCAGCAGGAGTCATGAACTGCCTGTATTTACTCCCATATACACTTGTTTTTATTAATGGGGAAAGGAAGAAAAGCCGTCCCCTTTTGCTGGCAACAGTAGAACAGTAGTGGACGAGGGTGAGGAATATGGCCTGAGGACCTTCCAGGGAGCCAGACTGGCTGCATTGAACCCCCAGGCCTGAGGTTCCCCATCCTTGTAATACAAGATTTTCATTGTACTGTTTCCCTTGATGCATCCTGATTCTTAACCCATATGCATAGCAAACTAGAAGCTAATGAGGAAACTTACAGGTTTTGAAGCTCTGTATTTGCATTTCAGAGCACATGGCGCTCTGGATCAGGGTGAAAATATAATTTATGTTTATATGCTCTAAATGTGGTTTGCCAGCACTTATTAATTCCTGATTATTACTAGTTGCCTGCCTGCTCTAAAATATTTGATTCTAAGCCGCTAGGAAATTAATCACTCGCTCCTGTGTTTTACCATTATCCACCCATAAATGAGGTTCTCATTTTTATTAAAATCTGAAGCACTGTTTCATTTTTATTTGGATTAAACATATTGCACAACTCAAATATATTGCTAAACAAATAAAGCAGTTTTATATTTAGTGTTCGGTGAACAACTGCATGTAAAGATGAATTTTATACTCAACCGTGCTGAATGAGAGTATAAATCCTGGATGAGCATTTCTGCTAGTGCTCCAGACAAGCCAGTCTCAGAAGCACTAAACCATATTCTGCTGAGCTTCAGACATTCCTTCTCATCATTTTTCTTGTTGCGTTTCTTCATAAAGTAAAATATCTCCTGGTGCTTTCCTGTTTGCTATTTGATGTCAAAAAAATGACAGTGGTAGCCTGTGAAATGGTTGCTAATTACATTATCAAAATGAATTAGCAAAAGAAAAACATTCCTGTTTTCATTGGGTGTTTTGTTTCTTAACATAGCATAAAGGTAAAGAATATACATTACTTTCTACATAAACTTGTAATTTTTTAAATCAAGATTAGGGGTGAGTGGGCTTCCTCCATTCCTGTCTTTTATCGTTCCATCAACTTGTACTCCTTGACTTTCATACTTCCCGAATTGCAATTTCACTAGGACAATTTCTAAAATTCATTCTGGAATTGGTGCATTCAGAGTTTATTGCAGTTTTCAGTTCACTCATTCATCACAGTTCTTTGGGACACATTTCTTTTTTTCCCATTTCGTTTTTAATTTGTATACAGTGGTGCCCCGCAAGACGAATGCCTCGCAAGACGAAAAACTCGCTAGACGAAAGAGTTTTCCGTTTTTTGAGTCGTTCCGCAAGACGAATTTCCCTATGGGCTTGCTTCACAAGACAAAACGTCTTGCGAGTTCTTGCGAGTTTGTTTCCTTTTTCTTAAAGCCGCTAAGCCGTTAATAGCCGCTAAGCCGCTAATAGCCGTGCTTCGCAAGACGAAAAAACCACAAGACGAAGAGACTCGCGGAACGGATTAATTTAGTCTTGCGAGGCACCACTGTACAGCCTTTCTATATTGCTACACATGAGGTGGTTTACAAGCCATAGAGACATCTCTATTCACCTGAAACCTACCTTTCCGTGTTTAGGGAATAACCTTTTCTAGACATGAATGAGAGGGTGGCAGAAGTTTATCAGTTGAGGTAGCATATAAATAGGGCTTGAATTAGAAAACATAGCTAGGTGAATAACACTGAGGTAATGTGTGAGGAACTTGCCTGTGGTTTTTTCCTTCTCTTCTGCTATGTATGTCCAGCACATTTTTTCCAAGAAGTATCAGAGCAGCTTTATTTTCCAAATATCCAAAACTTCCAATGACTGGGTAAGGCCTGTTCTTATAGAATATTTCTTGGCTAGGCTTGTTTTTAATCCTAGATAAATGTATATGCAATTCAATATAGGTCATTGCTCATGTTTGGAAGATGAAACAGGGTTCCATTTATAAATTCATTTTCTATATGAAGACCATATCCATATGTCCCTTGTATAGATTGTGAAACGTTTTCATATGGATGCTGAACAGAACAAGTCAACTATAACAAAGTAGGCCAATGTATTTTTAAAAGATTTTAGCAGTAGGGGGAAATTCATATACCTTAAATGAGCAGGGGACGCGGGTGGCCTGTGGTCTAAACCACTGAGCCTCTTGGGCTTGCCAATCAGAAGGTCGGCAGTTCGAATCCCTGCGAAGGGGTGAGCTCCCACTGCTCAGTCCCAGCTCCTGCCAACCTAGCAGTTCGAAAGCATGGCAAAAAGTGCAAGTAGATAAATAGGTACCGCTCTGGTGGGAAGGTAAACGGCGTTTCCGTGCGCTGCTCTGGTTTCTGTGTTCCGTTGCGCCAGAAGCGGCTTAGTCATGCTGGTCACATGACCTGGAATAACCATCTGTGGACAAACACCAGCTCCCTCAGCCTGTAAAGTGAAATGAGCGCCAGAGTTGTCTGCGACTGGACTTAACTGTCAGGGGTCCTTTACCTTTACCTTTAAATTAGCAGAAGCACCCCAAGGCCTAGTTCATACCTGGTGAGCTCTGTGAGTGCCAGCAATCATCTGTCACGGGTGAAATCTTATTGGTTCACTTCACACAAACCAGGAGATGTTACATATGAATCAGCTGTTAGGCTAAGAGCCTAATTGTAAATAATTCCACTTGTAATAATGACTTATTACTTCAAAATAAATGTGTTAGCAGAGCAGGGCATAAGGACTGGCAGGTGAGAATAACTTCTGATGCTACAGAACAATTGACACAATAGAGGGAAAGGAACGAAGAGGGGGTCTCTCTCTCTCTCTCTCTCTCTGTGTGTGTGTGTGTTTAAAGGGCAAGTAGAGCCCTGTCCATTTGGTTCTTGAAGGAGAGGTGTGCATTTCTCACTTTGGATGCTGCAGGGAAAGTGTAGACAAGCAACACAGTTCTTATCCTAATGCATAATGTAACATACAAAGCTAGCTGGAATCTACTCGGAGTCGCATAGTGATTTCATGCTCTTTATTGCAGCTCGTAAAACAGTGAATGAATTTCCCCCGAAACCTCTGGCTTTATATACATTATTAACACAATGGGTCCCCTCTGATTGGCTGATTCTGCTTCCCTCCTGGAGCCTGATTGGGCTGCTCCCACAGGCCAATCAGTTGTTACGTTCTAGGATCCTATCTGCCTATTGTTCTAGGATCCAAGCTTAGTACATAACACTAGCCTTAGAAGACAACGATGATATAAAGAGCTGCTTTTTAAGTATCACATTTGTTAATGAATTGGAAAAGATTACGAAGAGAACTAGGGGGTTGATCAAGGATATTGGGGGTGAGAGCTTTCATGTGAAGGATGAATAGCTTAGCATAATGAAAATTAGAGAGAATGTCATACATTAACAATTTACAACTAATTAAGTGAGGGCCCAGAAAAGGTACTTGTTCATCCAATCAACTGTGTGAACATAGCAAGGAGTTAAAAGGTTAAATTAAAGGAGGATGGAAAATAATGAGTAAAGCATTCTAACAACATTTCGGTTGTGGAACAACTTCCCTTCTTCCCATGAGACTTTCATGGATAGACATCTGTCAGCTATGATTTAAAGCAGATGACCCACAGAGCATCTTTATACTGTGTAATATAAATTTTGCATTATAAGTAAGGGCAAGAAACACAACCTAAGCAATATTTTTACTTTGAGAAACAAAAGATTGGATAAAAATCACTTTGAGGAATCCATCAACTTCACATTATAGGGCCTTTTCTATATAAAGTTTATTTAGCACAGTCAGTCACTTGTTAGTAATTTGTTGCTGTAAACAAGGCTATATTCTATTAGGGAGATCTTACAGTTTCTCAGCCAAAATAATTCTGTCAGTAGAGAAGCTTAATGACCTTCCCTAGCTCCAGTGTAATGCATACCATATGCAGTACGATGCAAGAGCCACAAGGACTTGCTGGTTTGGGGACACAAATTCTTGCAGTAAGAATATCCTTCTACCACTCATTACATGAGATTGGCTTATTATGCTACTGGCATTGACAAGGAAAAAAGGAGAAGAACAGAAGGCTTGATCATCTGGGGGAAAGTCTCTTCATCATGAAGATATGTTTAAGAAAGCGTGTTCTCCTTCATAGAGAGCATGTGTTGCGGTGGAGTCTGAACAGGCCACCCCTCTGTTGCTGGGCGGGTTAGTATGGATGACCATCCGCAGTGATTGGGCGGTTGGGTTACTGGGCAAATTTTGGTGTTGCCATTTAGGGGGACGGACCAAAGGTTATAAAATCAAGCCATGCAGCACTGACTGGGCTCTTTTGCTGCGTGCATCGGATCACCCACCCACCCTCCCTAATCTAGGGCTATTGCGTTGACCTTGCTATGCCTGTCATGGCGTTGTCTGCTTTTGGGGCAGGGGCCTGGTAGGAATTTTGTCCATTTGGCTGATTGGCTGGTGCCATTTGGTTTTTGCCTACTGCGTAGCAAATCGTCACAACTTGTAAGGTTGCGGTTAGGCATTCGTTAATTTTTGGTTGGTGGAGGGGATGTGGTTGCAGTGCCTGCCCCTCCAATGCTACTGCAGCAAGGGAATTCCATTAAAGGAATCCAGGGGCTTGCCATTCTTTCGTCCGTACCCCTGAATGGGGCTTAGGGCCGCGCAAGCCCCCGGGAGCATGCGGGGAGGGGGGATGAGGGTCTGGTGCCCGGCTCCATGCTCTCCCCAATATTGTTTTCCCTCACTGGCTTTCGCTGGAATCCGGAAGTCAGTTCTGTCCCTGGGCGTGGGGACAGATAGTCATAACCAATGCCTAAGCATGAACTCACATTTATGTATTTTAATAAAGTTGTGGCCAAAATTATGCCAAAAACCTTAAACAAAAATTATGTGTGAATTGTGAATTATTTAGGGGTGGCTTGGGGGACCTCGACACGCAAAATAGATAACCCTTTACGCATTTTCTTGCATAAGTATACCCACTCAGTGGCATAGCGTGGGTTGCCAGTGCCTGTGGCTGTGCAGAGGTGGGAGGGAGGGAAACAAATGAAGTACGCATACACATTTGACTGCCTAACAGTGTCTGCGTCACCCAGGAGATCGCAGCCACGGAGAGAAGAAAAGAAGAGTCGTTCCATTGTCTGGAGAGGTCACTTCCTGGCTCACATGGAGATGCTGTTTTCAATGGAGCCCAGGGATGGAAATGGGCAGCTGTATTGAGGCAGCACCGGGTATTGAAATTTTGCGCCCCTAACAATTTTGCGCCGGGGCAACTGGCCCTGTGCCCCACCCCCCACTATGCCACTGTACCCACTAGCCCATTATAAGCATTCCAAATTGCTAACATCTAAAATTAATTCTGTGTATCTTAGGAGGGGTTAATTTTATTTTAAAAATGCTTTTTCTGAAATGTTTATTTATGATCATTTCCTGGTAAACTGTTTAAAAGTAACAAGTCACTGAAAAGCCACACAATTAAATCCAAAGTTTTAAGTGCTATGTTGTAGTTTGGAATTTCACATATTTCTAAATCTACACACACACACATACACACACCATTAATATTGCTATCGTATTATAGTCATGAGACTATGGAAGTTGTAGGTTGCAAAATTCGTTGTTAATTGATTTTAAAAAACACTTTTTCCATTAACCAAACCCCGGAGAAATCTTTCAATTGATTCTGGGGGGGGGGGGGAGGAGGTTAAGACCCCAAATGAGCAATTTATTGTTAATGAAAGGAAACAATAGTTTCAACCTCCCAATTCAATCTGACAATATTAGTTTAAAATGTAACTGATTTGGCTTTTATTAAACCTATGCAATGCCTCATTGATTCTTATCATAATATCTGAAATATTGGAAGGGCAAGCAATTATGCTGAATAATTTACAAAAGCCTTTTAGTATAGAATATGTTTAAATGAATAAGCTTCAAACTGAGCATGGGAAAATCTTTAAATTGAGATCTCACCATAGGGTTTGAGTAGCACACCTTGGGGGGGTGTCGAATTCCATGATCAACACAAGGCAGGTACAACATTTCAGGGGCTCATTGTGTATGCTCTGGAGTTGTTGGCATAATGAAAGGTCAGTGATGTCGCTTCTCACTGTGCCAAATGTTGGTGCATATATATATATATATACTTATATCCATAATTTCTGGATCCATGTTAGGGACAAGTACTCTTTGGTGAGAGAACCCCAGCAGAGTTTTAAAGTCACAAAATATGCACCAAAGTAAACCATGGAAATATAGGCCGTTAGACCTTTAAAATATGGCCTTCCAAATCATGTCCTCCAAATCATGGAGAGCCACGTGTTGCGGTGAGATCACCAAACTGCCTTCTTGTTGCTGGGGTGGGCCCATTTGGATGAACTCCGCACCTCATTGGTTGCCCCTTGGTTGCTGGGGAAAATTTTCTGTTGGTTGGGGTTTGATTGGCAACTAAGGGGCTGCACGAGGCGAAGTACTTTCTCTTTCGCATCGTGCAGCGGATCTCCCGCCCTCCCTCTAATTTAAGATTGTGTTTTTGACCTTGCTATACCTGTCTAGGGGTCGTCTGTTTTGGAGCAGGGGTCCGGTAGGAATTTTGCCACTTGGCTGATTATCTGGTGCCATTTGGTTTTTGCCTACCGTGTAGCAAATCGTCACAACTTTGTAAGGTTGGCAGTTAGGCATTGGTTCATTCTTTGGTGGAGGGGATTATGGATTGGCTATGCCTGCCCCTCATTTTTGTTGTTGCTGCTGCTAAGGAATTCCGTTAAAGGAATCCAGGGGCTCAATTTGCTCTGTCCGATCCCCTCTCAGGGGTAGAGCCATGCCAGAGTTCCTGGGAGCATCTGGGGTGAACTAAGAGGCGGAAATCCGCCTCTGTGCTCCCCCAGTATGTTTTCCCTTACTGACCTCTGGAGGTTCCAGTTGTCAGTCCTCTTCCTGCCGGTGCAGGTTCAGGTAGTCTGAACCAATGCCTAAGCAACCACTCACATGCTCTAATAAAGTTGTGGCCAAATTAATGCCAAAAACTCTTAAACAAATATTCTGTTTCTTGTGTGATTTATTTTGGAGGGGTTTGGGGGTCTTCACACGCAAGTGAGTTCCAACGTTTTCCTATTCCCCCAGCATACACATTTGGTAAGATGTGTTTTTTTTTTATAATTTAAAAAAAAAAAATGGTTTACTTACAGACTCTTCAAAGATCTGGTTCATGTGCTTTTTCATACATCAGCCAGAAATGTTGCACAGGCAGTAAAACTTAGTTCAGTTACAAAGTGGTAACTGAGGAACTCAAGAGGGGTTGGTGAGAGACATGTGGTTTTTCTGGAGTAACCAGCTCAAACTTCTTCACACGCTGAGCTTCTCAGGTGCACTGGAGGGGCGTGGGGTGGGGGGAGAAATAGGCATGGTTATCTATTTCCTCCCAAGATAAGGGAAGTGCCATAGTTAAGCCTAGCAGGACAGCTTACTCCTTGGTTTTAACCCCTTCCTGCATTAATTAGACTTAAGCATGTTGGTAATATGAAGCTGGTTGTCCTACACCAAACACCTTCAAGCAGTAAAAATGGGGCTTAGTTTGATCTAGCAGCAAAGCTGGTTCCTTGGCACTTTGGAATCCTGTAAGCATGTGAAGCAGGCATCTAGTTAAGCATGATCTCAATAGGTTACCAGGCTGCAGTAGACCTACTTTACATACTAGTGTAGAATAGGCATGCAAGCATCTTAGAATATAGCGGGTGAGTCTGTTTCATTCAAAGCCAATAGGAGCTTGACGTTCCTGCCTTTGTTTCTCTCCCCTATTTTTTACACCACTTTAAGTCTCTCAACAAATTGGCTACAATGCTTTTCTGGGATTTTGGGGGGTTGGAGGCATCATATTTGCATCCCATATTTCCTCCTAAAAGCTTAGAATGGCTTAGATGGAATTATCCGATTATCTGATTTTATCTTCATCGCAACCCTTCTGACGTGTGTTAAGTTGAGAGAGTGACGGTTGCCTAGCAAGCTTCAAAGCTAAAATCGAAACATAGCACTCAAGCCACTATAATATAATTCATTTCAAACACCAAAGAAGGATTATAAGAGAAAGTTAATAAACTAGCATAGCTTATAATATCGGCAAAACTGGACCATGGTGTGCATGTACCGTGGGCTGCCTGAACTAGCCTGAGGCAATTATAAGGAAAATGGTACTCATTGGCCTATTCACTGTTTTTTCTTTTCTTTACGTTGTGGTTTCTTGTCTCTATCTCCTATATGAATATTATCAGGGGATTGGACAATGTACTGACTCGTAGCAAAGATGAAAGTTAAAGTGTGGATTTGCACAGCAAACATTAGCAGTTTTGATAATTTAATACAGTACATAGTTCTCATCATGGCAGAATGATCATTTGTTCATTTAGTTGTATTTGTATCTATGATCCTGTGCGATCCTCTTAGAATCTTGACTCTTTTTCATTCTAGGTTAAAGTAAATCCAGGTGTTTAAGGTGGAGCCCCTTTCCTTTCCAAAAAGTAAGCAGTGATTAAACATTGTGACAGGTCTCCTTCCTTGCCCTAGCTCCCAAAACAACACTCACATGACTGGTAGGCATGGGGAGTTCTGAAAAACGTTAATACGTGAACCAAAATCTGGAGCTTTTCTGCACTGCCACCACCGGCTGAGAGTGAAAATAGAGCCAACTTTAGTGGAAGGAAAGGCTAAACAGAGGCTCTGAAACAGTGAAAGTGCAGATTAGAAGTCACTGAACTTGTCGGGATGGAGGTAGGTCTAGCGGAGAACCAAGCAGTCTCTCCTTCTTGTTTTGGAAAGACCCTTGCAAACAAAGCTCAGGTTTCCCTCGAGACCAAAAATCCTAATTGTGATTTTGTTTCTTCCCAGTTTTTTTACCGGCGTGTGGCTAAAATTTATATTCAGGTGCTTGGAAAACAGGACTTTTATAATTAAACTACCCAGTCAGTAACCCCTCTTCTAATTAACAATCTGGGAATCTGAAGAATGAATGAGCTCAGTGACAAGTTATATTTCTCTCAGCAAAATACCTCTCCCTCCACCCACCCAGAATTATCTTTTTTGGAGGATCTAATAGTTGCTTGTTCTGTAATGTTTTTGTTGTCATCATGCTGCTTAACTGAACAGGTTAGTTTGCCTTATGCACAACTTTGTCTTAAGACTGTGGTTGGCGGGTGTCAAACCCACCAAAGTGAAGTTTGAACAGCAACAACAAAAAGTCTGTTTCAGGCAGCATGTGCACTGTGGCAAAAAGTAAAGGAGGGGAAAGTATTGAACCAGAATTACTTGCTTAGGAAGTTGGAAGAGTGCTCAGGGATTTCTCAAAGGCATCTGGTTGGCCTGGACTAGATGGACCTTTAGCCTGATATAGCTGTTTTTTCCTCATCTTCTTACTCACATGTGGCACTAGGTTGCTGTTCCCTGGGCTTAAAATTCCAGCCCAATAGTCAGGGAAGCAAATGCACATCCTCAGCCAGATTTTTTTTAATGCCAGGACCAATCAAGTGTTCAGTAGGAGAGAGGTGGCAGAGTGCTAGACTCAGTTCATCCCATGCTCCTCATACTCTAAGCAGATCGCCAGTGCTGAAAACCTGGAGCCACACAGAACCCCAGCTGCTATCTCGGGTTTTCAGCCGGATGTCAGTAGAAGCCTCTTTCAATGGACACATGAAATGTTTCCAAATGGCAGTTTAATACTGCAAATGGGTCATTCATATATTTCAAATGGGTTGCTGGCAACAGTTGTTTGCAAAAAAACCAGCAACAACAAAACACTTTACAATTTTTCCATGGAAAGGGTAAACCTGGATTAAAAATACAGGCTGGCATTTTGATGCTGATGATTCCACATGGATACTACAAAACAACTTGCACATGTGATCAGCGCCCATCTGGAGGCACCCATTGTCTTAGTTGGACTGCACCAAATAGATTTAAGCCATCTATGTCAATCTCTGTTCACTTTAATGGCCACAAGTGTTTGTGCGGAATACATGTGATCAAATCACAGTCCTGCCTAACACTCTATCCTGGACCACTGCAAGTAGCACCATAATGGAAAGAACATCAGAATGGAATCAGCGTTACTCCCTGGTGCTGCTAATGCCTTTGTGATGTTTTATGTCCTATGCCTGTATCATGACTGAGATACCTTAGCAGACCTATTGGCATTACGAATTCTCACTTCATGAGATGTTTCAAACATTTAACAGTGTGTGTTTTCTTTTCTTGTATCTTCAGTTCCTTTATTGGCACTTCACTCTTCTTTGCTTTTGTATCAATTAAGTATAATTATGTTTTGATGCAATTTAGATGCTACTTTAATGTTCTTGAAAGTAAATTTCAGATAATTGCATTTCAACGAAAAACAAGTATGTGAGTTTTCAGAAAGTAGTACTGGATTCCTTAAGTATCTTGTTTTACATAAAGACAGGGAGCTCTGAAACAAGTATTTATTCACCAGTTAGCAAAAGTTGTATCAGGATAGGGACACATGAACAAATACAGTCTGTAAACCGTTCAGACTTCATCTTCCAGTCTCTGAACATTTGATGGCTCCTTTGGGTTGGATGGCACCTCAAAGGTTAGGGGAGTGCAAATCATTTTGCAAGTAGAGTTGCCATGTGCTTGTAATTTTTATGTTCATATTTTAGGAGCTCTGTCTATGAGTCAAGAAACTTATGTGTGGACTTTGTTCACATGGTTTATTTTTATGGGTATTTCTCAGAATCAATGAAAGATCAGTAAGCTAACAGTAAATTTTGATATAAAATCAGAATGCATTTTCTACTTTGAACTGAATTAATAATATTTCCTTGATCAATATAGTGCAGCCTACATTGTTATGAGCCTCATATTGCTTCACTTTAAAGTAATGTTGCCAGATACATACATTTCCCTCCATATTTAATAATTACATCACAGGAGCCAATCCACGTGATTGTGATCTATATCTGCTAGAGCAACCCTATATAAGTTTTTAAAAAAGAAAACGAAAGCATCACCCATTTTGTTTAAAGAGGTTTCTATCTTCCTTGTCATCAACAATGGTGTTAATACTATTTTTATTTTCTCTGTTTCTTCAGTCCCTTACCCAATAACTTTGATTCGCTGTCATAAAGCTCTCCTTTTTTGTGTTTGGTATAATGCAGGGCCTTTTATAGGGCTCCAGCTGTCTCACCTTTTTAAAATTTGCAAGTTCTGGAAATCTCAGATTTCACAAGATTTCAGCACAATGTGCTCTCACAGTCACATATTGCTGTCCCATCACGTGAGCACATACTGTACTAGCCTGAGGCAGGAATAGGAAGAGGTTGGCATCCATATCTTTCCATCCAACCACCACCACCCATCACAGAACCTGCAGGCTAGCCTATTTTCCATAGTGTAACCCTTCCTATCTACAACCCCTAAGGTTTGATATTGTGTGGTGGCTTCCTTCCCTCACCCATAAGTAGGGCTGGAACCCAGTGCCCACAATTAGAAGAAGAGGAGTTTGGATTTGATATCCCACTTTATCACTACCCTAAGGCATCTCAAAGTGGCTAACATTCTCCTTTCCCTTCCTCCCCCACAACAAACACTCTGTGAGGTGAGTGGGGCTGAGAGACTTCAGAGAAGTGTGACTAGCCCAAGGTCACCCAGCAGGTGCATGTGGAGGAGTGGAGACACGAACCCGGTTCACTGCTCTTAACCACTACACCAGTCCAGGAGAATACAGTGGTCAAAAGCTACAGAGAGATTAAGAAGCAAGAGCACACTTTCCTTGCAAATGTCATCCATCAGGGGAACCAAGGCCAGACAGAATTCAGTGCAGGTTCTGCGCTGAAGCTGCTGGAACCACACCCAAATCATAGATTACTTTTAGCAACTCCATTCACTCCAGAGGAGAGGGTGTTACTTGAGAGAGTGGTCTTTATTCCCAATGAGTCCTTGCCTGGACTCATTTCCAGTGTTGTCTCTCACTCGGGCTTGTAACCCATTTAGCTGCACTGTCAGAAGCTGAACTCACCCTGGGTGCAGATGGCCTCTCATTAATCTTGTCACAGAATCCTGGCTCTGGAGCCCAGGGCTAGGTCTAAAGCCAGGCCTCCTTGGTCCTCTACGGACAAGGAGTCCCAAGACTGATGTATATTCTCAGCATTATGGGTTTTGCTATCATCTGAAATGATGGACAAAAAGATGGAATTCCCGTAGTTTAAAAATAAAGAGTAAGCTTTTCTTTTTAGTACCCAAGATGCCAGAATGGCTTATTCAGAGATACAGGGTTGCACAGGTAAATATGTAATTAGAAAAAGGAATAGGTATATATTTACTCAAAAGACAGTCATATGAGTCTCTCAGGTAAACATTGTAAGTAGTTTGGCTGTGTTTGCAAAAGTGTAATTAAGGAAATATATATTATAACTCACTTCGAAACCAAGAGGCATATCTCTGGGTAATTCTCAATTAATCAGGCTGCCTTCCCTGTGAATTAACACTTTCCTAGCTAAACAATGCTCTGGGCTGATTACAAAGAACCCTGTTACTTGCATCTAGATGGATAATAGTTGGGTGAAGTAGCCTATTTTTAATTTTTTTACTTATTAACTTTCTGTACTGCCCTCAATCCAAGGATCACAGGGTGGTTTGCAATATAGAAAGAGAAAAATGCATAATGATAACAAACAAAAACAATACCCCACCCCCACAGTTTGAAAGGCCATCAATTGTTTAATTAGCCAAAGATCTGGGAGAAGAGGAATGTTTTGTCTGGCATGTAAAGATAGGAGGGAAAGGCGCCAGGCAAGCCTCCTTAGGGAGAGCATTCCATAAATGGTGAGCCATTGCTGATGGCTGGCCATTAGTTCTGTTTAATCCTTTTGGGTCATCATTGAGAATCACAGCGGTACCTCGGGTTAAGAACTTACCGTATTTTGTTCTGAAGGTCCGTTCTTAACCTGAAACAGTTCTTAACCTGAGATACCACTTTAGCTAATGGAGCCTCCTGCTGATGCCGCTGCGCTGCCACCATGTGATTTCTGTTCTCATCCTGAAGCAAAGTTCTTAACTTGAGGTACTATTTCTGGGTTAGCCGAGTCTGTAACCTGAAGCGTCTGTAACCCAAGGTACCACTGTACCTGCTGTTTAGAGGTAACAGGAGATAGCTGCAATCTCTGTACGTATTTTGAATGGGAAAGCCATCAAAGTATACTCTCTATTTCTCTCCCTCTCCCCACAAACACCAGCTAAATTGAGGGGACATGTGTTTTATGTGTGTAAACTTGAAGATACAGATGTGAAAGAAGGAGAGGAAGAGGAAGAGACAGACAGACATACTTGGGAAGAAACTTAAAGCACTTTGAGGATGTATGGTCTCTGTTTGGAAATCTGATGTTTTTCAGGAATGTCTGCTGTTGGCTTCCACTCAAGCAAATATTATAAAAATGTGTAAATACTCCCTCATTAAAAGAATCCAAACTCAGATAGTGCTACCTGTGTATCACTACCTGTGTTCAACTTCTCCCTATTTGGGAAAGTAGGAGGCATTCTACCACCAGAATATTTTTGAAGGGAACTGCTGTTTTCTTAGGGAGGGGGGCACACACCACCAAATAATTATCATAATTCTTCTTATGGGAACAAATTCATTCAGTCATTCATTCTGATATATATGGGATTATTGTACCTTATGCAGTAAGCAGAAGCTCCTCGCCCCCCGCCATCAAGACCAATGAAGGCTGCTTGTTGCTGTGATCAGTAGGCCACAGCTAACCATATGCAGAATCATGTATATAATCACACACATTCACCTTGCAAAGTGTTGATTATTGATAACAGGAGATGACAGGTTTTAAGCACCCCAGCTGTCAAGGCAGGTGAAGACTATCCTAACAAACAGTAGGAAGAGAGGTTTTTCTGAAAAGGCCTGCTGGGAACAATCTGAAACACAAATCGTTGTTGACATATCAAGGTTTAATTATCTATTCTTGAGAACTAACAATCCAATCCTAAGTCTTGCTCTGCCAGCAAATAAATTGTTCAGGCGAGGTGTGCTGACTGCTATCAGTGTAGCATCTGACAGTATTTGCTACAACGGCAAATTTAAGGACATTATAACGTGGGCACTTTTACCAGCACACATCTTCAGTGTGGGTATGCGTGTGGACATAATATCTGTGTTAATCTTACAGAAAGGGAAGTTGCATATGCTGAGTAGACAAGTGGATTTCTGTGTTTGGTGAGAAAACCAAGGTGCATATGAGATCAGAGGACACGGTATCCATTTTGAACAGTAATATTACTTTAGCTGAAGGTCCATACATTTGCTGATTTTGAAAGCTACAGTACTCTGATTTTCTTTACCATTTTTAATCAGTTCAGTAACTGAGTAGCTTTTAAAAAAAATTATCTCACCTCTGGCCAATCAGAAATCTCCCAAAATCTTAACAATTAGAATAATCAAATCATAAATGTTATTGCACACCACTAAATCTCCAAGTGGTGCGAGATTCCAGGAGTTCCAGAATGAGGGACGGCGGAGACTGTGTTGTCTTTAGTATATACATTATGGTTTATTTACAGACATGTACAATCTAAGCCTAAGATGGAGGGGTTCACAGCATTAACACCCCAAGAGGGTCTTGTTTTTCCCATAACCACAAACCTAAGATTCAAACAGGCCATTGCTCTCAAATGCTGCTGTGACTCTCCTGCTTCCTGCTTTACTTTTAGGTCCCATTACTGCCTCTACCCCTAAGCTTCTAACTCTCTGCTCTAAACCCCGGCTTTATCTGTGGCTTTATCTGTTGAGGGAGGGGTCCCACCTATTTGCCATCTCACACTGAGTCTCTTTGATCCTTTGTCTTCTTAATGGCCCATCACCCCAGGCAATTATCTCATCATCGGGAACCTAACCAAACTTAATTAGCTTTCAACACATGTTGATCCAAGGATTAGAGAGGTCCAGCACACAGCCTTAATTAGATTTTAACACTTTGCTGGATCTGGCAATTATAGTGGTCTGGCAAGTTCCTCGTTCCAAGGACTTACAAGTGTATATAGCACCCACAAACTCATAACACTATTCCCCTCCAAGAACCAGACATCTGTCCCCAGATGTACAACAAAGGGGGGTGGGAAATACAACTTATCAGACAAGTTAGCAAAGGCATTAGAACATGCACCACAAAACTGACAGTAAAACACAACTACACTTTTAACCCACCCCAATACAACAACATCTTATTCCTTTCCCTTGTACTGCTGCTGAACGTGGTTTTAAAACACACATTTATCTGAACAATTCCTAAAGATTAAATAAAGCATGCAGAAAGCGTAAACCAACAGCATTTTGTAATGCAATGACAAAACTTTCAAGAAAGATCCTTAAGGTAAATAAGTACACAATCCCCAAAGATGCAAAGTTGCCTGCATGGCTCTTTGTTCTGGGATTTTACAGAGTTCTCAGTTCAGTTTGATCAACAACTACTCTTGGTCTCAAATCACAGGCTTAGTCTTTTCAGAGCCTTCAATTCATCCTTGCCTCCTGCCCTCCAAACGTGCGCTCCAGTCCCTAAACAGTTTCTGTAGCCACACACAGGCTTCAAAACACCATCAGCTTCCTCTCTGGCACACTGGAGATTCCTTTCATCTTTATGCCTCTTACTGCATCTGGGCCAGTGCACATCACCCCCAGCCTCAAACTGCAAATCAAAGTCCTGCCGCTAGTCTTTATCTGGAAGCACCTTATTCTGGAATAGTTGGCCCAGTCCACCCAAGTTGGCAAGCAAGAATTTCCTCTTTTCTTACTCCAAACACTCCTTGCATGCTTCGTTGTCCCAAACAAAAGAAGGTAACCTTCCCAATGGCTTTTGCCACCCAAACCCACAGGACCCTGGGTGACCCTGGCCGCTGGAGCCTGCTTAAGGGCTGCACCCAGTATAAGAACTTGTCCCCTTTCTGTAAGACCATTTTGGCGCACCCAAGAAGCAGAATCATTGGGGTTTTTAAAAATTATTATTCTCACCCAATTCAGCAGGAGCAAGCTGCTCTTCTGTAGCATGCACACAAGCTTTTATTGCACGTTATCACACGCCTCCAATTCCTCCTGCTGCAACCATTTTTCTAGCACCTCCACAGATCCAGCAAGCGCCAACTGCTCTTCTGCCATTCACACACATATGCCTCAAGCTTTCCTTGCATGTTCTCCACTTAGGAAAACAATTCTTAAGTTGTGGGTGAACATATCAGACGACACAGTGATTCTTCAAACAGCTCTTGTTTATTCACAGGCCAGAACAGAACTGAACTGAACTGAAGGGTTCATCCAGCCTGCTTATATAGAGCTCCACTACAACACAACTGTAACAACTTTCTGTAACTATCCAATCACTGAACGTCACTTTCAATCCCTTATTTGCATATGTGAACCTGAGTGAAAACTATCTACAGTAACCCCCTGCTGGCCCAGGGTGAAAACTTCAGTACATAACAACAATGTCATTGCCTCTCCTTGCATGCTCACACACACCTCCCAATTCCTCCTGCTCATGCACATGCATTCCTATTGCTGCAGCGCAGATACCATTTTTAATATGTCACAACTGAGTGTCTGATGTGGAACTTTCTATGGCATTGCATTATGGGAAATTTAAACTGCTTGCAGCCATTCAACTGCCATAGGAGGTGCACAGATATCGCTGGGTAAAGCCACCACCAGTTTGCAGTGCTGGTTAGCAGAAGTGCTCGTGGTGGGGGTGAAGGCAGGAAGGTAGATGTCAGCCCAGGTGGAGCAGTTGGGGCACATTGGCTCCCACATGTACCATAGCATGATGGGTTGTGCTACTCCAGGCATCCTACTGTTAATCAATATAGAATACTGTTTTGCCTTCCTAAAAGTACCCAAAATATCAAGCTGGGGCGTTATCAGGGATCTCAACGCCCTAACAACAGAGTCAACTTTTCCCAAAAGTCCCCCATTGGGCTTCGTGTGGGCAAAGGACACAACAGAGAGGTTGGGGAGGCACACTCGTATGGGTGCTACTATGGTAGGTAAGATTAACAAGACTTACGATCATACAGAATAAGCAGTACCAAGTTTTCCCCAAATGTGTTTCACCTTCTGACTTTTAAAAATAAAAGCATACTGATTAGTTTCTCTTTCTCATAGGTTGGGACTAAAGAGGACAACCCTCCTCACATAATATACAGATCGCTATTAAATTATGACTTTTTTCAAAACAAAAATCAAAAAACACGAAGCAGCTAAAAATCTTAATCCAGGTGATGGCCTAAATTTTATTTGTTTATTTAATATTTCATAAAATTCATACACCGCTTGTGTTGTTTTTTTAAAAAAAACAACAAAAACAACTCCTTCAAAACTATTTATAAAAAGATAAAGCAAGATAATGAAGAAAATATTGCAACCATACTTTAAAATAGGAAAAGTTAAAATAGATTAAGATTACCTCAACATTATAACCATCTGTTTATGATGTTAAATTGTAAAGCTGTGTCATTGGTGAGTTAAATTCTATCTAGTTTCTCAAGTCTCACCTTAAGAGGGCATATATATATAATATTGAAGAATGTTTTGGGATCCCTTGGGATAAAAGCTGATTCATAAATGTCAGTTGCTATTATTAAGAGAGACTGAAAAAAGATTGCATTTTCACACCCAGCTGCTCTTTGTTTTTCATTCTTATTTAAATACGGCAAGTTGGCTAGCAAGGTCAGTAAGTGATTTAATGGGGGACTCAGAATAGCTCTTGTTTTGGATGAACAGCTCTTTGGCCTGTTGAAGTCAACAGAGCTGTGATATACTAGCATAAACACAGAATGCTATAAATAGTTGGAAGAATCCCAGAAAGACGTGGATCAGATCAGGCCAAGAAAAAGATCAGGAAGCAGAGGTTATTTCCTACTGGGTCTGTCATTTCCCAAGAGATTATGTGCCATGTTCCTCATATTGTTATGCCATTATTAGTAGTAGTAGTAGTAGTAGTAGTAGTAGTAGCAGCAGCAGCAACAGCAGTAGTAGTAGTAGTAGTAGTAGTAGTAGTAGTAGTATTGTTACAATTCAAAGGGAACCTGCAACAAATGGTTATCCAAGCTGCCTCCCTCACCCAGCAGCAAAGTGCTCCTGTTGATTGTTACTCCAGACAGCCTGGAAGAAGAGCCATCCTGTCTTGTTTCTGGAATGGGAAATCAATAAATAACATATTTCCCTTTTGTTCCTCACCCCAGCCTTCCCCCTCCCTTCATGTGCTTATATAGCACTTGAATACTGTTGGCTTTTTGCAGTATGGTAGCGCTGCAGAGAGCTTGCTGGGGAGACCATGCATTAAAAAGGGACTAAAAAATAACTTAAACAAGGTTTTAATTACAAAAACAAAAACTCCTTATACACCAAATACATCAACAACAAACCAGACCCAACCACCAACCCATCCCCCAGGGTAATGGGAGAGCTAGGTGCTGCTCCTTATATACTACACCCAATTGCCAACACAGATTAATCAATACAACTCAGCAGCACCTGCTATGTTTCACAGCTGTAAAGCTGGGTCTTGTTATCTTGCTCTGGCCCTTGCTCTGGCCCCTTAAAGACATACACATCGGGTGGAACAGTGATGAACCTTTACACTTAAAGAAACCATTCAACATGCCTCCATGTTGAAGATGTACTTCTACATAACTAGGGAGTTCTTAGTATGTTTAAAAGCCATGAGAGATGTTTGAAACTCATGTACAGGCAATGTTTTCAAAATACCTTTCCCCCTCTTCTCCTCCTAATTGAGGAGGGGAACAAGAAAGCACTGACTGCATTTGGGATTTTTCCCTTTTACAAAGAGCTTTCAAACACTTGCCTCCTATTCTCAGCCACCAATCGGTTGGAGCCTTTAGAGCAGGCATAGTGACTACAATTCCCACCACCCCTGACCACTGGTCCTGTTAGCTAGGGATGATGGGAATTGTAGTCCCAAACATCTGGAGGGCTGGAGTTTCCCTATGCCTGTTTTAGAGGCTCAAGTGGAACATGGGGGCCGTTTCAGCTTCCAAGTGTGCTGACCCACGATCAAAGCCCACAGTCAGTGTTTCAAAGTGTGATGCCTGTTGACTGGCTGGTGGGTGACCTATCAAATTTGGCCTACCAGGATTTCTGCTGGCCAGAATAGGCTCCCCACCCCTGATGTAAAAGCAACTACTTTATTGTTGTTGTTGTTGTTTAGTCGTTTAGTCGTGTCCGTCTGTTCGTGACCCCATGGACCAGAGCACGCCAGGCACTCCTGTCTTCCACTGCCTCCCGCAGTTTGGTCAAACTCATGCTGGTAGCTTTGAGAACGCTGTCCAACCATCTCGTCCTCTGTCGTCCCCTTCTCTTTGTGCCTTCCATCTTTCCCAACATCAGGGTCTTTTCCAGGGAGTCTTCTCTTCTCATGAGGTGGCCAAAGTACTGGAGTCTCAGCTTCAGGATCTGTCCTTCCAGTGAGCACTCAGGGCTGATTTCCTTAAGAATGGAGAGGTTTGATCTTCTTGCAGTCCATGGGACTCTCAAGAGTCTCCTCCAGCACCATAATTCAAAAGCATCAATTCTTCGGCCGTCAGCCTTCTTTATAGTCCAGCTCTCACTTCCATACATCACTACTGGGAAAACCATAGCTTTAACTATGCGGACCTTTGTTGGCAAGGTGATGTCTCTGCTTTTTAACTACTTTATTGGGAGGGTCTATTTCCCTTTCAAACTAATAGGCACTCAATTACCTGAGTTACATTATTCCAGTCTGATCATTCATTCCGACTACATAACCCTTGATATTATAGAACATTGTAGTAGTAGAAGATGAATATGCAACTAAAGAGATTTCCTTCGTTCAATTTTAAAATTTCATTTAATTGCTTTTCCTTTATTACAATAACTCTGCTTAGATAAATGTTTTCACTATCTAACTATTTATCTGTCTATTCTTCCTGGGAAGCTCTTACTTAAAAATTAAAGAAGACCAACCAAATCTATGTGAATTTTACATTTCTGGGCTTAAAACAACACAGAGCAGCTGAAATGCCTCTGCTTTGTTACTTGGCAAAAGAGCTTGGATCAGAGATTGCCTTTGGATATTGCATCAGTGATAGGTTTGACTTCTGGATGAGGATCGACCTCTCTCTGCTTCCGAGAATTATAGCAGCTAATCTGGTTGCTAGCTTCTGGCAAGTATTTTAGCAAACATGATGTTCAACTGCTTGCTTGTAACAGAAGATCACAGATACATGCTGCCAAATTAGTTTCTGCTGGTCTTCTTCATTCTTGATAAGGAAGATGAGCTCAGTACTACATGCTTATTTATATGTAAATAACCATATACAGTACATAAACATAATATAAAAATAAATAAAACCAGAGCACTACTGAGCATTATGATACAACATTTAAAACATCACAGCATTCATTTAGTCATATACATCCATGCTAATTCACCATCTATTTCAAACAACCACCACAAACAGTCACTGCAACAGACTACAATGGTCTTCCTATTAGCTCTACCACTGTCCAACAGTGGTCATCAAGGGATTCCAAAAACACCTATTTCTGACTTTCAGCCTACTTTTGCCACTTGGGCAGCCATGAGTAACTTGACTGATTTTGGTATTTTATTGCTCTTTAAGAAAACTTCTTTCTAGGTGAAGTCTTGATTCTGTTTTCCCTACTGGGCACCTTGTGGAAATTCATCACTAAGCAGACCAAACTTAAACCACGTTATAATCATGTAGTTTCTGGGTCAGCTCTGGTACAGTGGCAGCAGACTTGTCCTCTTGTCAGGAATAAAACCAGGGCTGCCAGAGGAAGAAATTCTCTTACCACTTAACTAAATTTCTCACTCATCTAATAATGGGTCTTATTCCCATAACAGGAAAAACAGGTTCAGAAATATGTAAAGATGTGCATACCAAACAAATACGAGACCATCCGAATTGGCAGATACCATTGTACACATCTCTGTTTCTGAACAGCAGTAGATTTCAGGGTTGCCACTTGCCAGTGCTCATCCAAGGTTTGGTTTCCTTGGAATGAACATCAATGGAGACTGCAGTGTCCTTAGGATACATGATTTTATTTACACATATTTGTGTGTTCGGACCCAGAGACCTCCCCCCTAAATAAATTCACACATGACTCAAATTTTAGTTTTGGTTTTTGGCAGAATTTAGGCCACAACTTTATTGATTACAGAAGGTGAGTGGTTGCATAGGCTCTGGTTCGACTAGCTCCCTGCACCCTTGCAGGCAGCGCTGACCCAGGGCACCAGCATAGGTCAGCCAAGGGTGAACACCTGGGAAAGCGAAAAGCCAGGAACAGACTCTGTTCACCACCCAGATGCCCCCCTGAACTCAGGCACGGGCACAACCCCTTCTCGGGGGTTGACCAAACCAGTTGAGTCCCTGGATTCCTTTAACGGAATACCCTTCACATAGGGATGGCGAGACCACTCTCCCATCCCTATCACCTGAACCAGAGCCTATCCGCAATCTTATAAGTTGTGATGATTTGCTACGCGGCAGATGAAATCCAAATAGCAACAGCCAATCAGCCAAGTGGGGAAATTCCTGCCATGTCCGTGTCCCAACGACAGATGACACACAACAGCATAGCAAGGTCAATCGCAAAATGCCCTAAAAGTAGGGAGAGGTGGGCGGGTGTTCCGAATGCACGGAAGCTCTGGATCACGTGCATGGGTATATATAGGTCCCTCAATCTGTTTATACTGTGCCCCATTGGCCATACTGAATCCAGCAACAAGGGACCTACCAATCGGGTGTTGTGGCTAACCAATCAACCCACCCACAACACAGGGAGTCAGTCTCCAGGTCTCACCGCAAAAAGTGCCCTCTTTTAGGGAGGATACAATATGAAACCTAGACCTCGGTGCACTCACATTAACACTGCAACAGACCTTGCTTCTCTGGGGTAAATCCCCAAAGCCATGGCTTTGGATCCAACACACAGAGCAAGTCAAACCTCTGTTTCTTTTCAGCTTCAGCCAAACTCGCACAAAGACTAGCCCTGGCTACTGCTCTCCTACTTACAAAATAATGTTGCTTCCAGCCATGGGAAGGGAAGAAAGGACTACCCAATTGCCTCTATGGCAAAGCGTGTTCTCATTAAAGAGAGAGCACGTGTTGCGGATGGGGCCAGACAAAACATCCTCAGTTGCCAGCCAGGCTGTTGCAAGGGAATTGAATTGATTGGTGACTGTTGTTACTGGGGTAAATTTGATGTTGCCAAGTAAGGGGTGGAGTCAGAGGTTATTTATACTGGGTCCACAGCTTGTTCCTTTCTCTTTCGCTGTGGACACCGGATCACCCGCCCGCCCTCCCTTATTTGGGCTTCGCTCTGACCTTGCTATTGCCTGTCATGGGGTCGTCCGCCTTGGTGCGGGGGCCTAGTAGGAATTTTTCCTTTTGGCTGATTAGTGTGTGCCAATTGGGTTTTGCCTACTACGTAGCAAATCGTCACAACTTGTAAGGTTGGCGGTTAGGCATTGGTTAAATTGGTTGGTGGAGGGGTATGGATTGGCTGTGCCTACCCCTCCAATGCTGCTGCGGAATGGGAATTCCGTTAAAGGAATTCTGGGGCTTACCATCCCCTTGTCCAAACCCCTGGAATCGGGTGCGGGCCGTGTAAGACCCCAAGGCGCAGGCAGGGAGGAACTGAAGGGTCTGTAACGCAGCCCCAGTTGCCCTGCTTGTTCCTCCACACTGACTTACGCTGGAATCCGGGAGTCAGTGCTATCCCCCAAGGCGGGGGGGATAGCTAGTCATAACCAATGCCTACGCAACCACTCACAATTTTGTATGATAATAAAAGTTGTGGCCAAAATTATGCCAAAAACCTTAAACAAAAATTATGTGTGATGTGTGAGTTATTGGGGTAGGGATGATTTGGGGGACCTCAGCACGCAACAAGGCAGTCTTTGAGTCATGGGTTGGGAGTGCTCAGTGGTTATCAAATTGACAAAGAAACTGGCTTGACCAGTTCAGCAGAGAAGGAACACACAGGGGTCATCCAAATCACCCCCTTCCTATAACAATATATTAAACATTGTAAAAAGCATTCCCTCTGTTGTGTTTGAATGGAAGAATATTATGTTTAGAGAACATCGCTTACTTACCTCTTCTGAGTAAACCTGCATAGGATCGTACTCTTATGGTTTTGTTTTGTTTTCAAGCAGCCACACACTTTTACAGATTCATTGAATTTACTCATTATATATTTTCAAATAACTAAAAACAGAACATTAATCTATTGAAATTTTCATTATCTTAACTGAAGCATACTAATTTTCCTCGAAGAGATGTAAGTTTTCGTTTCTATACCACTGACAGCAAGAGCTTGCTTTCTTTGCATCAGATGGATTATGCATTTATAAAACTGCTCTGAGATTTACCCAGTCTTATTGAATCTCATGGCTTCCTTTGAAATTCCTTAAATATTTCACCGGACGGGTAACACCGAAATTCACTTTTAGTTTTGCTTTAGGAGAGATTTCAGTTGCAACACTATCAATATCAAGGCAGTGTTTTTTACAGGTATTCAACACATCCTTTAGTAATGTAGCATAAAAGTGTACTTTATGCATATACAGTAGGAAATCTCACACAGCGTGCATGTACCTGTGTGGAGGCAAACACACACATAGTGCGGCATTTCAAAGATGTTAAAAATAAAGCCTTTCTCTCTGTGACTAAATCATGGATAGCAGGAGAGAGAGAAAAACTGTGCGAGAGAACGCATGAGTGAATCAGTGTTTGTCTTGATCCCTGTCATGTTCCTGCATGTTGACCCATAAATTGATTCCATCCTGTTTATGCATTAATCTGCGAATTCGTTTCTTAAAAATTCACTGGAAAATTAGCATTTAAATACATACTGAAATATTCCAAAATGCATATGAAGGCAGCAGCTTCATTAGATCAACCAAAAAGTCACATAACAGTGTGCAAGCTTTCAGGTTCCCAGAACTTTTAATCAGACTAGATGGTTTAAAAAAAGAACAACAAGGAGTGAGGGAGAGAGAAAAGGCTGCTGAGCCAGGTTTTTAGGTCTGCATCTGATAAGCATCTGAGTCTGGGAGGAGAAAGCAGACACTTAAATGAGGCCAGTTTAGGTGCTTTACTTGTCTGTGGCTGCACCTGGGCATCTTGGGAAGGAGAAAACACAGTCATCCCAGCAAATTCAGCAACCAGATGTTACTTACTTCTGCCTCCATCCTCCACCCAAAGGTTTCTTTGGTCGGTGGAAGACAGGAATAAAGAGAAACTATGCACTCTTTAAATAAGCAGAGGTTAATTTTAGGCACACACAAAAAGGTCAATACAAACCAAATGGGAGGTTGGGGAGGGAGTATTTATTCAGAGGGGGAAAGTCCTGACTTCAGGTGGCATTTTTCCCCTCAAGATTAGAATGCAGTTTTGGATTGGCTTCTTGACATCTAAATTTGTTATTTTTAAAGCTAATAATAATAATAATAATAATAATAGTAAATGTAGCTGTTAGTGCTTTAGGGCAATATATTAATTTAACATATTTAACATATATATTATATATAATATATTTATATAATAAAGGTAAAGGTAAAGGTACCCCTGACCGTCAGGTCCAGTCGTGACCGACTCTGGGGTTGCGCGCTCATCTCGCTCAAGAGGCCGGGAGCCGGCGCTTGTCTGCAGACAGCTTCCGGGTCACGTGGCCAGCGTGACTAAGCCGCTTCTGGTGAACCAGAGCAGCACACGGAAACGCCGTTTACCTTCCCGCCAGAGAGCAGTCCCTATTTATCTACTTGCACTTTGAGGTGCTTTCAAACTGTTAGGTTGACAGGAGCTGGGACCGAACAACGGGAGCTCACCCCGTCACGGGGATTCGAACCGCTGACCTTCCGATCGGCAAGTCCTAGGCTCCATGGTTTAACCCACAGCGCCACCCGTGTCCCTATTTATATAATATATTTATATAAAATTGACATATTTAAGATATGTTATTTTACATATGTTTTAAAACATACATTTCCCTTATAAAAAAATCTCTAAATGTACTATATATTAAAATACGCACTTTAAAATTGTTTGGAATGAGTGGTGCCAGAACATTCAGGAACTGTAACAGCCAGTGGATAACTAAGTTCTGGTCCACATTAGTCTGGGAGATGTGGATCTGGTCTGTTCATAATGGTCTTTTCAGATTTCTAAGGAAATCTATGTATGAATCAGTATATGTAAGTACAGTGGTACCTCAGGTTACAGACGCTTCAGGTTTTACAGACTCTGCTAATGCAGAAATAGTACCTCGGGTTAAGAACTTTTCTTCAGGATGAGAACAGAAATTGTGCAGTGATGGTGTGGCGGCAGCGGGAGGCCCCATTAGCTAAAGTGGTACCTCAGGTTAAGAACAGTTTCAAGTTAAGAACGGACCTCTGGAACGAATTAAGTTCTTAACCTGAGGTACCACAGTATGTGCAATGTGTGGGCGCATGTATAAAATACATACACAAACACAACCTATTTTGCCTACCATTTAAAAATACTCATGGTTGTTTATATATCAGGAGTGGGCTAGCTTAACATTTTATGGCTTTTTAAGTGTGTTTGTGGGAGCGTGGGTTATTGGTTTGTTTTTATTTTTGCTCTTGTTTTATTATGTATTTTGTATTCTCATTTTGTATCTTCCTGTTGTGAACTGCCCTGGGAATCTTCGGATGAAGGGCGATATACAAATTTAATAATAATAATAATAATAATAATAATAATAATAATAATAAAGTTGTGTGCAGTGTACTTATTTCCTTTTTTTAAATTAAAAAAGCTAGAATCCCTGTGGTTCATGTTAAATTTCTACAGCTGCAACTGCATCTGTTTATATTCTGTTGTGAATTAAGACATAATTAATCAACTTACGTGGTCTTGCATATGCAGCTTACCAAAAAAGGGTGAGGAGAAGTGAAGCAATGACAAGGTTGGGGCTGTTTGATACCCCCACAGAGCCAATCCATCATTCTCACTGGGGTGCCATGTAGCCCCAACCTCAGCAGCCCCCCCCTCTCTCTCCCCATCAACTTACCATGCTTGCATGCTGCTGCTGCTCTGGGTGGGGCACCTCTGCTAGGTATCCACTAGAAACCAGCTATTGGTCCACCAGGGGATTGCAGGATACCTTCTGCCTACCCCTGAAATAATTCACTATGGTAAAATAGTAAAATTTCCCCCAAATAGATTTTTGTGGGTCTTAATGTGGTCATTGTGGTGTGTTAGATAGGAAATGTAATAGTCTGCCTGGGAAACAAATCATTTGATAGCTTTATACTTTGAATTTGAATATAATAATGGCATTCTTTGATGTGCTTGCACCTATGTACTTTTGTCATGATTTGTGTCTTTGACTAATAAAAAATTTATAGGGCTCAAGCTGTTGACGCAGTTGGCATCTGTTTCAGATTCATTTTTACTGACAGCAAGCTGCTGCTGGCAAGCACTCAGCCTTTTTATCGTCAAAAATACACACACTGGCATTCCTGGCAGTGCAGTAGAGCTCCCCCCCCCCCGACACTACGTACACTACATTAAAATCTGCAACGGATAACAAGCATTGTACAATATGTACAGTATTTGAAGTTGCTTAACTATAATTGCTAAGCTATGCTAGAATTTATTGGGAAGGTCCTACAGCAAACATAATAACTACTTTGCATATATGTCCATGTTTTCAAAGCCCTTCACCCAAAGTATCTTGAATTCCTTAAGGCTGGGTGTTTTGTGTGTTGTTGTTTTTTATCTCCATTGCAGATGGCTGGAAGAGAATGGCCTGTCCGAGGCCACCTAGTGAGCTCATAGCAGATGTGAAGTAAGAGCTGCAGCCTTCCTTGTTTGTGCTGCTGTTTTAGCCACTGCTCTTCAACAACTATCCTTTGGGCTCCTTTGGTGGAAGGTGCAGGCTATGAATCTAATAAATAAATAAGATACACACATCATGTTTTCAGCTCTATTGTCAGTTCACTTTAGCCTTTTTGGACAGAAAGACTGAAGAGGCACAAGGAATATCCTTTCCCAAACAGTCAAATTTCTTATTACTCATCAGAACATATCTGTTAATGCTTCCTATTAGCAGCACACTTTTTATTAAGTTATTAACTTATTAACATTAGGTCCACTCGTGACCGACTCTGGGGTTGCGGCGCTCATCTCGCTTTATTGGCCGAGGGAGCCCAGAAGTACAGTTTCTGGGTCATGTGGCCAGCATGACTAAGCCGCTTCTGGCGAACCAGAACAGCACACGGAAACGCCGTTTACCTTCCTGCCGGAGTGGTACCTATTTATCTACTTGCACTTTGACGTGCTTTCGAACTGCTAGGTTGGCAGGAGCTGGGACCGAGCAACGGGAGCTCACCCCAGTGCGGGGATCTGAACCGCCAACCTTCTGATTGGCAAGTTCTAGGCTCTGTGGTTTAACCCACAGCGCCACCCGCATCCCTTTATTAACTTACCCCATGAGAATTAATAACTCTCATTTTTTTGCAGGCAAAGGCAGTCATACTAAAAGCAAGAAATCCCCTTTGCTCTGAATTGATAACCCCCCCCCCCCCACTTCTGCCTGCCTTGCAATGGTTTGGTGGCTTTTCTTGTATGTATAGGTCAACAGGTAGAAGCAGCAATATTAAGCATTTATCTGAGATGGCGTGAGTTCTCAAAGCATCTCTCATAATTATTTTAAGCTGCAATCCCTTACCCACAGAGCTAGGAGTAAACTGCATTGAACTCTGTGGGGCTTGCATCTGCATAGAAGTGTAGACATAAACTTTCCAATCATCTCAGTAAGTATATCATTATGCCCACATTGCAGAAAAGGTGTGTTTGTATGAGGTTAATAAAAATAACCATATTGGAAAGACCCAAATTAGGAGAAACTTTTAGGGCATAGGGAATTTCAGTTTATTAATTTATAAATTTTGACCAGTTGGTCAAAATTCTCCCACAGAATATTTACCAAATATTTAACTTTATTATACTGATCCTTGTTTAATTTCTGCTTAACAATAGATTATATTTGTGAAATTTCATTCCTATTCTTACTTTCTGATCCGACTTTGAGACTTTAAAGGTGGGAAAAAATGTTTAATATTTGCCTTTGAAACATACATGCCATGCTACCTGCTCATACTGCAATATTTGAAGAGGCAGAATTATTTTTAATGGATTTCCACAGCAAGCTATTTGAAGTTTCTTCTTCCATGCTTTTCCCATTAACTCTGGTGACAGAAAGGCTGCAGACTACAGCTTGTCCAATGACATTTGGGAAATATCTGACAGCATGGAGCTTGAGCCTTGTAACACAATTGTAACCTTACAAAGGGAAATAATTGGCCTGCAAGGTGGAAAATGCCATAGTAAACAGCTCCTTTCTCTCTGCTTAGTGCTTGAAGCTAGGTGCATTTTTCTACAGATCCAAACATGAAAAAGGTTGGCTGTACCTCAGCTCTCTGCTTCACTAGGGGTAATTTGGAACAACACCACAATTATCTGCTATTATTTTCTTCACAACAATAAGCAGAGAAAGGGATAGTGCTCAAGGTGGTGTTAGCACAATGGTTCACATATTGAGATGTACATTCCCATTTCCAGAGACTCTTGTGAAGTGAGAATCAAGCCATTATTGTATCATCAGCATTTCCTTCAATGGAACCTTCTCCTTTTATCTAGAAAGTCAACTGATCTTTCTCATCAAACCCTTTCATCTTATCCCTTTATACTGTACTCATAGGTGAGCAAATCCACTAATCCAGCTTTAGCTACCTAGTTTACACACACAACGCTTTGCTTTCTGCATCTCTCTCTCTCTCTCTCTCTCTCTCTCTCTCTCTCTCTCTCTCTCTCTCTCAATGTTTTTCCATCTCCATTCCCACACTTCATTCTACCTCTAGGGGCCCTCCTTCTATTGGAGAGACATGAAGATAGGTGAGATAATTGTGCATAGATTTTAATACAGTTCAGTAAAAAAATTAGTGTTCAAAGGACTGTAAAATCCCAGCTGAACTGGAAGTGTGCTATAAATGTTTAAATGATAATGGTCATAGGTATGGTGGGGAAAATATGTTTTAATGTGAGCCTACCTAATTCACACTTCCTGTGCTAGTATGCAAACCAAAACACAGCTATCCTTTGAAAATAAAATTAACAGATTTGTCCATCTGTGCTGAAACTGTCGTTTTGCATTTCTGTAGAGGTTTTCAAGTGTCATAAATATGTTCTCGTTAATTTTTACCTTAACATGGGAAAGAAAATTCTGTATTATTAATTACAGTGCTACCTCGATTTTTGAACGTCTCCGCTGACTAACATTTCGGTTTTCAAACGCAGTAAACCCGGAAGTAAATGCTTCAGTTTTCAAATGCTCCTCAGAAGTCGAACATGCCACACAGCTTCCATATTGAGTTTTCCATATTGAGTTTTCCGTATTGAGGCTTCTGTGGTGAGTTTTCGGTTTTCAAACGTTTCAGAACTCAAACAGTCTTCCGGAACGGATTACGTTCAAAAACCAAAGTAGCACTGTATACCACTTTACACATTTGGTTCTAAGGGGAGAGGACATCAGCTTGCCTATGGCACCAAGTGAGTGCACCACTGATGCAAGTTTTGAACTGGGAACCCCAGGGCTCACAGCTCATGTTCTTGACCACAATACTACAACAGCTCTCTGTGGCAAGTGTTGCGGTTCATGAGTTTGAAATTGGTGGGATCTACTCATCTTCACCTCTGTGGACATTAATGAACAATTGCTCCTTAAACCTGTCACAAGCATGGGGCATTTTCTCAGACACTCCCCTTTCCCCAGACCACCTTCAATGCCTTATATGCTTCTCTGCCTCTTGAATATCCCTCATTTTCTCCATGTTTATTTAATTTCTGTACTGCCTAATATATTTAAAATATCACTAAGTGGTACACAAAAAACAGGAGCAACAATGGAAAACATAAAATATTACAGAAATACACAGTTATATATAAAATGTCACATTAATACAAAGTTACAATATCCGAACACCCATTTAGCACTATAGTTGGACTTAACAGAACAAAACAAGATTGCAAGTCTTCTAAATATGGAAATAATAGTAGCCAGACTAGAACCAGGGAGACCCATGGATGGGATTTAAATTGTATGACACCCAGCCAAGTATAAAACCTGAATAATTTCAACTGCTATCATAAAAACAATTTTGAAGATGCTGGAAACACAGCATCTAAATTAAACTTTAGTACTAAAGACTACGGAAGTTTTTTTAAGGTATTAACACTATTATGATCCAACACAATCTGCATTTTTATGGAGATTAGAGGACTACTTTGCTTCAACCTGTTTCGAACCCAAAATACTCCCTGCATCTTTGAATAAAATATTATTTCCTCTTAAGTATCTGTCAAGTACAGAACCTTTCAGTAATTAGACCCCTTGGGCATTTTCTCCGCCCCAATTGTCATATTGAAATTCAAAAGAAATAGGTAACAACTTAGAGCAAATGCTCACTCTTCAGTGATGCACAGCAAAGAGATGTTATTACCCAGATGTCTGAAAGGGTAGAGCAATAAAAGGGGATTAATTCAGATTACCGCATGTACATTACTTCACCATAATGTCCCCCTGCAGTAATTCTTGCATTTGTGCCATTTGATAATTATCATTGTTGATTAGTGTAGATGGTCATTTTGGGTTGTCACACCACCTGCTTAAGGTGTAAATTTGCGCAAATCCAATACTTGCCTCTGTGACTATCACCAGTGGTTTATTTTATGTGGCATGAGATCCTACCTTTCACTGGCAACAGACTGCTGGATTGGATCTACTGAGAAGTTTGGCAGTATAACCACCCATTACATGTCATATCATGGCTTTGTGCTGTTTTCCTACTTTATTTGGCATAATGTATATAGTCTTTTGTTTTTCCTAGTGGTGCAGCAACAGAACTGCTAGCACATTTGCAAAGCTAAGCAGGATTCAGTATGCTTTCAAACTGGATGGAGGACCACACGTTGAGATTCCTGCATTGCAAGGGGTTGGTCTGGATAACCCTTGGGGTCCCTTCCAACTCTACAATTCTGTGAATCTGTACGTCACAGAAACTAAGAGAAAGCTGATTTGACAGGTGATGTGTGAATATGTGGCATAGAGGGAGAAGGACTTGAATTGCCCAGATTTTTCAAGCAAGTACCGCTAACAGAACTAGCAAGGTACATGGAACAGACAAAAATAAGGTGATACATTACTTTAGCATCCCTTCCCCAAAGCCATGTGATTTGTGAGCCCTGGTAAAATTATTCCCTCTGAATCACTGCCAGCTACTAAAGAACTCTCCTTATCTTGCTTATGAGATTTTCCTAATATGGCAAGCTTGGGGATAAATGTTTCATCTCCCTCCCCCTCCCCCCACACCCAACACATTGTCTGCAGGGTTTTTTAACACCTGAATTTCCAAAGCACCTTGAAGTGCTTTGGAGGTCAAGGTGTTAGTCTGGAGTGCTTCAGAGAGATCCTGCTTCAGTTTGGACAAGCCCAAATCGTGTGTGATGTGATTCAAGTACTGAATCTTTTGCACACTCTTGGAATCAAGTTCTGGATTAAAATGGTTGATTTATGGGGCTGCTCGTGCTGCTGATTACTTCGTATCTATTGTGAAGCCTCCATTTTATCACAGCCTTCTCATGCTTGGTGAACTTGACAGTTTTGGCAAATGATTAGGAAATCAGTCTGGCAGCAGGGTTGTGAATAGCAGTGCGCTTCAAAGTTACAGATCAGGAACCTGTCGCCCTCCAGCTATTTTGGACTCCAGCCCTCTAGTGGAGAGGGGAACTGTTATGTACTGAAATTCTCACCCTGGGCCAGCAGGGGGATACTGTAGATAGTTTTTATGCAAATGAAGGATTGAAAGTGACGTTCAGTGATTGGATAGTTTTAGAAAGTTGCTACAGTAACGTTGTACTGGAGCTCTATATAAGCAGGCTGACTGAGCCCTTCAGTTCAGTTCTGTTTTGGCCTGTGAATAAACAAGAGCTGTTTGAAGAATTGCTGTGTCGTCTGATATGTTCACCCACAACTTAACAGGAACACCTGGCATTTCTGTCTTTCGTCCATCTGGGGTCATGCTTTGCAGCCACACAAGAGTCTGGGAATGTCCATGTGACCTTGGGAGCCAATCAGTAAGGAAGCCGGATTCCCAGGAGACGGGGCTCTGGCACAGACGTGGGTGAACACTTCACCTTTCCAGTTCTGTGTTAGCTGTATAAAAAGGGGGGACCTACAGAGCACAATGCACAGCAGTAGTTGCTTGGTTTATGCACTGTCTCCCCCTAGTTTGCTTTGTTTTCAGGACTGTTCTCAATGTGTGGAACAACTTGGCTCAGAGTTTGCTATGGACATGTGTTGGTCACTGCTTTCAGGAGGATTTTTCCAGCAGACAGATTGGCTGGTTCTCATAGCCTTCTTCATAGCAAATGTTGCAACTTTAGGGCAGAAAAGGCCCTGGGCTGGGTCCTTAGCAGGGACGGGCAGGGAAAAGAGCCTGCCTGCCCCATCCCAGCCGGAGGTACACTTAAGGGATATTGGATGGTGGCAGTTCCTTTCCAGAAGTGTAGCTTGGAGGCTTAACAGGACACAACTGTCATGAGACAAAGGTTCTTGAGAGCAGAAGAAGCAGTAAAGCCTACAAGGCCTACACAATCATTCAAACCTAAGCCTGCCAATTGCTATGAACAGCAAACTGCTAAGTCACTGTGACTCGTGACTCATCTTGGGTAATGACTAATTCTCCCTATAAAATTAGCCAGCCTCTCTATGGGCCTCAGTCAGAGAGCTGTATGCACTGTGCATAGAGCAGTCTGTGGAATAGTGCTGTTGTTGCTGCTATGTAAAACTAAGGCAGACAGTGGCTCCAGAACTCTAGTGAATCACTAACCAAGACTGTGCCTCTGTGAAGAGTCGGGTAGCTGCTATGAGCACTCTGTATGCTCTTTAACTGTGCTGTTTCTGAACAAGTTTATTTTCTTCAGTAAAGTTTTTTTTCTGTTTATGAAGAAGACTCTGCATGATTAATTTACCATGGCATGAAAACAACACCCCCTGGCAGTTATGGACCATGGTCCACTAGAAGCAGTTCATGCCGTGGTGGATTCCTAACATTGGATGACCCCCTTTTGTCTAATGAACAGCCTAACAGTCAGCAGGTGGGTTGGTTGATCAGTGGATACATACACAATGCCTATGCCAAACCTAGTTTAATCAGTAAAGTTGTGGCCTAATTACAATCTAGCACCTGCTTCTTGGTCTTCGTTTGTTGCCCGTGGCTTCACTGGGTTCCCAAACCAACCCAGGATTGAGAACAACCTTACTGTGTGTTCGTTCTTATGCTAGGTCGCAGCATGCTGTTGTGATGTGGCATTACAGGTAGAAGCATTAAATATTTCAAAAGCATCAGAGACAGCGGTGAAGTATCAGAGGCAAATGTGAAGAATGGCACACGTCCTTGCATTTCCTTCATCACATTCCAGGCCCTCTAGCATAGCTTTGCGAAAATGCCATGGCATTAACCCCACCACTTCAGATTTATAGATCTATTTACAAGGTTTCATCAAGCCAGAACCACAATGTGATTTCCCTTGAATAGCAGCACACATCCAATAAAGACTACACTAACCCAGAAAACCAGCAACCACATTGACTAGCGCTGGATCAGTTTCAGCAGCTTGTGTGAGGTCTACTAATTGTCTGATTGGACAGATTAGAACCAGCTGATTTGGATGAATGTGTTTGTGAGCACTGTTTCCTTATCAATACCAGTATGGTCGTCAGAACACTGATGCAGCAAATATCAAAAGTGTCAGCTACAGACGGAATGGTCCCTTAGCAGCTTTTTATTCTGGATCACATGTTGTATATGTGAGGAATGGAAATTACATTCACTTGGCATTTGCTGTAGATGATGACAAAGTTCAGTTTCATTTGGATATTTATCCTAGCTACTTGCATTGTTTTTACACTGGAATGTCAGCTGACATTTTTATTTTTATTTTACACTGGAAATTGACTGTCTTCTCTTCAGCAGGTGTGGCTACCTCTTAGTCACCCAGGTTCTGGTGAGCTACAGTTCACAGCATCCTCAAATATTGACCATGATGGCTGGTGCTGATGGGAGGGAGTTGGAGTACAAACTCTGGAAGGGATCAGATTGATTTCTCCTGTTCTAGTCTACAGGAACAAAGCAAAATAGCATCTTCAATATTTTGGCTTAAATACAGAAGTATCATGTGACTTACGATTAAGGTAGCAATTTTTTTTAATGGTTAAGCTTAAGGTCATCATCCTCTTAAGCAGCATAGCTGAAAAGTGACAGGGATATTTTAACCAGGGTTTCTAGTAGCAGGTGGACCGAAGTATCTCATCCCGTATATCACCATGATAGCTTGTCAAAGAAGGAAGCCAACTGTCTGCTGTCTCCATCACTTCCAAATAGCTTAAGGGTTTTGTGGCAATCAGCTTAGCCAGGGCTTACCTGGCGCTGCCTGCCTGTTTCAAACATAGGAACTCATCCTGACTTACTTTCCTGCTAGTGAATTCAAGTTGTGGTCATTTTACTATGCAGAGCAGACATAAGAGTTTACATGAAAACATTTTGACTTAAGAAATGAGAAATGGCAAAGTGTGTTGTATGAGATAAATAGCTCTCTTACGCATTAATGCCAATCAAAAACCCTACTGCACAGAATAATGGCTATCTGAACTATTTATAGCATAATTGGCATTAGAAACTGAAAACAACTCTTCTGGGCTGTGAGCCTAGAAACTCTTAATGAGAAATAACTAAACACAAATTTACACATCTAATGTGTGCATGGCTGGTCACTTTTCTTCCTAAAGGAAATCATAAGCACAAAGTGTGCTTTTTGGATGCCACTGCAAACCATGATAGCTGAAGAAGTGGGGAGTAGTGAAATCATACAATAAAATAACCTTGTAACAAAGAAATTCATTTGACATGTTCATCACAACATGATGATGTACCGGTATAGCAGGACTTATTTTCATGTTCTTTTTGCACAGGCTGGCTGTGTGAGCTGCTCCACTTTCAAATAAATAAGTTTAGGACTGGGGTATTGGATTGGTTTCAGCTTTTTATTGGTTAAGAATGTATCATCATTCAATCAGATACTATAAAACAATGTGAGACACTGCTATCACCACTGCCGGATAACACTATGATGCCATAAAAAGTACACATAATTAGCTTAATCAAATATCTGGCCACAATCAAAGAAGAAGTGGCCTTTGGTAATATCTGACAGGTCAGTGGACAGGAGTTCCAAGTTCCAACCCTAAATGAGGTCGATCTTTTGCCAAAACTATTAGTTTTCTGTTTTACGGAAACTGAAAATTGTTTTCTCCCCTCAGCAACCATTCAGTTGATACCACTCCTGAGCATGTAGAAGGGCAAGGCATGTAAATGTGGCTTTGATAATATAATGCAAAGCTAGGAAAAGATGGCAGGTATTTGTGTACAAATTCCAGATTTCCTTTCAAGTTCTTTTTGGTGAATAACAGAACCTTCTGAAAATACCACCAAACATTGTTAATCATTTGAAACCTACATAAGAAGTGCCCTGCTGGGTTAGAACCAAGACTCATCTCGTCTTGCATCCTGTTTTCCACAGTGGCTGACCAGATGCCTATAAGAAGCCTACAAGCTGGGCATGAGGGCAATAGCCTTCCTCACTGCTGTTTTCCCCCCAGCAACTGGTATTCAGGCGCATGATGCCTTGGACCCTGGGGTTGAAATACAACCATCACACTCGATAGCCCCATCCCCTGCAAATTTGTGTTAAGTCTCATTTAAAGCCATCTAAGTTATTTCTTAGATGTATGGAAGTAAAAGCTGCCTTTCCACACATAGGCCTAGTTGGGCTAGAACACTAAACTAAAGTTGTTCCTTCCTTCTCCTCCTATGTGGATATTAGGAACTATGCAGCATTTGCTTACATTTCAAAATAGCCATACTTTGCTGCATTGCCTGAGCATTTTTATACAAGAAAGCCAGGATTGTAACTATGGTTTGAAGTTCCATTTCTCAGACAAACTGTTATAAAAAGCAACCGCAGTTTCTCCTGATTCGGATGAACCATGGTTAGTTGCGAATGAAAGTAAACATTTCCAATTTCCTCCTTGTGAGAAACACTCACTCTAAGGCTTATTCATGTAGCAGTAAACCATAGTTTAGTGTTATATGTAAATGTAGTCATATCACACTTGTGATAGTCTCCAAGTTCACCTAAACATGTAAAGAGTGGATGTGCCAAATGGTTTAAATAATGCATTTCATGCTTAATCTTCAAATCATCTCCACAAATGTTGTTTGGTCGTGTCAGACTCTTCGTGACTCCATGGACCAGAGCACGCCAGGCACTCCTGTCTTTCACTGCCTCCCGCAGTTTGGTCAAACTCATGCTGGTAGCTTCGAGAACACTGTCCAGCCATCTCGTCCTCTGTCATCCCCTTCTCCTTGTGCCCTCAATCGTTTCCAACATCAGGGTCTTTTCCAGGGAGTCTTCTCTTCTCATGAGGTGGCCAAAGTATTAGAGCCTCAGCTTCAGGATCTATCCTTCCAGTGAGCACCCAGGGCTGATTTCCTTAAGAATGAATAGGTTTGTTCTTCTTGCAGTCCATGGGACTCTCAAGAGTCTCCTCCAGCACCATAATTCAAAAGCATCAATTCTTCAGCGATCAGCCTTCTTTATGGTCCAGCTCTCACTACCATACATCACTACTGGGAAAACCATAGCTTTAACTATACAGACCTTTGTTGGCAAGGTGATGTCTCTGCTTCTTAAGACGCTGTCTAGGTTTGTCATTGCTTTTCTCCCAAGAAGCAGGTCAAGTTGGTAACACTTCTAGGAATCATCAAGGGTCTACTATGTTGAAAAATAGTAGACCCTTGATGATTCCTAGGAGAGTTACCAACTTGACCATGAAAACATCCAACAAAACATCAAGCATTAAATGTGAGAAATATGGCCTACTCAAAAATGATCTAAAAGTGAAATACTGGCAGGATGTTTTGATTGAAGGAAATGGGAGGAATGACCATTGAACAATATTTTTTATGCCTGTCTGGAAATACAAAAGAGACTGCTGGACAGGAAAAGTAAGGGAGTAGCCCTAACACCATATACTTTATTGGAATTTTTATACTGAAAAATGCCCCCTCAAACTTTCTTAAACTTTTACAGCATATTGTAAATAAGTGCTGTGTTTCCTTCATATATTTTTCCTTTAATTTAAGCAACAACCACAACATTGCAGCAACTATAATATCATGAACACAGGAATGCTGTGTGTTCTTCCATAATGGAGAAAGGCTCCTTTCAGCATAGCATCCAACAAGCTGAAACACCATGTTCTGGACAGAGCCAGTAGGACCAATGAACCCCAAAGGGACAAGCTATAAACTTTTAATGCAGAAACGTTGCTACTAGTGTGGTGGTACATGTGGAAAATAGATCTGACCCACCTTGGAGCTAAGATTCAAAATGTGGGGCTGTTGTAAATAAAAATATGCCCTTTTCCCTTATGGGGTATCCAAGAGCCCATATAGAGTCCTTACATAGGTTCCCTATTGGTAGGAGAAAATAACAGAGGCCAACCAGAGAATATTGAGAAGCAAAGCAGCTAGTAAGCTTGATCTTTATTGATCTGTTGCAACAGGGTGCTCCCCTCACACGCAGGAGAGGAAGAGGACCCAGAACAATGGCGTGCAAGGCCTTATAAAGACTTTTGAAATTCCCATTCTCTAGATCAGGACCACCCCCAGAAACATTATGCATACATCACAGAAGGGGTGTAACCTAAGACCACCCCTCAGATACATCCCCCTACATCACAGAAATTTAAATGTTGTTTTTCTCCTGTCACAGTTTATCTCCTGTCTGGCAAGTTACTTGATTGGATTGCCTGGGGAGCCTGGCCATTCTTTTGTAGTGGTAAAATACTTATTTCCTGGGCCAGGTCACAGGCTCACACCTTATTCAAACAGACATATCCTTGAGACAGGATTTGTGAGGAAAGAGACAATGGGGAGGCTTTTCCATTTTTACCATGCAGAGAAACATTTGCTCAGTTTAGGAATCAAAATGGTTCCAGGTTGGCTTTCCTGTGCTGATCTATGTACGTGTGGTTATGAACGTTGCCAGATATCTAAAACCATAAAATTCCTATCACAGGGCTTTGCATGCTCTCCAGCAGAAGACAGCCCCCAGCAGAGTTAAATAAAACACTCTTCCAGTTAATCAGCAGCATAGTGTGGAGTATAGATTGTTAAACCCTTTTGCATATCCTATTTGGTCTGTTTTGAAACATTTTCAGCCCTCTCTCTACCCCCTCTAGCAATGAACAGACCACACATTGTTAATTAAGTTTAAAATGCTTTATTTACAAATTCAAAGGTCTGGTTCATGTGTTATTCCATGCAGCTGCAAGGGGAACACAGGTAGATTACTCTTGCAAAATATAGAATAAAGTTTCAAACATGTTTGTCCTGGTGGATTACATAGTGAAAAGAGGGTGAGGAAGAAAAAGATAAGCAGCTTCACTTCCTCCCTCATGGAGAAGGGGGGCCATGACCTAGGAACAGAACTCAGTGGTCTTAACCCCTTCATGCACTTTCTAGCATTTAAGCATAGTTATGTCGGATTGCAATTTCCCAGAGTACAAATGTTCATATATGTATCCTTGAATAATAAGAAAGATAATAAAGGGCGAAAGCTTCCACAAATGGCAAAGCAGATTGTTCAAACTGCTCCATGAGTTGCTCAAGGACATATATTTTCCAAATCTCTGAGGTAGAGAGGAAGTGGGATCATTCTACAACTTTCATCAGTTTTTTGTGTGGCTGCTTTTCTCTCTTGACTTGCAACTAGGGAACTTTGGGAAAAGTTGAGAGATATAGAAGCTGGAATGACTGGCATTGGCAATGGGTTGGACTGGCACTAATCCATGCCATGCAGAGCCAAAAGGTAGACAGAAAAAGGTTGGCTCAGCTTGTAATTGTGTGGGGATTTCTAAATGGAGGGGAGTTTGTGTTCCCAGATCTTCATTTCCAAAAGTCACTGTCAACCCCACTCTTACAATTTATTGGTGTAGAACAAATAAATCAGAAGGTGCTGTTTGTTTCCTTTATGCTTGCAACACGATACAAACAAAAACAAATACTGTAATAAGATAGATTACATCAGAGGAGGGGAAATCATACATTTTAAATATTTTGATCCATTAGGTATACAGTTATATTAAAATGTAGTACCGCATATATCCCTGAAAGACTTTATAGGCTTTTATAACCAAAATTATTTATGCTACATTTTTAACCACAGGAAATGTGGCAAGAACTTTGTTAGTGTACTGTATAGCATTTCAGAACCACCTGCAACCCATGGTATGTCCTTCCCCTCCCAATTGCTAAAATTGCACTTGTCATTAGCAGTGATTTAAGAGCTATCACTGTCTAATCAATGCAGTCTGCAACATTTGGCTAAAGGAAGGCATCTAAGGGAAATGCTTAGCAGTGATTAGGACTGCATTGTGTGAGAGCCATTAATGCAAGGAGAGGAGAGTGCATCCTGCAAATAGCTTCACAGCATTGGCTTCTTCCTTTTGTGCTTTTTTTGAAACGATCCATTTGCTCAGTGAGGTGACAGGCGTGGGGTGGGGGATTTGCAGCCCAAATATCAATCTGGCCTAGAATCTTTTGCCCTCTTTTTTTTTTTTTGCTATTATTTGGAAGGTTCCTCAATGTATAATGGAGTATGTCATTATGCCATCTGCTTCAAGTGCTACACTTTTTACAAAATCTTAATAATATCCCTTCAGAGAGGATTAAAAATAAAAAGATAGCAGTGATGCTTTCTTTGCTGTCTTGATTATGTATTCATTCATTCCCAAAATTTATGCTCTGTCTTTCCCTTCAAAGAAGAAACTCAAGGTCTAAGCCCACTTTAATCTACTAATCATTGCACCAGTTTCTGTCTATAAGGCTTACATAAGAAAAGTGGTCACTTTAGTAACAGTGAGATATATAGCTGAATCATGTTCTCCTTTCTGAGCTACACTTCCCAAGAGTGGGCTGGCAATACCTGTTCTCGGGGAACTTTGGCAACTATAGCTCTGTGATGGAAATAGGACTCTTGGCGCTGTGGGTTAAACCACAGAGCCTAGGACTTGCTGATCAGAAGGTCGGTGGTTCGAATCCCCACGACGGGGTGAGCTCCCGTTGCTCAGTCCCTGCTCCTGCCCACCTAGCAGTCTGAAAGCACGTCAAAGTGCAAGTAGATAAATAGGTACCGCTCCGGCGGGAAGGTAAACGACGTTTCCGTGCGCTGCTCTGGTTCGCCAGAAGCGTCTTAGTCATGCTGGTCACATGACCCGGAAGCTGTACGCTGGCTCTCTCGGCCAATAAAGTGAGATGAGCGCCGCAACCCCAGAGTCGGCTACGACTGGACCTAATGGTCAGGGGTCCCTTTACCTTTAACAACTCTTAACACCTTTAACAAACTAGGCTTCCCAGGATTATTTGGGGAAAGCCATGGCTGTTGGTATGATACAGCTTCAGATGTATGCTTCAGATGGACTTTAGTTGGTCATTTGGGGATATTATCTCATACCATGCAATTTTATTTTGCTAAGAAAAATTTAAATCTCAAGTGTTTTATTTTCTAATTAATATTATTGGCCATTAGTATACCTAGATAAACTCTTGTGATTTAAGATGCAAGATTAGCAAGGAGGTTCTTGTTAGAGTTCTGTTTCTTTGCAGCTGGTGACATCTGATGAGGAAAATGTGGTTTTCATGCACATTGGAACTTCTATTGTGCGAGTCTGTTCTGCATACATTCAAATATTGAAATATTTGAAATATTAAACTAGTTTAGTGAGCCAAACTGCAATTATAGGTGAGTGTAACAATACTGTAAATGTTATTGAATGGTGTATATATAATATATAGAAGTTGGTATGTACCCAGTATTACAGGTGACAGATCAAAAACCTTTATGGAATATGTGCAGTTTGCGTGTACATTCACCTCATAAAGCTTTCAAGCTTTCTTTTCATTTGGAATTCATAGGCTGCATCTGCTTGCTAGTGTATCTTGGACTTCTCTAGAGGAAATTGTCCCTGTGACATCAGCATGCAATCTGTACACTGACTGAGTGCCATACCACCATACAGCTATTAGCATTCGTCCTGCCATATCCCTTCATATGACTTTGGAAAGCAGAAACACCAGTTGTTAGAAACACATGGAGATTAGTTGGCAACTGTCAGCCCCAGATGTTGGGATATTAAATGTTTTCACTGTAGGAGGTCAGATGTTTCAGATTTTGGAAACCATAGTCTGATCTCAAAGAAGATTCAATCCAGCATGGTGTGGTGATCAAAGTGTCAGGCTAAGACTGGGGAGACCAATCCCCATCAGCCATGAAGCTTACTGGGTGTCACAAATACTCCAGCTCCAAGCCCAGGAATGCAGCCAGTAGCAGACAGCAGTTTGCAACCAACTAGATCAGATTTCTCTCAGACAGGGGACAGAAGGCAGATGCAGACTCCCCCTCCTCTTGACCCTGATAGGCAGCCAGATAAGGCTGTAGCTGAGACCGTGTTGGAATGAGGCCATGGCTCTCAAGAGGCACAGGCAGGCTTGAAAGACAAGATAGACAGCCCATCTTCATAGGAAGAAGTTGGAGAGGATCCAATGAGCCCACCAAGCCCAATGAGCAGGGGGAGGGTGTTTGACAGGAAACAAAATAAGAAACGCAAGGGTCATAGGTTCAGTTTATTCTGCCAGAAACGGAAGGATTCTTTAGAAGGATCAACTTAAGTGATGATGCTGGAGGCTTGGCTATAGCTGTCCGGAGCTAACTGCTTGTTTTTGCAATAAATCCTCCTTTTAAATTATGTACGTTTACTGTGTTATCAAGCCTGGAGCCTGGACTCCTAACACTGGGTGACCTTGAAGAAGTCCCACTCTCTCAGCCCGACCTACCTCATAAATATCGTTGTGACAATAAAATGGCAAGGGGCTCTATGTACACTGCCTCAAGTTCCTTGGAAAGAAAGACAGGATATAAATGTCATAAATAAACCAGTTACATAAAAATATATCCTATCAATTTCAGATGGTTTAGCTTCCTGTTTATAGAACTGATTCAGCACATGGTTGCAAGGCAAGCCATTACTTGACATCTTTTCACTTGATCACCTTTGCCTGAATTGGCTGAGGTCTTTTAACTTGGAGTGATCTCTTTTTTAGCATATATGATCTGAGATTGATGCTGTGCACACCCATGTAATCTCTTAATGGAGATACATCTTTGAATTCAAGTCAAGTCCTTACTGAATAACTAGTTTCTGGAGGAACTGTAAACCATATCCCATAGGCCTTTTCCCTCTCAGAAAATAATGTACTTTAAAAAAAAATGTTAACTGCATTAATGTAGCTAACAGCTATTTATAATTAAAGGAAATGCAGTAATTTGAAGTCTTTTAGGGTAATGCAACATTAATTTGTAGCTAAAAGCTGTCCACATGCTTACTTTGTATGTTATTCAAATCGGATGACAGATAGAGTCATTATAGCTATGGAATTGCAATATATTTCATTTGCACCTATCAGAATAACAAATATTTATGATTGTAAGTGCTTAATTTTGCCCTTATTATTGGTCTTGTAATGGGCCCCACATATTTGCTAATGAAGAATAAATCAGTGGTGCTACGGAACTGTGAAAATAGTGTGAGAATCCATCCAATAATTTATTGTGGTGTTGAAATATTGAATTAACACTGAATCTGTGTTTGTAATTTATAAGAAGTCCTGACAAAGGCCCAGCAGATAAACTGTCTGATAATTTATCATGTTAAGGATTTCTAATCTGCTATGTCTGCCTCTGTTGATGGTCCTTCTGACAGCTGTTCAGCACTCTTAAGACTGCCACTTAAAGCAATGCCATTAAGACCATTCACTACAATTAAAAGTGGCAAAATGGATTCTGTGTTCTTGTCTATCAGGACAATGTGCAAGCCCTCCCCACTTCACCGCCAGTTTGTAACTTGATCACAGAAAGGAGATATAAATACCTACAGCTGAGAACTACTTCTGAAAACCAGATGTGTGCCTTCTGGGTTTATGCATGTTGAGCATTTTGTAGGGTTGTACCTAAAGAGGGGAAATGCAGTTATGCAATGTAGGATCTTGGTAAATGTACCTGTATGAGTAGCTATTTCTCACATTCCTGTATAAATGTGGACAGAGCCAGACTTATACTTGGAATAGAATAACTGAAGTCAAAGGGAACTGAAGATTAACAAGTCCCGTTGTCTTTAATGGGTCTACTTAAGGATGACTAAATCTGGATCCAGCCCAATCGTATATTCAAAACATCCATCTATCTATCTATCTATCTATCTATCTATCTATCTATCTATCATCTATCATCTATCTATCTATCATCACTGGTTTGCTAAGAACTTTAAGTGGCAACCCCCACAATAAACATCCACAATTGCAACTTCAGTGTTTGAAAAACAGCACCCTGTTTTATTTTCCCTTCATTTTATCTTTTCCCTCTACCACCTTTTCTCTTGTTTTATTTTAGGCTGTATGTTAACAACCCTCAATTCATTTAAAAGCTTTGGAAAATTAACTTCCAATTTGTAAAAAAATTCCGAAGTTACTTTTATTTCCTTTATGAGAGTTGCGATATAGGTCACCAATGCTAGAAAACATTTTTCAAATACATATAAATTTATTAAGTTGCCTTATACTGAGTAAGACCTCTGGTCCTTCTAGCTAGCCAAGAATTGTATACTGCTGTAATACACAGAGAAGGCCCTCTGGAGTTTCAAGTAACGATATTTTCAGTCTCCAATATTATCCTTTTATGTGACAATGCAAAGGATTGAATCAATAAATGTCTTTGTGCATGCTGTCATCGTCTCATCAGTGAGACTAAAATTTGAGTCAACATGTTCCGGAGTGGAATGTTGATCCCAGCCTGTAAGTTCTGAAACGTTTGGTTTTGGTTAAAGGAGTAAGGGTTTCTGAGGACGCCATAGCAGGCTGAGGCAAAAATTACAAGTAAGGAATAGCATGTTTGAATACTCTCTCATATAAACAGCCTTCTACATACAGTATAGAACATTTTCAAGTTAGGGACACAAATGCTTTTTTTTATTCAGTTGTAGTGGAGCAATGGAGACAAGTTTTTCCTACTGTCTGGCGATAAACAATTTGTGGTAATATCACAAATTTTGGGATGGTTTTTTTTTTAGTATTCCTAAAATCCTTTGCTTATTAGGGGCCAGCCCACATTTTCTTCAAAAAATTGCTTTGCACATGTAACTACCATAGTTAAAAAAAATTTAAATAGTAGGAGGTCAGTGACTTGGGTTTTGAAAAATAAAGGGTTCTCAGTAATTAGGTACCGGTAATTGGGAACTCTAATACATAGTTGGGGACCCTTAGCATTCATTCAGCTGGTTTTCAAGAGATTCGGTCAGCTGATTGCTTTGTTTACATGTATCACAGGCAAGGAAGTGTAGGTGTACAAATTTATAGGGGGGTGCAGTGGAAATCAGGCATACAAATAGATTTTTGTATGCTGCATCCCTGACTATAATATGTGTAGAAGCATGTGAATGGTGGGTTTCCAAATATTACTGGCAAATGAAGTTCTACGGGTTAGACAAATGATTATCCCCAAACAAGAAAGTTCAGGACATAAATTTAGTTTCCTTTTGAAGAGATGCTTCTAAAAAGACAAATAAACCTATACTGATGATCATTTCCCTCCTCCTGTGGGATGATTTGATGGAAAAGATCTTGAAGACGATAAATTTTGAGATGATCTAATATATATGGAAATATTCTGAATACCCAATGAATGTAAAGTGCAAGAAATAAGAAGGGCGGGAGAAAGCAAACTTTGACATTAGAGACATCTTAGAATCTGAGAAGGAAAAGGAAAGCTACACAGTATAGGCTTTTTTTTACTCTCTTAAATCATCATCACTTTAAATGAATGCATTGGTTGAAAAAGTAACATTAAAGTGTCATTCCACAGTAGGAACATATTATGGACAATCCAAATTATAGCCAATCCCTGCCTCTTAAAGGATCAGTCTTCCTTCCTTTGTTTTGAAGAGGCTTCCTACATCTGAGCATGTGTGGAAGTTACCACGAACATATTCAAACAATCACTTTTAACCCCCCCCCCTTTTTTTGCAAAGTATCATCATGAGCCAATGCAGAGCCAAAAGACAAATACTGTCTTTTATATAAAAATGGTTGTATCTGACAATGAAGCTGATTTTTCCACTGATTCTTACGTATATATACACAGTAATCCCATTTGTTTTGGAATGTGCACAAAGTTAAAGCAAACTTGTAAACCCTGGGAGGGGTTTTTGGCCGTCTGAACAGATAAATGTTTTACAACGAATGCACGTTTTGGATTTTGTATCTAACAGAACCAAAATTAATATCAGTGGGGGGGGGGGGTTTCCATGATGAGTTTAATACCCAGGAGAAAAAAAGAAAGTGCACAATGATATTCCTCAAAGGCCTATTTGTTATGTTACATTAAGAAAGTGGTGCCATGCATACAGATGTTCAATGTATTCCCAGAGTTCTCTTTCCCTGATGCCACCACCACAGGAGTTGCAGGAAGAACACCAGCCAGTAAGTGGTAGTACAGATGTGTTGGATGCTCAGGGTAGGGACTGAAAGCAGCTTACTCTAGGGGCCCCCAAAAATCTGGAGCTCCATGTGTAGCTACCAACATTTGATAGATAATGCCACCACAGAAATGCAGGTAGAGTCACATATATTCCATGGACATGGAAGCATCAGTGTTGCCCTCATATGGACTTCAGCCAGCAACCAGCCTGGTAACAGCCATCAACCAACCACATGGGAGCTACATCATAGTTCTGTGCTCAAAAGACAAACACACATTTAGTAGCGCAGCAGCTTAAAACTTAATGGCTGCAGAGTGAGACATAAAGTCACTGCAGAGATTTGAGGGAGGGCAAAGCGATTGCAGCTTGCCATTTAGAGACTAATCGCTGCTCGGAATTATGATAAAGGACAATTACATACCTGCCCGGCCCCCATGCAGTCTCAAAAGGATCATCAGAAAGTGGTGATTGCATAAAACAGACCCTTTGCCAAGCCTAAACAATTGCACAAATCACAGCCAGTGACTCGCTCAGCCACTTAAAGAGGCCAGTCCATACAATCAACACTTTCACATTATTCTACCTACGAGGTTCTGAACACCTCCAGAAACGATTGCATGGGCAATGTGCATTGTGGTGGTTCCCTGCATGTAAGAACCTTCTTACAATTGCTAGTTAACAGCACTACGTGAGTGAGACATGGGGTCTCCCACAGGAAAAAAAATCAACTGGCCCCAGACGGAGCTACAGAAAAAGCTTTTCAAAAGGTGCCGCATCCTGAGCAAGCAGAAGAAGCGCTGGATTGTAGGGCTCATCACCATTCATCACCCGAAGAAGCATTGTTCTGCCTCCTGAGCGAATAATACCCACTCTGGGAAGAACAAAAGGAAATTGCTGAAGCAAATTCACCATTCCACAAAAGAGAAGACAGAAATGCAGGTCAACCTTTGTCCAGGTCCAAGTAAAATAGCCAGAGTGGCAAGTGGAAGGAGGAGGAAGGAGGGGAAAGCAGCAGGACCAAATGTAGAGATGACAGAAGTGGAACCTGCAGCAGAATCAGGGAACTCAGGTCTTCCTTTGCGGTCTTAAAGCTCAGCCTCCTCAGTCTCTTTCATGGGCTGCTGGCAGAACTCTGCAGTTAGCAGCGAGGGCCATGGTTGCAAAACCAGGAAAAAACATAAGGACTGGGCTTTGAAGCTCTTTAGCCCCATGAACTTTGATGTGGCTAGATTTCCTTTGAAAACACACATAGCCTTGAAACGTTTGCCGGACAGGCTGCACCTGTCTAGTTCCTTTAGCAAACTGGATGTTGCTGGACTACAAGTCCCATCATCCCCTCACCTTTGGCCATCTAATTGGGGGCTGATGGGAGTTGGAGTCCAGTAACTTCTGGAGAGCCAGAAGTTCCCCATCCCTGGGAGTAGAAACAAAAGTGGGAGGAGCTTGAGCTGAAATGCATAACACTCTTCTTCTGCCCTCCGTACCCCAAGCTATTATGCTTGGGCGTTAAAGCATTTCAGGGTGTGTGCACTTAATGGAGACTGAAGCTAGGGAAGGACATTTTCTGCTGCCCTCCAGGCTTGAAATAACTAGGCTTGAAAACCATCTTCCTTTAGCACTAATGTAGAAGGCTTTTCTCCAAGCCTAATTGTAGGGTGCAGCTGGATTTTGGGCAGAGGGGAGTCGCAGTCTACATATGTTCCAAGATTGGAATACTGTTCCACTAAAATAGCAGAAAGCAAAAGAAGACAAAAATTGCTAGTTACCATGATGGGGGCCGACGAGGTATGCAGTTTATTTATTTAAAAAATGCATATGCTACATCTCATTAAAATAATACTAAGGCAGTGTACAGTAAAACAATTATATTTAAAAAATCCATATACAATAAAGACAAACTAATAAAAACAGCATAACACAATTAGAGTAAACTTGCTCAGCTGGTATCAGAGACAAACAATGAGTTTGAGACTGTGAGCTGCTATACGGTACTCATTTACCTGGGAATAACCACAATTGAATTCAGTGGGATTTACAGCAAAGTCCTACACATGTTTACTCAGAAGTAAGTCATTGATGCTTTATTCTTCACAGGATAGAAATATAAAGGATTCGCAGCGAGGGAACTCATTTTGTATTTACACAGGAAAACTTCCATAAAATCTTGGCATTTATTAACACTCATAAACAGATCAGTTCCCATTCATATTATCAGATCTGTTCACTGATTTTTTTAAAAAAATACACAATTAGTGTTTGGGTCATTTTGTAAGCAAGTGGCAGCTGACAACCCTCCTTAGTGACTTTCACTTTGGTCCAGTGGTGAAAGGTACTATTAAAACACAAAATTGCCCCTGGAAAGATTTCAGTTTAACCCAATTATGTACCTATTTGCTAGGTACACTGTAATTAGGGGAGGGGAGATATATTTGTGCATGTTTTAATTAAGAGAAAATGTGGGTTGTAAGGGGAGGAAATGCAATTGCAGGAGCCATGTAGAGAGATTTTGTTGGCCTCAATATGTATCACACACAGTGCTCAGTCGCTTTTCCTAACAGTTGACTTGGCAGTCCTGATACTGGCTCTGAAAAGAGCCATTGGCCCATTCTTTTTGGCACAGTTAAGACATCACAAATGTCAGCCGCCAGACTAAAGGAGCAATGTCTGATTAAGTATTAATGTTTAACATGCGCATTTATAATTCTCGTATTACATATCTAGTCCCACAAGGACCTGATATTTGGATGTTGTAAATATGACTTCAGAATATAATTTCCCACAGATAAATTCTGGCCTTCTCACACAGACAATGCAAATGAGGCAGCGAAACAGAATCAAATCTCCCAAAGAACAAAATTAAAGTTGACCGGCATTTACATTTGCTCTTGGGTTTTGATTGCAAGTGAGTGGGTGGCTCATATGGACATTTCAGCAGGTCTGTCAGCCATATTAAGGTTTTAAAGTAGATTTATACAGTCTAAATTTACTATGGACAACTGTTTATATGTGGTACAAGTCACCTCTGCATTAGAAAGAAAATGCATATATCATAATAACAACCTTCACACACTCCCTGTTCAGATGGCATATCATGGCGCTTAATGAATTCCGACTCACAAGGTTCCAATGCTGCTTGAAACTTCAAAGTTCAAACTTTTTTAAAAAAAACAAACAAACTCCCCCCTATCATATAAGGAAATTCAACAGGAAGTCACATTCATCATATATCCCCACCCTCCAAAAAAAACCCCAAGGCAGTTGCAAAAACTCTAAAGTCCCTGGAGTCTAAGTTACTACCACATTTAGTAAACGACCCTTGCTTAATTTGGAGTGGAGGGAATTAGATTAACCTCCATTTCCTTTGTAATGCTTTTCAGGTTTAAACATTTCACTAATTTTACAATCATTTAAACATTTCAAAACTAGACTTCCTTCCCCCCCTTTCTGCAGTTCCCTAAATTTATTTTTAATATCTTCTGCATATCCAAATTAACTTAATTTACTCATTTATTCATCTACTTTAAATATATACTCTTATAAAACTTGCAGGTTATTACAATAATCCTGCCAATGTACTTATCTGTTTATAATTTATCTGTAAATATTCAATAAACCATTTCCATTCTTTTATAAAAAGTTTGTTATTTTGATTTCTTATTCTTCCAGTAGGTTTTGCCCTTTCTGCATATTCCATAAGTTTTTGTATCCATTCTTCCTTTGCTGGGACTTCTGCTTCTTTCCATTTTGGGGCGAATAACATTCTTGCAGCTGTAGTAGCATACATGAATAAATTAAATAAACCTCCATTTCCAACACCATTTGACCACTAAGTCCTTCCAAGCCTCTAGTATCAAGATCTACCCATAGCCTCCATATTCCTTCCCACTGCAGCAGTATATCTAAATACACCATTCCCCTGTTGGGATACTGCCAGGGAGACAAAGTCCATCATGACCCCACGTCGCCTCCGGACGTCCATCGATCTCCCGTAGATACAGTATCAGCAATTAGCGACACGAGCTCCAGAAATAGCTTGCCACATTCCAGAGCTCATGCACGCTCTATCAGCAGAATTCACACAGCGAAAGATGCACGCAGGAGAGCATTATTTACAAGTTTATTCAGCGTTGGTCAGAACAAAGAAAACATGACTGCCTGCGTTGATGTCTCAGGCACAGAGAGAGAAACGAAAGCATAGACACAACAGAAACATCCTGTGAACAGGAAATACGCAGGCTGTGACACAAACATCCTGCTCCCTTTTAAGGTGGAACGGAAATATCCTAACATCCCCCCACCCCCACGTGTGCTGCCTGCATATCCATTGAACTGCACTTTATTGCTTAGGGCAGTAAACACTTTGCCTACTGCCTGGCAGGTGGAGCGCTCTATCCAAGCTGTTGGATGAATGGCTGCAATGTACAGAGTAACAGAAAAGGGCTGTGAAATGATGGAGATGTGAAAATGCATATATGGTGGGTAGAGTTGGAAGGGACCTTGAGGATCATCTGGTCCAACCCCCTGCAATGCAGGAATATGCAGCACTCCCATACAAGGGTTGAACCTGAAACCTTGGCATTATCAGCACCATATTTTAATCAACTGAGTTATCCAGGAAACCATGCCTCCTGTGGTTTCTAGCAATTGGTATTCAGAGAATTACTTTCTCCGACTGTGGAGGCCAAGCATAGCCACATGGCTTAGTAACCTTATCCTTCATGCATTTGTCCAATTCTCTTTTCAAGCCATCCAAGTTGGTGGCCATTACTGTTTCTTGTGGGAGTGAGTTCCATAGTTTGTGTGCTATTCAAAAAATGTACCGTATTTTTCGCTCTATAAGACGCACCAGACCACAAGACGCACCTAGTTTTTGGAGGAGGAAAACAAGAAAAAAAAATTTTCTGAATCTCAGAAGCCAGAACAGCAAGAGGGATCGCTGCGCAGTGAAAGCCACAATCCCTCTTGCTGTTCTGGCTTCTGTGATAGCTGTGCAGCCTGCATTCGCTCCATAAGACGCACACACATTTCCCCCTTTTAGGAGGGAAAAAGTGAGTCTTATAGAGCAAAAAATACTGTAATTCTTTTATCTGCCTCCAATCTTCCTGCAGTTTATTGGGGAACTTATTGTGGGAATGAGTGTTTATCGTTCCTCTGACTCTCTAGTCTTCCTGACTTTGTTTGGATAGCTTGGTAAGTCTTCGTTGCACAACCGTAATCTGGAACTCGCTGGGAGTGGGGGCTCTTGGGAAGCCAGTGACGCAGCTAAGGCTGACAAGCAGTCTGACATTTTGTGCAAATTAATGCAGTGATACACAATATGCCGTTTGACTCTTTATCTTATACAAAACAAGTCTGCGGACTTTTTAATACAATTTTAAAATATAAAGCTGAGGAAAGGTATGGCACATCTGGGGAGGTATTAGATGACAGGTAAAAGCAATTTTGATTTGTTGAAAAATGCTCAGTCATTCAAAAAATTAAAAAAACCACAATCACTTTATTATATATTATTCAGTTAGGCAGTAGAGGTATTTTAGCATCGTGCAAGAATTCCTATTGTAAGAAATCAGCATACTCATATAAAATACAGTGGTACCTCGGGTTACATACGCTTCAGGTTACAGACTCCGCTAACCCAGAAACTTGGGTTAAGAACTTTGCTTCAGGATGAGAACAGAAATTGTGTGGTGGCAGCGGGAGGCCCCATTAGCTAAAGTGGCGCTTCAGGTTAAGAACAGTTTCAGGTTAAGAACGGACCTCCAGAACGAATTAAGTATGTAACCAGAGGTACTACTGTACTAAATATGTATGTTGCCACTTATCTAGGAATGGGGATAGGTGCTAGTGATCATGTATAGTTTTCTAAAATGGTGCTCTCTTGAAATGATTTTTACGTTTCCCAATACATTTTTTAAGGGCAGTGGTATGTTTTCCCATCCATACTTACTGAGAGGGGCTGTGCTGTGCAGGAGACAAATTCATGGAGGATAATGATATCAATGACTACTAGACATGATAACAGTGTTCTGTGATAGAGAGCAATGTTTCTGAATCCCAGTTGTTGAGGTCTTCCTTACTGTTTTCCCACAGGCCACTGTAAGAACAAGATATTGGACTAGATGGGTCACTGGCCTGATCCACTAGGCTCTTCTTATATTCGTATGAGGGTAACAGAATAATAATAGTAATTTTGCTGTATTGTCCACACTGAGGGTGGGCTCCAAAAAACTGTGCTTGGCTTTCAGGCACCATTGAACCCAATGTGTTTGACTATATGTGATTCTGGCTTTACCCTGTAAACCTCCATGTTAGTTGAGAGTTGCCTGTATACACTTACTGGAAATAAGTTTCACTGAACTCACTGAACTTCTGAGTTGACATATGAAGATACCTCAAATAGCATTTAGTTCAACGCCCTGGCAAGGTCGGAGATCCACTGCTACAGTTTTCCTGGTAGGTGGCCATTTACCCTCTACTTAAAAACTGCAAATGAATGAGAGACCACTGCCATCAGCTTCCCCTGTTGAAGCAGCTTATACCATGAGAAAGTTCTACCTCATGTTTAGCTAAAATCCCCCTTTCTGTAATTTGAACTCATTGGCCCAGGTAATGAGCAACAGAAAGAAAATTTTCTACATCAACTTTCTGACAGTCTTTCAGATATGTGTAAAAGGCATGTATAGGATTGCACGACATGACTGCAATCCTATGCACACATATGGGAGTGAGTTTCATTAAAATCAGTGGGATTTGCTTCTGAGTAAACTTGCATAGGGTTACTGTGTAAACTAGCACCACCCACTCCAAACAGTACCCCACTATGCATTTGAAGCTGAAAAAGGTTTTTTTTTTAATAGTTCAAAATCAGTTTCTTTTATTATAGGCTGCAAGAGTAGGAAAATAAATTTCTTCTGGGAGCCCTTGAATGATCCTAAATAAGGCTTTTGAATCCTGCCCTGAATAATTATTTAATTCAGTTTGGTGGACATATCAATATGTAGCTCAATATGTTTGTTAGGTTTGGGTTCCAGTTTAAATTCAAATTTTGCCCACCCACCCCACCCACAAGAGTTTAGAACTTGAATGAAGTTTGCAGTTCAAACTGTGCCATGCATCTTTGCCCAGTGAAATTTCCCCCTCTTCCTTTCTGTGAATAATTTGAAACTACTTGAACAAAGCCTACTCAAAACATGCACCTTTTTTAAAAAAAAATATAGACTAAAGAACTTGACTTCAGTTATTTTTCACTGTGTTGTATATCATGCATCAGATAAGTCACACCCTGGACAAGGGCATAATACAAGAAAATCACCTACTAATAGGTACCGGGTGAGGGGTGTTGCATATTGATAAAGCACTGGGCAGTTATGTTGCCTGCTTTTTGAGTTTACTGCACTCTTGGGACACAATGAAACCTGATTTGACACCTGGCTAGAAGGATGTATCACTTCTCTTTGTCTCTTTCTTTGTGTGCTTGTGCTTGTTATGTGTTCGGTAACCTTCTTAATAAAAAAGGACAGATGCAAAAAAAAATGTTTTGACAAGCAGTGAGATATTTTGCCAAGAATAAAATATTGCTAGATTATCTCCTTCAGAATTTCTCATAGCATTTCCAGATCAGCGGTAGTATTTCAATCATTTTGGCAGGTCGTATTATACTTTAGCATATCTACATGTGTACCTTTTAAAATCCTACCTGGTTACAAATGAATGTACAATGTCATTTTTTTAAAAAAATGATTAAGTGGTTTGGGGTGATCCCTTAGTAAGGATCCCAAGTGCAGACTATGCATACTTACCCCATGAAGGATGAAGAACACATCTGGTACCCCATACTATTTGATACTATTGGTCCATGCTTACTCCTGACAGGTCTCTCCAGTGTCTGGCTATGATGCTTCTGGCTGCTGAGAGTAGGTGGGTTATGAGCTCTTTATGATGTGTGAGTGGGCATTATTATCTTGGAAGATGTTAAGTAGGGCCAGTTCTGGGGTGACTTCTAATATTTGCTTAGTTATTTTGCATATTTCTTGTATGATTGATGTCCAGAAAAGTTGGATTTTGGGACATTCCCACCACATGTGGAGCTATGTACATGTGGAGGTGCATCCTCTCCAGCATTTTGGTGAGGTTCCTGGGCGTATTAGCAGCAGTTTTTGTGGTGTTAGGTATCATCTGTAAGTGAGTTTCAGAGTGAGTTCTTTTCTTTTCGCTGATATGGATTTAAAGGGAGGTTTAGCCCACATTCTGGTCCATTGGGTGGGGTTAATCTCATAGCCTATGTCTCACAAGAAGTGAAACTGATCTGTAAAAAACGCATTTTGAAAAAAGAGACAATGCACATATTTTTGTAAACTAAGAAATCTTTAATAAAAATATATCATTTAAAAAAGAACACATCTGGTAAAATACAGTTCATGCCTCTTTAAAATATCTGTAAGTGGGGGCCCAATCCTTTCCCAGTTACACTTCTGACTACTTGGAACTCATGCTGAATTTTACACAAGACAAGGTACCTATAGATTTCATAGTCATATGCCTTATCCTAGCACAAATTTTAGTGTATGAGACAAACTTCAACACAACTGTGAAGTTCATGTTGTAATAACGATAATAACAACAACAATAATAATAATAAATAATGGTGTTTATTTTCATCATTATAATTATGATGATTATGGTCATGTTGTTGTTGTTGATGATGATGATAGTATTTATTAGTACCTATTCTTTCTAAAGTACCCGAAATTCCCCAGGCAATGGGAAACAAACAAATCTTGCTTATGGGCATACAATCTGTTTATGATATTACATACAAAAGGAAATGGCGAAAAGGAAGTAATGTTCAGTTGCTGGACTATAAACTGTTAGCACATGAAAAACTGAAAGTAAGATTGAGATGAAAAATCAGAGAGAGAAATACAAGGGAAGGAAGGAAGGAAGGAAGGAAGGAAGGAAGGAAGGAAGGAAGGAAGGAAGGAAGGAAATGAGCTAAGTGGATATTGCATGGAATAGAATTGTGAGCATATGGAGCACCAAGCCAAAAAGGGCAAATGTGATACATGCAAATCAAAATGTTTAACAAATAGATTTGTGTTTGCCTTGTTCTAAGTGTACAAGGAGAAAGATGTAAACAAAACAAGAAGAAAGATCAGAACAGCAACAAAAATGAGATGTTATTTCTCAAGACCTTTCGGCTCACTAACATTTATATATTATAGCCTATATTTTCCTTAGCTACTGTTTCTTACATTGCAATGTCATCCCTGACTGTGGCACTGCCCTGCAAGACATTTCCCACTAGCTCTTGCACAAAGGTTCATGGAACCGTACTGATGCATATCCTCCTCCTCTTTGTGGATCCAAACCATCGTGAGCAAGTCCAATGGGGAATAAACACACTCCGGTTTCCTGAAAGGATGTACTTGCGGTCTTAATCACATTACTAGCACTCAGGAATGCAAAACTGTAGCAATTTACTTGGTTGCATGTGTCAGTGGTGAATCTAGATAATGTGTCCAGTGGTCTTAAGCACAGCAAATGCTACTACGCTGTGCATCTTTTATTTATATAGAAATATTGACTGAAATTAAGAATTATCTAGCTCACAATCTGAAAGAAATAATTCCCCCAAAAATGTCATAAGACAGCAGCACATGCATCAAATAGCGGTTAGATACAGATTCTTTAGAAGTTTCAAAAGCTAGAATTGCTGCTCATGATGTTCATCTGCATGTTTTTTCAAAATGCAAAAGTTTTTATCCCAGCAGTGAAATTGGAAGTACACTCAAATAGTAGAACTGAACAAAAAATAGCAATCTAAAGTAGATCTAGATTGAAATATAGACAGTTCAGAATGTTTTCAGATTCCCTTTGCACCATCTAGTGGGAATTGCAGGTATGTTTCTTGAATTACATGTTTGATGTGGTAAATTCAAATGCTTTGTAATGGCAGCAGAGTTCTCTGCATTTGAAGAGCTATGACCCTGATGTGGAGTGGTAGTGGAGGTGTTGCTTAGCAACCAAGTAGTGTGATGAGATCTTTCCTGAGGTAGCACATGCTGTGATTGGCTGTGTAGTTATGAGGGTGTTTGCTCCCTGTATATTTGGCTGAATGTCTCCCTGCTATATAAAAGACCTAAAGTAAGAAAGGCAAGACATCTCTGTTCCGTTTTTCCTCAAATTACACACTGTTTTGTTCATTCTCTATTGTAAAGTGGTATCAAGACTTTTGTATCTGGACTTTTGTGTTATTTGAGTGACTTTGTCAACAAGAGCAGAGCAACTGCGTTGTCTTCTCTGGAAGGCTGCACATTCCTGCAGTCTCGATAAGCAATAGGCTGGCTCACAGTGTTGTGTGATGAAAACCATTTAAACTTGTAAACTGACTCTCACTTACCTACAAATCTGTAGAAGTAGAAAAATCATTGAGTATCCCAGTGAAGTAAAGGTAAAGGGACCCCTGACCATTAGGTCCAGTCGTGGCCGACTCTGGGGTTGCGGCGCTCATCTCGCTGTATAGGCCGAGGGAGCCGGCGTACAGCTTCCGGGTCATGTGGCCAGCATGACTAAGCCGCTTCTGGCGAACCAGAGAAGCACACGGAAACGCCGTTTACCTTCCCGCCGGAGTGGTACCTGTTTATCTACTTGCACTTTGGTGTGCTTTTGAACTGCTAGGTTGGCAGGAGCTGGGACCGAGCAATGGGACTTCACCCCGTCGCGGGGATTTGAACCACCGACCTTCTGATCGGCAAGTCCTAGGCTCTGTGGTTTAACCCACAGCAAATGTAAATGTTTAGGCAACAAAGTGCTCTTTCTGAGACAATGCCACTCAGCAATCATCTTCTTCCTTCTTTATTTACCTGCCCTCTTAATATTACATTTGAAAAGAAAGCTGTGGTCCTCCAAGCATGTTTGCACTCAGCGACATCTAAGCTGCTTGGTCATGTCCACAGAATGAAATATGCCAGGATCCACGAGGATGTGCTCTACAGGGAACTGGCTTCAGGCACCAGGCAGACCAACTCTGCATTACAAAGGTGTCTGCAAATGAGACTTGAAGGCTAGCAGCATCAACCCAGGAATCCCTTGCAGATGACCACAGTGCCTGGAGACAGTAAGGTTGTGTATTCACAGCAGTGACCAGAGGAGGAAGGACCGCTGGGAGGAGCGCAGAGAGAGGGAGAAATGCCATGGTGCATTTGCAGCAGCACAACCTTAATCTGCCTCAGCTGCAACAAAACATGTCTCTCCCGTATTGGTCTCTACAGCCACAGCTGGCGCTGTAACGCTCCAACTGTTTGACTTCACCCCCAAAGGTGCTCCATTGTCTCCTGACATAGAAGGATGCCAACTGGGAAAAAAATATATTATTGCTCTTTCATTTTCTGGGCTCAGAATATAAGAAACAAAGAGAAACATAATGGAGACTGTCATCAGCACTAAAAGAAGCACTGCATAAACAGATCTCTGCTATTCATTTTAGTATTCTGAGTAGCTGACTCTTATATTAATGAAGGCTCATGCTTGCCTGAAGCTCAGCTTCTGGGAATTACAGGGCTGAACATGAGGTAACTACTGCCTTGTTTCTGGTTACTTGGCCTGTTGGCCTCAGTGGCCACTTTGTGGTTATAATTAAGCCTGCTGAAGTGTGAAGGTGTGTGTTCTTGTGTGTGTTGTGTGTAAGTAATTGAAATGAGCCTATAATTCACTGGCTCCAAATAAACTGCCAGGAATAAATTAATTCAGATCGCACTTGGCAATGCTGCTAAGTTAACCAATTGCTCCGATAGCAAAATAAACCAGTCCGATGGGTGCCAGTCTCCCCAAGAAACAGGCAAACTAGGCTTGGGGCCAAACCAGGCATAACATTACATGTGTGAATGCATTTAATGTTACTTTAAAAAAAAAAAAAAAAAAAAAAAACTTTCAAAATAGCCACCGTGGAGGGTCATGCTTTTTAAAAACTCTTTACAAGAAAGAGCTAATGCAGAAGCATTATTTAATCCTTGCCTGTTTTAACATTTGGCAGTGCTCTTTCATGGGGACACGCAGGAGCTTATTTTGGGGTGCAAATGCACTCGCTTTATCTAAGATGTTCATTACATCTTCCTCTTCCTCCAAGCAGATCAAAGTGGTATACAGTGATGTCCTCTCACTTTGCTATTTTATCCTCAGGATAACTCTTTGAGTTTGGTTATGCTGAGATAGAGTGACTGGTCCAAAGTTATGCTCTATGGCTTAAAGAGGATTTTAACTCAAGTCCTAGTCTACATTTAACCTCATATACAGCATTCAAATCCACGTAGGTTGATGCTTCACTCTGTAACATACCCTCCAACATTTCTCTGATGAAAATAGAGATGTCCCATTCCATAATGATAATTTTACTATTTATATCCCCACACATCTTACTGGGTTGCCCGAGCCACTCTGGGCAGCTTCCAACATATATAAAAACATCAAACATTAAAAAAAAAAACTTCCCTATACAAGATTGCCTTCAGACTGTTTGAGGGTTGGATTTTTCAGGAGTTCAGCCTACACTCGAGTAGGACCCTGGTAGAGATACATGCCCGACTGGCATGTTCTCTCCCTCCTGGTCGATCGTTCGGGAGCTTCATAAGCTTTCTTCAGCCCAAACATCACAGCGACCGATGCCAACCGACACCGGCACACATAGGAATCCGCAGAGTTTGCGCAGCATGTGCATGACAGACCTCAGCAACTCAGCATTTTGGCTAATCTACTTTATTTACACATATAAACACACACAGAACACTGCAACATGGCTCCCTCTCTCTCTAGCATCAAACGGCAAAGAGAAAAAGAACAAAGGACAATAGTCCCACTTCACGGAACATAGTAACACAAACATCCTGTCTCTGTTACTTCCCACTCTGTGGAGTCAGAAACATATAGCGTCGTGTGATAGACAAAAATCCCATGACTGCAATCATGGAACAGGAATTCTAACAAATTGCACACCCTCCAACATTTTTACAATGAAAATAGGGACATCCTAAGGAAAAGTGGGGCATTCCAGGATCAAAACAGAAACTAGGACAGCTTCTCTAAATCAGGGATGTCCCTGGAAAATAGGGACACTTCGAGGGTCTGAAACTGTAGTTTGGAAGACACAAACCAAGAAGTAGGCACATGAAACTTGTTTTGTAGATCTTTGGGTCCTTGCCATTGTATTCATAGGAAAGAAAATAAAGCATCACAAAGCAATTTAATTAACTTCATATTTAACTACAGCGTTGTTTTAGATTCATACCATAAAATAAGTGAACTTTTCTGATTATTTTTTTTAAGAAATAGATAAAATATTTTCTTGCATAAACTAAGCTCAATGATACTTTGAAATGAGTGTATCTTGACTTATATTACAAGGATTACCAAATAACATGTTATAAGAAAAATAGTGTCCATCTAGAATTTATAATTCGCTAGAAGTATTATGCTACCAACACAAGGTTACCATTGTTCTCTGTTTGGTTGCTGTGCATATGAAATTTAGGTTTGCACCCAAAGAACTGAGCTCCTATTCACATCTTTGGAATAGCCAGCATTGTTATTTTGCTAGCTTCATAGTTTTTGTGCCAACCCAGCAGAAAGCTATAGAACTGAAAGAGAATTACACTTGGCTTCCTTGGTGGTTGTTAAAATAGGCTCTGTCCCTAAACCCTCACATGAGGCATTGTTTTTTCATGTTCGTTTATAGAAACAGTGGATCCTGGCTATTTGTAATATATCAGTACACTGGCTGCTGTAAACCATTTGCCATTGCACAGACCTACAGTTATATTTAAATAGCTAAATTATGCTATATGCTTAAAATATATAAGGTATAGGAGTGACTAAAGTGCTGTGCTGTAGCTCTGACAGTGAGCTCAAAATGGAAGCAAAACAATGTTCAGGGGGCAACTGGATCTTTAGGATGATATAATCGTGTATATTTTTCTACTACAGTGGTACCTCAGGTTAAGTACTTAATTCGTTCCGGAGGTCCGTACTTAACCTGAAACTGCTCTTAATCTGAAGCACCACTTTAACTAATGGGGCCTCCTGTGGCTGCCCGCCGCCGGAGCCCGATTTCTGTTCTCATCCTGAAGCAAAGTTCTTAACCTGAAGCACTATTTCTGGGTTAGCGGAGTCTGTAACCTGAAGCGTATGTAACCTGAAGTGTATGTAACCTGAGGTACCACTGTATTCCTTTTCTAATATCGTAAAAACTTGCTATACAATTCTGGTTTTCTAACTCTATTCTGGCGATATATCTTTATATTTATATGTTGGCTCCTCCTAACTGAGGGTCCGTGTTGCACGCAGCCCGGGACTCCCCCCAATGGGCCTGGAGGCGGGGCTTTGCCCCACTCGGGGATGGTGGTGCCACAATCACGCCACCAGTTCTTAGCCAATTGGAGTGGTGGGGTGATCGGGGCTTTATTATTTAAACGGTAGTGTGACATGGGGAACCCCTCTTGCTTCGTGCTGCCGAACACCCACCCACCCATTGATAGGTCAGCGTTTGGCCTTGCTTTGGACTTCTGTTAGTCACTTGTTTTGGAACAGGGGCCGGTTAGGATTTTTTTCCAATATGGCAGATTGGCAGTGGCCACTTGGTTTTTGCCTACCTCTTAGCAATCATCACAACTTTGTAAGGTTTGGCGGTTAAGCATTGGTTTTAGGGGAAGGTGGGGAGGGGAGGTGCGGCCATCACCTGCCCCTCCATTTAATAAGGTATTCTGTTAAAGGAATCCGGGGGGGTCTGGATCTCATCCAAAGCCCAGGGAGGGGCTAGGGCCATGCCAGGACCCCCGGGAACCCCAGGGGTGAGTACCAATCAATAGTCATTGTTGGAGCTCTCTCTGCTGGTAGTTTACGCTTTGCAGGCTCCCTGCTGGGTGGGCAGGAACCAGTTATAGTCATTAGATACCAATGCCTAAGCCAATACCAGTCACACTTGTGTATTCAATAAAGTTGTGGCCTAAATTTGCCCATTAACCTTTAAACTAAATTCTGTGTCCATTGCACCTTTATTCCATGGGGGTGGGTTTCGGGGCTTGACACGCAACTGTATCACCTATACCTCTTTGGAAACATTGAGGGAGGATTTCAGTGTCATGTTAAGGTGATTATTCTGTCAAGGCATGCATTTTGGTTTGTCAGATGGAAAAATCCCCCCAGTGATGTTCTGTGGGTTCTCCTGACCCACCCAAAGCCAGGGGGAGTGCAGGAGTGAGGGAAAGCCCCATTGCACAAGCAGAAGACATTGTGTGGGGTGCCTGCTAATGGGACTCATAAGTTGAATCCCACCTTGGATTTGTTCACTGGTTTTAATTATATTTATTTAACGTATATCCTGCCTTTCTCCCAGTGCAGGACACAAGGCAGCTCACAACATGAATTGTAACAGATGTGTGTGGCTTTCTTTTCAATCTGTATCTATCGATTATATTTTTTTTTGTTTTTAAGTTAACATTTAAAGGCCAAACAAGAGAAGAAGAAAATACAGAGCACACACCATTAAAATACCCTCCTACTACAATCAGTTAGTGGCCACAGGCCTACAATAAATTTATCATTATGGAATGGGGCGTCCCTATTTTCATAGGATAAATGTTGGAGAGTATGCAATTTCTGGGAAAGTTAAATCTGGAAAGACCATGAAGGATTTCCAGTGATATAATGAATCAGAAGCCAGAAGCTCCATTAACTCTGACCAAGTCCCTTCAAGAGGTTTATTCTAGGATAAATAGATGAATATTATGGTTGTGGCTTTCTGCCAAGATATCTGTTCAAGGATCTTTTGAATGGAACAAGACTGTACACCTTGGCTGGGATTCAGGTTTGCTCTTGTGCATACAGAAGGCTTTTGTTTTTTTGATCAAGTGAAGATTCCTGCCAGTGAAAGTGAGGGAGGCAATTTTTGCCACCTCCCACACTGTTCTGGAGCATCCCCAGCTCTTGAGAGCAGACTTTTAAAGTACCATATTTTTCGCTCTATAGGACGCACCAGACCATAAGACACACCTAGTTTTTTGAGGAGGAAAACAAGAAAAAAAATATTCTGAATCCCAGAAGTGATCCCTCTTGCTGTTCTGGCTTCTGGGATAGCTGTGCAGCCTGCATTCGCTCCATAAGACGCACACACATTTCCCCTTACTTCTCAGGAGGGAAAAAGTGAGTCTTATAGAGCAAAAAATACAGTATATATTGGGGGTTTCTGGAAGAATGGGGAATTGGCAACCAGCAAATAAATCTCCTTCCCTTCTTCTGCCCGCAGTGAGCATCCCATCCACCAAACTCCACTCCCAGAATATTTGAGTCCACATCTTTTAAGCCACTTATAATTCCTAGAGATGTCCTAGTGATTGGTCGTGTGAAATTTAATTCCATAGCTAATTGGTGTGGATCTAATAAAGTGGCGGCTGGGAGTCCCCTGAAAATCTCTCAAAAAGGGAGAGCATTGTACAATAAATTGAATCAAAATCCATCCTAGTTAATGCTTAAACATAAGTCCTATTCAGACATTCAGCCTACATTTGGACTAAATGTGGGGTGGGGGAACCCTAATAATATTGAGGGACAGAGCTGGCATCTATACCTTCTGGATGGGCGCCTCCTACACATGTTCAGTCCATAGCTGTCAACTTTTCCCTTTTCTTGCGAGGAATCCTATTCGGAATAAGGGAATTTCCCTTAAAAAAGGAAAACATTGACAGTTATGGTTCAGTCGTTCCATGAGTAAGGCCGCACGGCCTTCATTCAAGGAAAAGGACTGAAAATTCAGAGAGCATGTGGTCATGTCAGAATATAAAAGTTTTTTCTGATCTATAAATCAAGTTCCCATATGATTATGATTATTTGAAAGATCCTGCAGGATTGTTTAGTTCTGTATGGCCAAGGGCCAGGGAGGAAAAAACCTTTTAAATAGGATTTGTGAATATGTGGGGTAAAGGTTTCCTGTATATTAACTCCAAAGCGTGTGACTAGTATTCTTTATCAGTTGCTGAGCAACGGTCATACTCTGAATTTTTAAACTCATTAGCAGGCTAAGCAGGACTGGCATTGGGCAGATGTTTGCTTAGTGGAAGACGGGGGGGGGGGGAGAGAGATGAGCAGGCTTTCTGCTCAGTGTTGCTGTACTACTTCTTTTAAAAAAGAAAGTTTATAGAGCTTCCTCTCCTTTCAAACGATTTCTTTTTAGCTTTCTCCTGCCGGTTTCAAAGATACTAATATGTACCAAAATTCTTTTTTTTTTAATAATAAAGTGATTCATGGTTTGTTAGCCATGGGCTGTTGCACCATTCTTTTGCTTGCATCCTTACTTGAAAGTAAGTTGGACTTCTGAGTATGCTCAACATGACTGTGACGTTAGTCATCTGAGAAATGGGCACACCTCAGATCTGAACTATATTAAAAACCGAATGCAATTTAGATCTGTAATTGGGGAGACCTGGAGGGTGCCTGCGTATGAACAGTGACAGACCCTTTAACTAAACGGTCTTACCAGATGCTCAGTTAACTGAACGGTTTCCAGTACTTTCAGTGATGGTGCTGTAGGTCTGGTATTAGATTGTAGCTACAGCAATAAATTCTTCAGCAGATGCTCCAATTATAGTTTCAGACAGGCTGGGGAGAGACAATTGTTCTTAAAAGCGCTGAAAACTGGAAAGACAAGAAGTACGTAGTAGTAGTCCTTGGTATATACACATACAGTGGTACCTTGGGTTACATATGCTTCAGGTTACATATGCTTCAGGTTACAGACTCCGCTAACCCAGAAATAGTGCTTCAGGTTAAGAACTTTGCTTCAGGATGAGAACAGAAATCGTGCTCCAGCGGCGCGGCAGCAGCAGGAGGCCCCATTAGCTAAAGTGGTGCTTCAGGTTAAGAACAGTTTCAGGTTAAGTACAGACCTCCCGAACGAATTAAGTACTTAACCCGAGGTACCACTGTATATATACACACACAACACACATTTTGACACACCTTCATATCTGTTGCCCCCGCTTTTTTTGAAACGTTCAAAATAGCAGAAATAGTGAGGTAAGTTGACAAACTCTGGGAATGATACCTAACATTCCATTGTCAGCTCTTGGTCAGTTTCTGAACTGTTGAAGATTTCTTTGGGTTCAGTGCAGACTTTGATCCCAGTTCAATTTTTCTTCTTGTCATGGAATTGGCACGTAGCCTTGGGCAACCCTCGGAGCAACCATCCAGATTTTCAAAATGGGGATGATCATACTGACCGTCCTTACGTGGCCATTATAATTATGTGAAGAGCTCCGGGTGCTTAAAAGCTGTATATGAATGCAATGGTATGACGATGCTGTTATTAATGATGATTCTTTCTGCCCTAAATAGCTATGTGGTGACTAGGAATAGAATAGAACTGATTCCCCTCTTCCAGACCCCCTCCCTAGATATGATCTAGAAGAGAAAATATTTAAAAATGTTGGTCTGGTTCAGATGTAAAATTGCCAGCTTCACAAAACATGGTTTGTTATGAAGCGCACACCAGGTCCATGCGCAACTGCCTTTCCATCTCACCTCAAGCGTAAAGATCCTGAGGAGTTAAATCACATTCATTGAAAACGGAGCACTCTGGTTTAACATTAGCTGAATAACTGGGATGTGGAGGTTTCAATTCTGTTCATGCATATATAGGTGGGAGTTACTCAGTAGAAGCTACTTCTGAGTAGACATGCCTAGAATTGTGCATCAGGATCCGATCAGTTGTTTGGTCCTGTGACTAACCAGCAAAGGACTCTCATTCCATAGAACGCCCAGAACGTTTCTGATAACGTTTGCAAGCAAGACTTAATAAAGAGTTTGTCAATGAACTGGGCTACGTTTATTCAATTAATCCTAAGGAGTTGGTAGGTGGATTAAGCTTTAATGTTTTGCTGAAACTTAATACCCCTGAAAGTGTGTGTTTCTTGAATGCTGATAGGGGAAGAATTCTCTTCAGTGGAACATAAGGAAAGCTCTGCTGGATCAGACTAAATTCTGGCAACCTTTTCTCCCAGTGGCCACTTAGATGCCTATGGTAAGGCCCCCAGCAAGACATGAGCACAACCGCACTGGAGGTTGACTGTTCACTCATAGTGGTTAGCTCAGACAAGAAGAGCTATCAGCCCAATTTCCCTCTTCTGCCCACAAAAACCTGTAGAAAGCTCTGAAATGGGCATCTGAATGGGGGTGGAGTAAGGGGTAAGGATGGACCGGGATCTTCAGGAATTGGTTCCAATTCCCCTTCCCTTCCCCCACCTTCTCTTGTGGCCACTGTGAGTTACTGTGATCTCTGCTTCTCCAGACTGCCCCATGGGTGGGAGTTAGGATTGCAGGCTAAGATAGGGCATCCTTCTACTTCGCTGAATTGGTATTTTGGCTCAACTGGAAAACTCACCTAACAAAAGTTAATATGCATACTTGCCCTTTTAACACACACACACACACAGAGAGAGAGAGAGAGAAAGAGAGAGAGAGAGAGAGAGAGAGAGAGAGAGATAAAAGATTATATTTTCTTCAAAGGTGAACAACAATGGAAATCACCCTGATGAGTTTCTCATGTGGATTTTCATTTTTTCTTTTAATTGAGCAGTGCTGTTTCCACTGAACCATACAAAGGGCAAGTGTCTGCAAAAAGGTATTACATCGCTGAAGCTCAAACAATTTTCCAGCCATTTAATTCTCTCATATCATTCTCAGAATAATTATGCCTGTTGTTTTTTTTTATTTTCATAGGAGGTGAAAAATGTGCATATCTTCCCTTAAATGCTAGGGCTGTTTGGAATTTTGGGAGCTGATTCTTTGCTTCCATGCAGTCGCTGAATGCTTTATGAATATGCTTGAAAACTCTGGATGGGGGGGATGACTTCCTGGTTTGTTTTCCCTCTTGAAAATATTTCATACTTCATGACTGCTTTCAATATGTAAGAATACACACACATACACACACGGTAAGAGGCTTGCCAAATCACACAATTCAGCATGGAAATATGGCCTGGGTTGTGAATATGCGCTAGTGCAAACATTCGTTCCCAGAAGGTTTTGCTCCTCATTTGTATCCATGAACTGACAGTGGGAAACAGCAGAAGTTGCCAGCAAGGCTTATTTTCAACATCTGGAGCAGCATCCAGTGATAACAAGTCTGGTTATGCATTCAGTTTGTGTGTTTATATGTTATAAATTTCATATAACTGCCCTGCAATAGTTTCCAAAACACAAAATAGAAACCAGTGTGCTCAACTTGTAGAGTGCAAACCATCTTGTTCCCCATATGTTGTGGGCTATCTAAAAGTCTTGTATCAAATTAAAATGGGTTATTCTTATTTAATTGGCTATACTGGAAACACATAGCTTCAACCTCACTTCCATACTGCCTCATCTAGGCAGTGACAACACCCCATCATACACTACTAGCCTACAATGGAGGGGTTCACAGCATTAATGCCCCCAAAGGATCTTATTTCTCCTGTAGCCGCAGCCTTGAATTCAAACAGAAATCAAACATTGTGCTCTGCCTCTCTGGCTTTCCAGATTGCAGCTTTACTTCTAGATCACATTACATGCACTTTTCAACTCTAAACTCTGGCTTTTGTCCTTCCAGCTGTCTAAGACAGGCATCCCCAAACACGGTCCTCCAGATGTTTTGGGACTACAACTCTCATCATCCCTAGCTAACAGGACCAGTGGTTAGGGATGATGGGAATTGTAGTCCCAAAACATCTGGAGGGCCGAGTTTGGGGATGCCTGATCTAAGAGCTGGAGGAGGAGTCTCACCCATTTGTCAACTGGCACAGAACCCCCTTTCCTCTTGTCTCTTAATGGCCCATTACCTTCCCTTTGTTCTCTTAATGGCCCATCACCCCAGGTGATTTTACCTGAACACAGGAGGCTAGCCCAGCTTATATTTTAACACTTGCTGGGTCCAGGGGTTAGAAGAGGTCCAGCACCCACAAACTCATAACACTATTTTCTTCTGTCAGTGACTTATTTGTAAACCTCATGAACGGAAGGAATGTTTCAACTAAGCCCTCTACTTTGCCCACAAGTAACTTTAACTACAGTATTATTTTTCTAGGAAAAGAGGTGCTGGAACTCACCATGAACACCTCTCTTGTTCTTTTATAATGGCAGTGGATCCCACCTGAGAGGTGCCAAAACTGAGTTCCAGATGCAGAAAAAAAAAAGTCCTGCTTAACTATACTGTTAGCTACACAGTGCACAGTGGTGGAGACACTTGTGATATGTCTTTAAGAAACCATTTCCTAATCAGCTTAAGGGTCTAGAAATCTGAAGTGGACATATTTTCTCAACTTTTCATAGCTTTCACAATTGTGGTCTTTTAAGACAGTGATAAAAACAAGAGTCAAGCAATCCCCATGCATCCCTGTGGGGAAGAACTTAATTGTTTTGCAGCTATCAACAGAGGAATCCATGCTGACCTTTCTGCGTAATGGAAATTACTGATCAGTCCATGCAAGCTAGCTTCATATAAGTATAATCCCGAGGCAGAGAGAATTTCACATTGATTAATCTTGAGGAGAATAAGAAAGAGATGGGAGGCAGAAGTCAAAAGCTCTGTGAGCCTTTTCTTTTAACTTATTGTGGGCCGTGGGCTGCATACTTTTCCCACACTGCAGTTTACGTGTCATCAAAGTCAGAAAACACTTACGGTAACTTTTTCATTCTTTCATTAGTCAGATTCATGAACCTTCAACCTTCCAACAATTTTCGCTCAAATTACCTTTATACAAGAGAGAGCCTTTTATTATTTAACAAGAGCAATATACCATTTATATCTTTTGTATACTTTTTAAAAAAAAAAACATTTTAAAAAAATGTTTATTTCTTTCCCAGACTAAATCAACTTAAACAGCCAATATGCCCCTCTAGAAGAAATCTGAGCAGCAGCAATGACAATAAAGCACTATTACTTTAGGTGCCCTTGAAGTTAAGATGTCCATGATTTATCATATATATATTTAAAAGCATACATATAATATGATATGGGATAAGTCTGAATTTTCCAATTTACAATAGGAAGAAAGCTTTACTCTGATTTAGTTATAAATGTGAAGACTAGTTTTGTGGTGTGTGTTTTTAACTTTGCAACTAGGGTAATCCATCCTAAACCATTGTTTGTTTAGTATTGCCTTCTGCCATCAAACAAAGACTCACTTCAGGCATACATTCCTTGTGCCCTATTTTTCCTTTCCTTTGGATTGGGAGGTTTTTAATGCTTAATTTTCTTATTATGTTTTTAGATATGCTGTAAGCTGCCCAGGGCGGCTGGCGAAACAGAGCCTAATGGGCGGGGTATATATAATAAAATTATTTAATTTATTATTATTATTATTTAAATTGTTTAATTTATTATTTATTATTGCTACAACAGTGCATTTAGAACAGATATGCATCTGAACATGGGATCACCTAATAACGGTATACATCAAAGGAAATTTCCCCCATTGGCTGCTTTTAGTTTAAGTGTAGGAATGGGAGGGAATTCAGTTCACGCTACTGAAACAATATCAGCCTTCTTTCAAAATTCGCACCTATCAGAATTTTGTGATGCAGTTATCCAAACAAAGAATGCTTTTTAAAAAGGTTATAATGGGGGGGGGGGCAACATGCAAAAATATGTTATACCAGAAGGAATTTGTTGCAAAAATATGTACATTAGTCAAAACAGCTTCATACTATATCAGTACAGTGGTACCTTGGGTTAAGTACTTAATTAGTTCCGGAGGTCCGTTCTTAACCTGAAACTGTTCTTAACCTGAAGCACCACTTTAGCTAATGGGGCCTCCCGCTGCTGCCGCGCCGCCAAAGCACGATTTCTGTTCTTATCCTGAAGCAAAGTTCTTAACCTGAGGTAATATTTCTGGGTTAGCGGAGTCTGTAACCTGAAGCGTATGTATCCCAAGATACCACTGTAGATAATAACAAGTACTTGCAAGTCCTGCTTTCCAAATACAATGCCTTCTAAGGCCATCGTTTGTTAGGTGAACATTCACCTAACAAGCTGGTGATTTCCATTATTTCCTATGGAAACATTTCTAATTTCTGATTTGTCCAATCTTCCTCCCTCCCTCCCTTCATGGTTTCTGCCCAAAACTGCTACAGTTAATCTGCAAAAGCAAAACAAACTGATTCACCTTATCTTTCCTGCTTCCTGACCTGTTGGATCTCTGTCCCTCCTTCCATGCTTTCTGCCTGAAATAGCTTTCACCGAGCGGCAAAACGCAAACAAGTAATGAAGAATGGAAACTCTGGCTGTTCAAATATCTGAATCAGCTGTTTGCGTAGCAAGGTTTGGATATAATTCTTTATGTTTGGGTATCTGAGATTTTGGATAAAGAGCATTCCAATAGTGGGACCTGCATGTGGGGACTTACGTGGTGGAGCAGAGGTTGCATACACTCAACAATGAAATATCACATGGCTTATTATCACCGACATTGAATTTTACTTGAAGGGCAAGATTCTGCAACTGCACAGTAGAACTTCAGTTTTTGAGTGTCTCGGAAGCCAAACGTTTCGGAACTTGAACACTGAAAACCCGGAAGTAATTGTTTCCGTTTTCAAACGTGCTTCGGAAGTTGAACGGCTTCCGCTGCGTATTTTTCCATTTTCTCAATGGAAATTGCTGACAGGCCTTTGCCCCTCGGTTGGTGAACAGTTCGACAACCAGGGTTCCACTGTAAATGCAAAAGATGCACACACTTATACAAATTTGTGGATGGATGGGTGCAGAGGAGTTCTGTGTAAGGTTGTGGGTTAGTTTGGGCCCGTGCAGATTGAGAAACAAGCCTTCTGATTTCCTGGAAAATACGTCTCTTGTATGAAAAGCTCAAAGAACTCTACATGTAAGCATCACAAGTACAGCTTAAACCTCCCAATTTATCTTTAAAAGTCTGTTAGTTTGAAATATGACACCTTTCAAGGTAGACTGCAACATGGGAGAGAGCCTCAGTATACAGAGAACTTCAAAACAGAGTGCCCAAACCCTTTAATAAAAACAGATTGTACATTAAGTGCCAGAAATGGAATATTTATTCTCAATTTACAGACAGCTTGCCTATAATCTGAATTACATCTTCTCTCAAGAGCAACAATTTTTCACCGTCCTCCTCTTTGACAGATCAGAATCATTAGTGAATCCAGTGAAGTAAACCTGTAAACTGCTAGGAAAGGGGAAGATGCAGCAATTTTGCAATACAATGTTTCCAAAGTGCATATGAGTGCCTCATAAACTTTTATAACTTACTTACATATTAGGCAAGTCCAACTAAGAAATCTGACAAACCATGATAAACTGCTTAAATAGAAAAACTTTCACGAAATAAACAAGCTGTTGTAGAGTATTAGCCATCTTCTCAATAATCTTGATTAGGTGCATACATACTGCACACAGATACACTGAGAACTTGATGTTAAATTGTACTGAGTGTGGCAATGCATTTGAATTATGCACTGCTAAAAGTAGCCTCAAGAGGCATTCATGCTGTGAATCCACCTTGGGCTCAGGCTCAGGGAGCAATGATGTTCTTCTGCTTCTCCCCAGCCTTTCACACCTAGCTTCTCTCCATTGCATTTTAGAATTTGCTCAGTAAACACCGAAACAATAAATATTTCAGAAAATAAAGTGGTTTATTATGAGCCCAGTTATGAAAACAAGCTGGACCCTGTAGTGTAATTGATGACCTCAAGCAATCCCCTTGTGATATCAGATACTGTTGATCTGCTGGGAGAGGAGGAAGTGGGGAATTATTGTGTGTGAAGGAGTGGGAGAACAGAGTCGTGTGAGTGGTGTGAACAGGTTCATCTCTGGTCTTGATTATGATCTGAGCCGTAAAAGAACTGTTGGATTTCATGGGCCACCCAGTTTGGAATACGAGTGCACTAAAGTTGCAGTTTAGTTGCACGGTTGTTGTTTAGTCATTTAATCGTGCCCGACTCTTCATGACCCCATGGACCAGAGCACGCCAGGCACTCCTGTCTTCCACTGCCTCCCGCAGTTTGGTCAGACTCATGTTTGTAGCTTCGAGAACACTGTCCAACCATCTTGTCCTCTGTCATCCCCTTCTCCTTGTGCCCTCCATCTTTCCCAACATCAGGGTCTTTTCCAGGGAGTCTTCTCTTCTCATGAGGTGGCCAAAGTATTGGAGCCTCAGCTTCACGATCTGTCCTTCCAGTGAGCACGCAGGGCTAATTTCCTTAAGAATGGATGTGTTTGATCTTCTTGCAGTCCATGGGACTCTCAAGAGTCTCCTCCAGCACCATAATTCAAAAGCATCAATTCTTCGGCATATACTAGAGTTGTAAATTAGATATTTCCAAGTTTTGACAACATCTTTAGCTGAAACCTCTTCACGTGTCATGTTTTCTTGGCGTACTGCCTAAATATGGATTCCTTGTAATGTCAGCTAGATGGAGGGCAGAGGGAGAGCACACTAGCATATAGAGTAATGAAATACTGAGCTTTCTGTAGCAAGGACATAGGTGTGTATAGTTCACTAAGGCCTTTATATTGATCTTTCATTATTTCTGCAGGAATGTGTGGCCCATTGATGAGTTGACATATTATGTATGGTACACGATTCCTTGGTGCAGTTTGGATTTTTTATGGTCCCACTATTGCCTCACTTTGTTCTGTAAAACAGAAACCAGTTTTATGCATTTGTAATCGAAACAAGATGCTGCAAACCCAGTCTCATGAGGATAAAGTTATTAAATTATCTAGGATCATGTTTTTGTACTTTACCTTTCAAAATCCCATGTTAAAACTTATAAAATGAATCTTTGCTGAAATCTAATGGTGCATATTTTAATAAGTGATATCACCCATGGCAACTTAGCACTTGTTTTGTTTTTCAAGGCAGTAATTTATTGTAATTTATCATGTAGAAATATATATTAAAAAGAACTTGATTGGGAACTGCAGTAATGACTTCAAAATAATCCTACCACCTGTTTTCCAAATTTAATCAGCTATATAACAGCTTTTTAAAAAAGAAAAAGAAAAAAGAGGGAGACTTTATTAATCTATGTGCTGTGAATGACTGCAAATTAGTTTTTATTATCTAAAACCACTTGGCTATTACGGTATTTAAAATATGACATGTGCTAGCAAAGATGTGTTCAAAATAAACTGTGGCTTAATATTTGTGTTATCTGGAAAAGGATTTTCAGGGTTCAATCTTAGATTGTTTCTTATTTTTTTCTTGAATTACCACACTTATAGTCCTGTCAATTGCTTTTCTAACAAGAGTTAATATAATAGTAATAATGGGTTTCTCATCCTTACTAAAATAAATTACTCTCAGTAATAAGTGCTAAATTTCTTTTGAATGTGTTTGATCTGTCAAATTAATGAAGAGTTTCTTTAAGGCTTAGAAAAAAGAATAATCTATGCCTGATGAAATCACCTTTGCCACCCCTATAGCACCAAACTGTCTTTCTGTTGGAGAGATCTGCATAATGATCTTACACACGGGATCTACTCAAATTTATTGAATGATGTTTGCATTTTTTTGCTGTTTGATAGTTCAGCAAAGTATTGGGGGGGGGGGAATTATAAACAGAGGCAAGCTCTTAAATCCAGTTAGTCTTTGAGCCTGAAATCCTTAAGTCAGAGCAAGCAGTAATTTGAGAAAAACTTGAAAAAGACAGTAATGCATGAAGGTTTGTAATCCTCTGGCTTCTGTTATTTATTTTTGGATCACACAATCTTTAGAACTTGGTTCCTTCGACTAGATCAGCCTTTCCCAACATTGTAACCTATAGATGTTTGGGCTAGTATTTCCATCAGCCTAAGCCAGCATGGACAACCATCAAAGAGGATGAAAGTTGTAGTCCAAAATATCTGGAAGGCACCAGGTTGGGAAAAGCTGGACTAGATTCATACATAAAGCTGTCTTATACCGAGTCAAGTCATTGGTTCTTCTGGCCCAGTAATGTGGATTTACAAGCAATTGATTTCTAAAGGCAGAGCCTTTATTAGGGATGGAGGCAGAATTTAACCTTTGTAAATTGCTATACAAACCAAACCTGCTCTGTACCCTCAGACTAATGCATGGTTTGGAATGTGCAAGTTTTATGTGTATCTGTCTACTGGACTATATATTTATCCAAACATTTCAATGCAGTTCTCAGCAGCTTGAACAAAATGCACATTTATTCATATTTTGAATATGAATCTGGGTCAGAAAGCATGAAGTCATTGAGTTATGGTTCCAACTAGAAAAGCATTGAATGTTGCCTATAGTTAGAGCATGACCCCCCCCACACACACACACAAATGAAGCACTTTTGATATTCTAGATGTCAACGGGGGAGTTAAGAAATGCTTAAATTTCTTTCTCTGAAATTCATGGGAGCTTAGAAGACTGAACTTAGCCTAGACCAAGTCCTTAATTTTTCTCATACTCTGTAGCTTTATATTTTGCCTACTTTCCAATAGTAGGTGATGAAAATTAACTTCACTATGTCTTCCATATATAATGTTTTATTTTGACAAATAATATACCATAGTGGCCATCAGACACTCTTATATTATATCAATTAGATTTGATGGCAATGAAGGCATGTGGATTAGATTAATCTTATTGATTTATGATTAACATCAAACACCAGCAAAGCAGTAGTGAACTATACAGTCTGTTTTAATGATTAATGTGGACTCATTTATCTTTCACACAGACATGAGAAAATGAATTTGTCTATTGTCCAAGAGTTTGAATTAGATACTTAATTATGAAGCAAGGGAAGCTCACTGTGTATACTATTCCATTTTTTTACAGCAGGAGATAAATAGCATATATTATTTCTTGGGCATTTCTGCATGGCTACGTATTGCTTTTCCTTCATGGCTTGGAATGTGATGTATGATTAGGAGGGGAATCAATTTTTGATTAATATAAATACTAAGATAAGTATGCAATATCTCAATAAACAAGACCGTTAGCATATATACTGGTCAGAAGGAGTAAGTAAATGGAAGGGCACATTATTCTTTCTGGGTTTTTAATTCTCCCAGCTTCTTCTACCACCTTCAGGCAAATAATATTTTTGAGAAAAATAAATATAGTTTCTATTTGTGAGTTAGAAGGTAATTGGCTCTGAGGCATCCCTGTAAATTTTCATGTACCCATTACTCTACATAAACGTTAAAGTCTTCCTTCAAATGTTACTGAAGTCTTTTAAAGGGGGATTTAAGTAATGTAGGAAAGCATTCAGGCTACGGAAGACATGTATGCCATGTATAAAATCTCAGTATCGTGGAAAAGGGTGTGCGTATGGAGAACAGAATTGCAAAGTTCTTGCATTCTGCCCTTTGCCAGCCCTAACAGCTTCTGGTCATTAATTTGCAAGAAGCCATTAAAAAAAACAAAAACATTTTAATGTGCATTTTCAGCTATTTATGCAGCTCACCTACAAAACAAGGAACTGTTATATTCTCGCAGTATCTTTAATAATATGTACGCTTAAATTCCCACTGGATGTTTCAGCATGAGTAGCTTACCATGAATATAGTAGTACAACTATTTCATTAGCTGACCTTTACATGAAGTTTATTATTTGAAATAGCCTAATTTTAAGATCTGGTAGGTATGCTTAAAGGTCCATCTAGTTCAGCAGCAAGTGTCCAACAGATTTATGGAAGCAAATATGGCAAGTGACTCATTTTAGTGGCTAGGGGGTCACACACACAAGGAGCAGGGGGTAGAAAAACCACAACCTGAAACAGGGATACAAAATTCAACTTGCATAAATCTGTAGCATTAGAAAGCGGCCTAGCCTGTTTCAGAGCTGCTCTGTGTCTTTCCAGTTCAACTTGTTATTTGGACCCAGTTACATGTGTTAAAAATGAAGCTCTTGTGACCTCCACATTCACTATAACGGAGAATCTAAAAATACTATAATATTTTTTCCTTCTCACATAAATGTGGGTGGGTACAATAGGAATCATATGGGGCTGGATGGAAAAAAGGAGAATGACTCCCAATAAAAACTGTGCTGGGGAAAATGTCACACCTTCAGTAAGGGCCTTGTTATCGCAATAGTTATTGCTGATGAGTGGTCTTGCACCACCATCCAGTCATGGATTTTTGTTGCGTGTCGAGGTCCCCAAGCCACCCCCCCCCCCAAATAACTCACAACACACACATAATTTTTGTTTAAGGTTTTTGGCATAATTTTGGCCACAACTTTATTAAAATACATAAGCGTGAGTGGTTGTTTAGGCATTGGTTAAGACTATCTGTCCCCCCACCTGGGGACAGAACTGACTTCCGGGTACCACCGAAAGTCAGTAAGGGAAAACAATATCAGGGAGAAATGGAGCTGAGTCACAGGCCCTCACCTCTCCCCGCATGCTCCCCGAGGCTTGCCGGCCCTAGCCCCATTCCAGGGATTCGGACGAAAAGATGGCAAGCCCCTGGATTCTTTTAACGGAATTCCCTTTCCGCAGCAACCATGGAGGGGCAGGCCCAGCCTATCCTAACCCCTCCTCCAACCAATTTATAACCAATGCCTAACCACAACCTTACAAGTTGTGACGATTTGCTACGCAGTAGGCAAAACCCAAATGGCACCAGCCAATCCGCCAAATGGACAAAATTTCTCCCAGGCCCCTACCCCAACGGCAGACGACCCCATGGCAGGCATAGCAAGGTCAACGCAAAAAAAACCCCCTTAATTTAGGGCAGGTGGACAGGTGATTCGTTGCATGCAGCAAAGAGAAAGCTCCAGTCTGCATGCAGAGTATTTAAAGCCTTTTACCCCTCCCACCCAAATTGCAACATAACTTTTACCCCAGCAACCCAGCCATCCAATTGTTGCCCTAGGCCCACTTTAGAAACCCTGTCTGGCAACAGAGGGGTGGCTCGGCAGACCCCACCGCAACACATGCTCTCCATGAGGGAGAACACGCCGAAATGCATTTTCTTCCCCCTGGCAGAGAGAGATCTCTGCATTGTCATGTGCAGGGGAAAAGGTGTTATTGGAAAAGTTGTGTAGATCAACATAAAACAAGCACAGGTTTCAATCCCTTCCTGAAATCATGGTGATTGGAGTGCTCAGGCATGTGAAAATTTCATCCACGTCAACCTTATTCACTTAATAATTTGAGAAGTACACAGATCCAATACGCAACACAATTACCGTATTTTTCGCCCTATAGGATGCACTTTTCCCCCTCCAAAAATGAAGGGGAAATGTGTGTGCGTCCTATGGGGCGAATGCAGGCTTCAGGAAGCTCTCCGCAAGCCTTGGGAGCTCCGTGGGAGTTCCGGTCGGGCTCCCAAGGCTTGCGGATAGCAGCCTGCATCCTGAAGCCTGGCGCGCGCTGCACAGCAGAATATTTTTTTCAGAAGCTATACTCTCTACCGTGAGGACTATCAGCAGCTATTCTTCATACAGAATCCAGGTGGCCAACAATTAAGCCAAGAGCAGACAGCGCTCAGTTAAATTATATTAAAAGAATATTAAATTATATTAAAAGAATATTAAAGTATATTAAAAGAATAGCTAAAGTGCCAATTGAGGATTTCCTGCAAATTGTTATGTGTAATTGGTTGATAACCAACTCTGGGAAGCAGCTTGTCAAGATGTTTTAGACTATTATTATTATTATTATTATTATTATTATTATTATTTTCCAGAACTGAGCTCTGCATTGACCTTGAATAAGTGTCAACTAAGGGATTGGCTCTTCCGGATAAAATCCAGAAGGGATCCCCAGCTAATTAGAAACACAAATTTTCCTCTTGGTAACCACTCCTGAGAACAGAGCATTTTAGAATCAGTTATCTCAGCTGGCACAGAAGAACTGGCAACTTTGGTTATCACCCGGTTTGAGACATGGAAACTGAAAAGAAAACTTGTTAGACAGGTAATAGCAATATGGTGTTCATAAATATGAAATCTATTAAAAGAGGAGCATGGCATTTCCCTGACATTTGTCTTCAAATGATGATAAATGTTGGGTTGAAAAGAAAATAAAAAATTGGGGTTTTGCCACAGGAAATGTAAATTCCTATGGTCATTGCAAGTTCCCACATGAACTTGGTGCTGACCTGAAACTTGTGAATCAATGTTAGTCACAGGTCATTTGCCAGAATCCCGTGCCCTCAGTTCCCAATAAACATTGTCATAAATGTGGCAACTGCGTATGAAACACCAGATATATATATATATATATATATATATATATATATATATATATCACTGCAGATTGGGAAAACTTGATTCATAGTTTTAAAGAATGCAGTGGTCTAAGTCACAGATGAATTATTGAGGTTGCAAAACTGCTGTGTTAGTCACATCTTCTAAAGCACAATAAAAAGAAAACGTTAAAGCTATTGGTAACATTGATTATTTTTGTAGGAAATATCAGTCTAATTGACAAACATATCATATATAATGTTAATTGGAGTTTGAATACTATTATCCAACACATCTGCAAAATATTTTGTAAATAAGTTTTCAAATGTCAAGTTCATCACTACAGAATTACATTAAATTCTCTTTAGGGATACCATGATTACCTCCTTTTTTGCTTCCAAACCCCAATCTGTTTACTCACTGTTGTAGATAGATGTCCCAGGCAGATAGTAATCTGCAGATAATATTGTCACAAATGTGGAATAAAAGATATTGCAGCGCATTAACAAATTGTTAATATCATACGAATTGTGGTTATAGTTAACAGCATTTTTTTTAACGGCAACTTGATAAGATAGGTTTTTATCTGTTTTGACCAGTTCCAAGTAGTGGAGAAAGAAGAAAAGATACACTTTAGTTCAACTATTCTCTTTAAACCTTTTTATCTCCTTTGCCTTCCCTGTAAAACACGTATGAGACATCAGCATGGTCATCTTCAACTCTGTATAAACCACTTTAGTCCAATGAATAATATTCTGAACTCATTCCGTCAGCTTTTTCCTTCTCATTTCAGTTCATTTTGAACAAATTCCAATATATTTACACCTCTTTTACTGCTCTCCACTGATGTACTGAAGCTGCTTTGAGAAGTGCATTAAATCTTAGAGATTTTTTGAAAGAGGGGTGGGGAGATCAGCAGACCATAAGAGGGATCAAAATAGGACTCCAAACTGTTAAAAAGTAATTAGGAACGAATGGTAGGTGTAACCTATTGACCCATGCATCAGTAAAACCTTTTTTTGAAAGGATGTAACCCTGCCGTGGAGGTAATTAAATTTAAATAGTTTTGTTTAATTGGCTGGCATTGTGATATCACCTTAGTGACTTCAGTTAAATCTCTCTCAGTAAGAAGTAATTAAAAATCACTTTTCTGCAATGATCTTTCCTTTTGGTCAAGGTCTTTGCATTATTCTACTTGATAATGTTTTCCATGCTGAATTTGGCTTACAATAGTGGGTAAGCTGTAAATGAAATTCTAGTACATTGTAAGACAGATCTTAGGATGGCAGCAGACACAAGGCATTTTAATCACATTATATTAATATGCCAATTTTATGCCTTTGGGGGAACATATTGTTATCCATATGTAACTTAAAAGTAGATCCCATCCATTAATGAAGTCAGAAATACCTCCTGGAAGAAGATGTAGACACATCTCACACAGCTGGCTTACACATTAGCAACTGAAGTTGCTTGCTTTGGAATCGACCATTAATAATGCGTTGAACTGGAGTAATTAGCAGGGGATAATACTTGTTTCAATGCTTTGATAAGCTTCACCTCCCAGTGCAAATCCAGGCCACTCATCTTCCGGTAATTTGGCAGCAGTGCCAATTATTGCCTAATAATACACAGTGGTTGACTTTACCAATGATCTCCACATGAGAGCAGGCAATTATGCTATGGAAACTGAGGATTGCCAATGAAAATTTAATAATTATTCACACTACTGTGGCTAATGACTTAGTGATTCTGGAACTTCTTACGTAGCCTTTTGGAATCTTGACACTGCACACAAAATATTCTTTTGAATACTGTGGGGGAAAAATAAATGGTGATTTTAATTAGTCTTTCTGTAGTTGGTATGGCCAATGTAGTTGGTCCAAGTGGCTCAGTCTGGGCTGGATCTAGACACATCAAAAAAGCAATTCAGTTAAAAGCGTTGTAAACTTCATAAAGGGAAATCCCGCTGGCGAAAGACGGGATTCTGCAGTGCCTTCTGGTCTCACAGTGTTATAACTCATATAAAGCGCCTTTTCTTTACTAATGTAGCTGAGTCACTGGATAGCTCAGTTGATTAGATGATAGCTCACTTGTTAACAGCAAGGCTGCAGGTTCGATCCCCGTATGGGACAGCTGCATATTCCTGCACTGCAGGGGGCTGGACTAGATGAACCTCAGGGTCCCTTCCAACTCTACAGTTCTGTGATTCTATGACATTCTATGCATCTCACTTATACACTGTGTTCTTTAATTTGAAATATGTGCTGGGCTTGGTGTTTTTATCACTTTTATACTCTACATGCTGGATGGCATCTAGCTTTTATCACACTTGCATCTTGTGCTAAAAAAAATAATGGTAGAAATCTTAATCTTGCCCAATTTGTGAGTAAATAAATGATCATTTTAGTCTTTGCTATACATCAAACACTTGATAGTTATTTACCTGTAAAACAGCTAACAATATACACAAAGCTCCCTGTAATTTATTTATTTGTTTATTTGGAAGGATAGGTATATATCAGACATATTCCAGTAGATATTTGTAGGATGCTTAGTAGTACAGGAAATGAGGGGCAAAAACATTTGCTGTGCTTGGTCTGACATAACTCTCCTCGTAATAGATTCTCCAGGTATGTGGATGAGTGGAACATGAAGGTGAGGGAGCCTTGGAAGTAACAGTGACCCATAACTAGTTTTGGGCTGTCATTTTTATTGTTATCTAATGGGTAGAAACATATTGAGCTTCTTGAATACATGTGTCTCATCTATATATGCTGCTTGAGATAATTAATATAATTAAACTTATTTTTTTACTCAATTATACTCCTGATTGGTCCTCAAGTGATTCTCAGGCCACCTGGATGAGAGCTTTTTAGATAATCTGAAAGATCTGACAGTGGTTCTGATTATTGCTGCGAATATAATAGCTCAACATTGGCAGAGGCCACGACAGTCTCTATTAATGACTGAGGAAGGGGAAGCTATAAAAAAAGTTAATTTACGATATTAAGTTAAGACTGTCTATATGTATGATTGGCTAATTTCAAAACTATTGTTTTAGCTTGTGTTTTGTAGTAACGTAGAATCGAGAGACTCTAAGCCTGTTCTTTTCAATAACTGAACATTTTCTTTAAAAGCGCTGCATCTGTATATTTCTTCTTATCCTCCTTTTCGCTTGCTGTACCGTAAGATTCAAGTAATTGTACGTTTTAGAGGCAACTCACTTTTCTCATTTGCAAAGATGGAACCCTGTGCTGATTATTTATTTAATTGAACTCACAAAGTGTAAACAATTACTTTAATCCATTGCACAAGCCATTTATATCTAAAATGTTCCTATTGCCTTCCATTTTAGAGGTGGGATGGACTTGAGTGACTGTGATGTGCACAAACAAAGCAGCTCTTCTCTTCAGACACTTTTTTGTACTCTTTTTAATATGCAGAATTAGTTGTGCACGTGGCAGCTTCACTGACATGAATGAGCAGAACAGCTCTGAAGGGATAATGACTCCAATCTGCAAATTAAATTTTCCCCACAGAGGCCTTGACACAATAGACTGTAATGGCTCCTTAATGATCCACAGATTATGTGAATGTATAAAGTCTGAAGGAATTTCCAAACCCAATATAAGCTCTATATATATATATATATATATATATATATATATATAAACTTTCCCATTCAAATATTCAAACTTGTTTACATCTTCTCAAACAAAAAGTACTGAGAGAAACAAGATTAAAATGAGCTAAACTTGCAGATGGAACAACATGTGTCTAATGTTTAATTTAACTTACTGAAGTTCCCAGAACAGTGTGAGCAATGAACATTCTGCCTAAATTTACAATTGATTCTGTGTCTTCTTGGTTCATAAGCTGCCCAAGGCAGCAGTTCTCTATGCAATGGCAGAGGTAGAGAGAACATGCCCTCTTCCTCCACATGCAGTTGATATAACATTAGTATGAGCTCCTACGTCCAGTCATGCTATTTGTCTGTTTTATCCCCTTCAGAAAAGTATAGGAAGATTTGCATACTGGTTCTTTACATGGCACTGTGTTGAAGCAGAACTTCCCATCAGCACTGGTGTGGGGAGCCTAGTGTATGTGTTGTATGAACAAGACTATAGTCATCCATTGTAGAGGCAAGTTGGAAATGAAATAAAAGGGATAAAATATAATTCTAACTTTTTTGCCGTATCTCTTCATCAATTTAATTTGCAGAGCTGGTCTAATGTGTTTCAGAAAGTTAGGGAAGAGCCACAGCTCAGTGGCAGAGCATAACCTTGGCATAGAGAAACTCCTAGGTTCGAATCCTGACATCTCCATGTATGGTTCCTGACTGTAACCCTGGAGAGCTGCAGCCATTCAGTGTAGACCATACTGCACTAGATGAACAAATGTTCTGATTCAATATAAGGCAGCTTCCTTGTGAGAGACCCATGTCCTGTTATCTGTTTATGAAATGTGAAGGGCTGCCTTTAAACAGGACAGAGAAGTCTGGTGCACTTCTTCCCTCTTCCCTTCATACCACATAGCAAGAAACGGAATACAATATTACACCCATATTATTTCCCAGAACAGCCTTGTTTTGGTCCTCACTCTTGAAGAGAAGGGTATGGCGTGGATCTCATAATATTATGGCCATTGAAAAATCCAGGAAACTCTTAAATCGGGTGGTAGCGCGCAAAGTGCGTTTCATGAATGGCCTGGTTATTCTGCATGGTGATATCCGGACTGGCGACCAGACCTTGTTCCGGGATGACGGTGTTCATCTTTCAGATCACGGCAACGATATATGGTTGGCCGACATCATCAGAAGCCTTAGGGATTGGTTGCAGCTGTGAGGGTGTTGGCGGCGAGCCTCTTGGGCTCGGGTGGCGGTTAGGCATTGGAATGTGTTGTTGGTGTATGGAAGGGCAGGGTGTGGCCATCGCCTACCCCTTCACTTATGGGTATTCCGTTAAAGGAATCCAGCGGTCGTGGATCCTGTCCGATGCCCTGTGTGGCTGGGGGCCATGGCACGACCTCCAGTGACATCAGGGAAGAGCTTATAGTTGTATTTGCATCAACAGGCTCTCCCTACTGGTGGTTAACTCTCGTCAGACTCACCCCTCTCCGAGTGAGTGTAGTCAAAATTTGCTGTTGTCCAATGCCTAAGCCAGTACCTCTCACATGCTGTAATCAATAAAGTTGTGGCCTTTTTCTAGCCCATTAATCTAATATACTGTGTCCACATGTCTTTATTATTCCCAAGCGGGGGACGGGTCCTCGAATCACAAACACCACTTTCCTTCTTCTTCTAAGGATGAAAAAGTTTGATATATTTGGACTAACCAACAGATGAGTGTGAGTTAGAATATAATATCACACCCATATGAATGGTCTTTCATAACTATTAACAGCTGCTAACATTTGATCTTTTGGGTTTGAAGAAGAACTATATTTGGAATTGATAAGGGGTGTGAGGCAGAATCTTTGCACATTTCTCACTGTTTCCCAGGATGTGATTATGTTAGTTTGTTCTCTTGTAGATCTTGGGGTCAGTTTGAATTCTCATGTAGCAAAATGGTTAAGAAAAATGTTTTCCTGTAACAAAAGCCTCTGATCAATTACTATTTTTCTGGTTCTAGATTCAGGTAAGTAGCCTTGTGACAGGTAAGTATTTCGTCTGACACAGATGAAATAAAATACAAAATTGTCCAGTAGCAACACGAAAGCTTATACCCAGAACAAACTTAGTTGGTCCATAAGGTGCTACTGGACAATTTTTTAATTTTTCTAGTGTCATGAGTGTGTGTTTGGTTAATTACAATGGCTGTGGCCCAAACACAAACAAACAAACTTTCCCTTTCCTCCACAACACAGGCATACAAGTCCTCAGCCCAGCAAACTTAGCCACAAATCAGCCTTCCAAGGTCAAGAGACCCCCATGGCCTAACTGCTAGCGCAACAACAAGCTGTGCTGCTAAGACCGGCAAAACTTGTCACAACAGCTCCCAGCCAGGAAACAGCTATGTGCCAGTGGCTGCTTTCATTAGACAAGCTGATGTTACTGGTGGTTGCATGACAGTTAGGTTGAATGATATCCTAACCTCAGAAAGAACTGGGATTGGTTAGGGCTAAGGAATTGTGCCAATCCACGCAGGCAGTGCACAGCAGACTTGAAGACTGGGCCCCAAAGCTTCTACATCAAACTCACTTGCAGGTTTCCTTGAAGCAGTTTCTGTCTGATGAACAGTCAAAATGATGAGACACGCTCTATCCTCAGATGGCATAATGCTGGGGATGATGCCTATAGCCTTCTTTAGAAGAATTTCAGTAAAAACAGAAAATCACAACAGTAGCAAGCAGTATAGTATATCTATAAAATCTCCACTGTGCAAGTATGCCAGCACCACTGATTATTTCTATAAGCAAACTTCCTAGTACATGTAATATTTAAATGCTCATCATAATTAATCTGAGTAGGGTTTCTTCACAGCTTCCATTCCAAACACCACTGTTGGTGAATTGATGTGCATTGTGCAGCCACCAGCATTTCAGAGCATAATGTCAGAGCTAAGGAGTAATTTTTGATAATAAACCATGTGCCACATTTCTATTTCATGCACGTTTGATTAAATAACATATTCTTAAAATAGCCTACATGTCGTCAGTGATGGAAAAGAAAGGCAATAGAACTGCTGTATTTTAGCTTTGTACAGTATTTCGGATTTCAATATGACTTTTGGGGAAACTTAATATTGCTTTTGACTCATCCGTAACTATATCCAAGACTGTGTTTACAAGAGTTTTGAGTTGTTTGACGAAATGGCCTTCTATAAAACACATAGAAGACAAGGGACTAGTAAGGCACACAATTTTACCTCTACCAGCCTGTGATTTTTTTTATCCTGCAGATTTCAATTATATGTTCCATCGTAGTGAGACTATCACAGTTCTGGCTTATTCCTCAGAGGAAATCTATACACAACCTGATCTTTCCATTGAACTAGAAAAAGATAAGCTTATCCAAGGTTGACAGCTATAGATTCTTAGAGGCAAACAGAGTCTATTTTATGGCTCTGCAGACAACTAACTTTCACTGCTAATAGCTTCAAAATGTTTTGAGCATTTGCAGTTTACCAGAGTTGATGGATTAAAAAAAGAACAGCACATTCTACAGAAGTTTTATATTTTGCCTTAACTCATACTAGCTTTGTTATTTCAAATATCTTCAGTTGTATTGGTAGATGCCATTGTATGGTACATTTGCCCTATAACTATGGTGGGTGGGTGTGTTGGGATTCTCCCCCTTCCTTATCCTGTGCTAGAGCTAATCCTTAAATTCCATGATGGAGGAGGAAATTTTTAACTCTATATAGCTGTAAGAAGATGTCCCTGTGGCAAAAAGTGAATCCTTAACTTGAATATGATGGAGATCCAAACATAGTTTTGTTAGTATACCAGGGTTACATATAGGATTGCAGACCCTTCAAGTGTCCCTATTTTCCAGGGATATCCCTGATTTAGAGAAGCCGTCCCGGTTTCTGATTTGATCCCGGAATGCCCCACTTTTCCTTAGGATGTCCCTATTTTCGTTGGAGAGCACGGTGTCATCCAACCCCTGAGCTGTCTGAAGGCAATCCTGTATGGGGAAGTTTATTTTTTAAAATGTTTTATATATATATATATATATATATATATATATATATATATACACACACACACACACACACACACACACACACACGTTGGAAGTGGCTGGGGCAACCCAGTAAGATATGTGGGGTATAAATAGTAAAATTATCGTTATGGAATGGGACGTCCCTATTTTAATCGGAGAAATGTTGGAGAGTATGGGATTGCATGGACACTGTGACTTTATATTTTTAACAAGTCTACCCACTTATTTGAGGGCTATTTTAACACGTCATTTCTTGAATAAAACCATGAGCTGCATTAATAGCCACCCACTTTTGTAAAACCATGAGATTTTATGTATGGCTGTTATTCAGTGTTAGTTACTCGGTGACAGTGTTAGTAATTCACAATAGGCCCATTGAACTTAAAGTCCATTGATTTCAATAGATCTACTATGTGTATGACGTACTTTGATATTACCCTATATTTCAAGTACTGTCCACTGTAACTGCGGCCACCAACGAGTGGGCAATAACACTGCCATTTTGAATTTCTGAGAATTTAAAAGAAACACCTCAAAACAGGACTTTCTGGGGAGAAACAAATGGTGGCCACTTAATTTCTCTCCCCCCTGCTGCCTGAAAAAAAACCACACCACTTCATTCCTGAAATGTAGTCTAAACAAATTTAGTTCAGCAGAAATGGATCCGTCTGGTGCACTGCATATGACTAACTGGCACCACAAAGTATCTTAAAATAATCTGAATAGTAGTGAATAAGGTCACAGAATTGCCATAAGCTGATTCAAGCTTATAACCCCCACAACGACATACTGAACACCACAGATGTGATTACCATAATAGATGCTATTTATCAAAGCTTTGCTGAGGACCGGCACTTAGACTTTAAGAAATGACGTATTCTGAGATGATGAAGAATTGTTGAAATGCTGTATTTAGAGTAATTTCTTGTCTGTTCTTCATAGTTGAAATGCCAGTGGAAGAGACCACAAATTACATGGAGTTTAAATCAGCTTGAAATGCCCCAACCCTCTGCAATCTCTGGATAGATTTCGTTAGGACATTTTCTGGCAACAGAAATGTAAATGTGTTACAAACTAGCCTGATGTATATTTTCTATAATATACCTATCATGTTATCTTAAATGAATACTGAAGAACTTGCAGCCCAATATTCAGATCAGGTGGAAGTAATGTATTATGCTGTCTGATCCAGGATTATCTTTTGATGATAATGCTTCAAAACATGGAAACCAATAGATTATTAGAAGCAGTTCTTATTAATTGAAACACAATGTTGATAACTAAGGTGAGAGAAAGAAGCTTTTCCCTCTGAATACATCTGACCAGCCTTTCTGTAAAATTATCTGACAATACATAGGTTCTGTTCTTTTGCACTTAAGTTAATTTATTCTGGATAGCTGGAAGAAAATTGTGTGTCAGAGAATCATTAAACTAAATGAACAGTGATTGACAGGCAGTCACTAAACATGAGTGCAGATGTTCGAAGAATGTGGCATTTGAAAGTGCACATCAGAGGAAATACACAAATTCGTTGGCTTGCCTGTAATCTATTAATTAATTACAAATACACATTTCATTAAATAATGAATAATCAGATGTCTGAGTCATGCCCTCCTGGCCTCATGAATGAATTGAAAACTCAGAGAAGCTTAATTTTGCATAGAAGCATATTTTATTTTATGTGACCAAAAATAATTTAAATTATTTTATTTAAATAATTAAATAATTTAAATTATTTTATTTTATTTTTTAAGAAACCCACCAAAATTGTTGAGCTGTCTTGGGGAAACCTAACCCCAAAATAGTGATTTTAAGCTTTTGAAGCTCTTTATGCTTCTTTTTCTATCACGTTACCATACATCTGGGTTTCCCCTGACATTTTGCTGATTTGATGAAATCCCACCCCACCCCAAATACCATTTTTAACCCAAAAACCTGAGCATGTCATGGATTTTCCTAACGTATGGCAAGCTTAATTTCCTGCAGAGTTAATTGGGGAGGGAGAAGTAGATGAGTCAGTAGCTGTATAGCTTATATTTTATTGGGAGTAAACAACCAATAATCTACATTAGTGGCTGATCAGCCAACCCCCTCCTTATTGGCAACCATTCTAGAAGGTGGTGCTGCTTGTCAACTTTTTCCTCCATTGTGAATGACACAACTCTAAAAGGTGTGACTGGTGAAATGGCATTCCATGTGCTTGAATGCATAAGTGTTGGTGGAAATGCTCTCCACTTTCACATAGCAGGTATTACTTCCTAAAACACCTCTTTTGCATGTCACTATCTTAGTACGCAGGTGGCGCTGTGGGTTAAACCACAGAGCCTAGGACTTGCCGATCAGAAGGTCAGTGGTTCGAATCCCTGCAATGGGGTGAGCTCCTGTTGCTCGGTCCCAGCTCCTGCCAACCTAGCAGTTAGAAAGCACGTCAAAGTGCAAGTAGGTAAATAGGTACCGCTCCGGTGGGAAGGTAAACGGCGTTTCCGTGCGCTGCTCTGGTTCGCCAGAAGCAACTTAGTCATGCTGGCCACATGACCCGGAAAAACTGTCTGCGGACAAACGCCAGCTCCCTCGGCCAATAAAGCTAGATGAGCGCAGCAACCCCAGAGTCGGCCATGACTGGTCCTAATGGTCAAGGGTCCCTTTACCTTTACCTTATCTTAGTACTAGGTGCAAGCCCTTCTGTTTGAGCTATGCCCCCCCCCATATGATTATTTTAGTTCTGTCACTTGGGGCTGAGTGGCCCTGAGAATGTGCAGAGTCCATTTTCAAGAAGAAAAAGAAAGTACCTTAAAAAGAAGTTGAGTGCAAAATCTGCCCACTGCTCCCAGGTACTTTGTAGATACCCTCCAGGAGAAGGTGCATCCAAGAAACTGTTGGATTGTACATTCAGACTGTTGGGTTGTACATTTGTGTGATTACTATGAGCTGCACCTCTTAGATAATTTAATGAATTATTAGGCTTCTTAAAATAATACAGAGAAACAATTTTGATCCTTTGAAGTTTTACCCCATCCTTTTGCCCTGTTGTAGAGACAACAAGACTCCCACAGTGGCTTATATAACGCCAATAAGAACAGTACAAATTACATATCATCAGAACAGTAAAAGTCAGTTTAAAGGTTGGGGGGTGATTATTACAGTTCACTATTTCTCCTGCTCACAGGGTGGTTTGTTCCAGTGACCCGTGACTGGAGCAGGGGCCTAATTTGTACTCTCTCCTTCACTTGACTCCTCTGCTGAACTAAAATTGCTACCATCCAAATGTATATATTGCCCTCTGTGTGTGAATGGCCACAGATCATGAGATCTTACCAACAATAAGACTGCACCTATTTCAGGCTCAGGAAAATTAAGTCAGTAGAGTTTGGAAGCCCCAAATCATTTTTATAACCTATTTGCTGGAATGATATTTGACTATAGTGATAGCTGTAGAATTACCTCCAGCAATTCATTAACATTCCTGGTTCTTTTATGGTATTAAGAACATTTTAAGTACTATGATAGCACTAACTATGGGACAAAATCTGGAATCAGTTAGGGAAAATGCTACATTTAGACATTAAATAACACAAAGTGCCAAAACAGAAAGCCTGACATTTTATATTCTATTCCCAAGCAAAGGAATGGAATAATCCTTAAAAGCTGAAATAGCCTGTTCTGCTGTTTTTTTAAAAGTTGAAATCAAGAACTTGGACAAATGTGTAATATTACAAACATTTCCTCCATAATTGCCAATGTTATGTGCATTGATTGCCATGCCAGTGGATAGTATATTCTAAGCATGTAAAGGTAATGGGACCCCTGACCATTAGGTCCAGTCGTGACCAACTCTCGGGTTGTGGTGCTCATCTCGCTTTATTGGCCGACGGAGCCAGCGTACAGATTCCGGGTCATGTGGCCAGCATGACTAAGCCGCTTCTGGCGAACCAGAGCAACGCACGGAAACGCCGTTTACCTTCCCGCCGGAGCGGTACCTATTTATCTACTTGCACTTTGTGCTTTCGAACTGCTAGGTTGGCAGGAGCAGGGACCGAGCAACGGGAGCTCACCCCATCATGGGGATTCGAACCGCCGACCTTCTGATTGGCAAGCCCTAGGCTCTGTGGTTTAACCCACAGTGTCACCCGCATCCCATTCTAAGCATGTATGTTGATACAATTCAATAAATGTGTAACTGGATAGCCAAAAAATAATTAAGAAAAATCATTATGTGGTCCACTAAGACCTTCAGCAATGGTCCTGGTGCGGGAGGAGGGGTGGAGTTTGGAGTTTGGAGACCACTGAACTCGAGTATTCTGACTATGTCCTTTGGGCATTATGTAAGGCTTAAAACCTTTATTTCTCTATAGGTAAGAAGCTATTGAGGCTATAAGTGGCACTCAGACTAGCATGACTGTATTAGTTTAATACATATCAACCCATATGGCTGATTTTACTGTATATGCTTGTTTGCACATGCAGAGTCTATAGGCTTGGAATCCATTGGGATTTGTTCTACTATTAAATGATAAACAAAGTAATACAAACCATTCCCAATCATTCTAATTTTGCTGCAGTGGCAAGGTTAATAGCACGGCCTAGATTTGATCCAAAATTATTTAGAGCAATAGTTTCTATATGGTTCCCTGAAAACTCCTGCTAGCTTTGAACATGGCTTACGGTAGTTTTATGGCAGCCTGCTAAGATCTTTTGCTCAGAGATATATGATGAACACAGATATTTCCCCCCCAAGTGCATTTCCTGGCAGATGGCCCTGAATATTATCAGCTCCTATAAGAATTTTAGTTCAGATGATTATGCTGGTAATAGATGGCAATGGGAAGTCCAAGGGCAGCTATTTGCACTGTTTATCATGCTGTCTCTGGCTGAAGATATAAAATATTCCTTCCGCCATCGTATAAATGTCAACATGGCATATGGAACCATTGTTGTACTGCCGTGAACTATGATGAGTATAGCTGTCACTGTGAGTGTTGGAACTACTGTATATTTCAAGACAATCTGGTATTATTGCCACTTTAAAAAAAACAAGCTATTTATACAGTTTCTTATAGATATCAGAATTAATTCTTTACATCTAAATACAGGTTTCATTGCATTGCTATATGGGAGAATAGATGTAACTGTGATCTAATTTGGCTTCTGAACTTATTTTAATACAATAAAGGTAACCATAATTGCTCCGATCTTCTATGCTAGATGGAATTCTGGGAAGGGAAAGAGGATAAAAACAGAGGAGCAACTAATTTAGAGACAAAGTGAAGTAGAACTTTTATTATTGTTTAATCCCTTCCCAAGTATACCATACGAGTACAGCTTGAGAAAAGCCCGGTTCATTATTTAAATTGTAGATAGTCTAGAGTGGATAACATCAAGCTACTCATCATTTAACATATGCATGTGCTATTTTATCCCTTCTCTTATAACTAGTTTATGATTTCTAGGAAAAGAAACAGTTACATAACGTAAACCTCTGAGCATAACACGGCAAGTGAAAACTGATGGATGCCCCTGATGTAGTTGTATTTGGTCTCGGTAGGAAAAGATGAGCTTGTGCTGTCATTCGTACACAGCAACAAACTCAAATGGATGTTCCTGCTAATATTTATGGTTTTACTCGATATGTCACATCCACCTTTGAGATTTGAAACAGTAATATGTCTTGTATAATGCCAACGGCAGACTAGGAAAAAAAAGAGAGGAAAAGATAGTAGCAGTTTATGTAACAGAATCCAATGTGATCGTTATTTAATTTTCAGCCCCAATGCGTGGACTTACGATTGGTAAGCTACTTTAAATCCCTTGTTAATTTGTTGTTGTTTTTTTTTACTTTGCAATTTTTAAAAATATATTTATTGCTTGTGATAATTAATATCTAGGGATAAGCAGATGTCTTTCATTCTGCATTGATATTGTTTCATATCTTGGCTTGTGTCTCACATGTCTTCATCCATTGCAAGCCACCAATGCACACAGCTGTTGCATTCATTCAAACGTTGCAGAAAAGGGAATCATATCACAATTAATTTTTGTGATTTTAAGTGGATGTGCATTAATTAAATCACAACATAAAAAGGAATTTTAACACGTTAAAGCAATTGTGGAAAAGGTTTGAGAACTGGGTGAGGGGACTGCACAAGCCCTTTGATCTGAATGAAGTCTGGAAATAATATATATATACAGTGGACACTCAGGTTGCGAACGTGATCCGTGTGGGATGCACGTTCGCAACCTGCAACGTTCTCAACCCACAGTGGCACATCTGCGCACACGCGGGTTGCAGTTCAGTGCTTCTGCGCATGCGCAAAGTGCACGTGCGACCGCTGAAACCTGGAAGTAACCCATTCTGGTACTTCCGGGTTTCGGCGCATAACCCGAAAAAACGCAACCTGAAGCATCTGTAACCCAAGGTATGACTGTATATGAAACAATGGCAGATTTCAAATACATTGCAAGGCCATGCTTATCAGGCTGAGGACCACTGGGACCTAGGGGTGAGCAGAGGCATAGGGAGGGGGGTGCAGGCTGCCCCGGGTGTCATCGCTGAGGGGGGTGATATTCGGCGCACCACCTGCCCTTGACTGCCCAGCATACCCAGAGTCATTTCTGCTGCCACCTTCCTGAATTGTTCTTGCTGAGTGCACCAAGCTGAGTTTAAAGATACCTTACGTTACTGTGGCCGAGCAGAAAACCTATTGCTGAGCAGGAATCAATAGATCAAGCTTTCTTAAAATTTGTTGTGGAAACTTGCTTTATAATACACTTGCCCCTCAGATGGCCACAACTGCAGACGAGGAAAACATCCATGAAACATTTGCCTCAAATTCTGGTCCATGGGGTCATGAATAAAAAGCCACTTTGAAAAGCGTGAACAGTGAGCCAACAATATTACTGGAACATAGAGAGATACAGATTATTTCCCCCTTTTCAGGAAAATAGTTTAATGTTGTTGTGTTTAATAAAGGAATCTATCAGCACTGTTAGGTATTAGGGGGATTAAGAATACAGTGGTACCTCTGGTTACGAACTTAATTTGTTCCGGAGGTCCGTTCTTAACCTGAAACCGTTCTTAACCTGAGGTACCACTTTAGCTAATTGGGCCTCCCACCGCTGCTGCGCCGCCGCTGCGCGATTTCTGTTCTCACCCTGAAGTAAAGTTCTTAATCCGAGGTACTACTTCCGGGTTAGCAGAGTCTGTAACCCGAAGTGTTTGTAACCTGAGGTGTTTGTAACCTGAGGTGCCACTGTAAGGGGTTCTGCACAGTTAGGTGGCACTACTGTAGCCTCAGGGTATAGTACATGCGGAAACCATTTTGGGCACATCCAAATGATGTGCGATTGCTGACGCATGGGTCCTTTTGAACCTGGAAGAGGGAAGAACAGGGGTGGAATAGGGGCAGGGTGGGGCATGGGGTGGGGTATGCAAAATGGTCGTCTGCCTATACAATATGCAACGAGGGTCTATGTAACAAGCCAAGCAACAATAACACCCGCAAATATGAAAATATAATTGTAATGCACATCAAAGAACAAACATATAAAAATAGGGCAATGAACAATAATACTACAGAACAACAGTTTATAGATACATTTTTACCATTAAGTTATGTCCCAATTAGTCCGAAGGAAAGGTTCTCACAGTCATTTTCTTTGGAGAATGTGTCCATATAATTCCTGTCCTTCATTACCTGATACATTGTTTTTAGTGACATGTTTTTTGTTGAGAGTGCTGTTTTCTACAAACACAGCTTTATTTCATGACAACAAATTATTCAACATTCACAATTGATACAAAAGCTATAAGCAGACTAGATTTCCATGACAAAGGCCTCATCTCAATCATACATTCAAAGGCCCACCAAAGGACCCTGGAAACTGTAGTTTGTTAAGGGTACTCTTAAACGTAAAAGTAAAGGGACCCCTGACCATTAGGTCCAGTCGTGACCGACTCTGGGGTTGCGGCGCTCATCTCGCTTTATTGGCCAAGGGAGCCGGCGTACAGCTTCCAGGTCATGTGGCCAGCATGACTAAGCCACTTCTGGCGAACCAGAGCAGCACACAGAAACGCCGTTTACCTTCCCACCAGAGTGGTACCTATTTATCTACTTGCACTTCGTGCTTTCAAACTGCTAGGTTGGCAGGAGCAGGGACCGAGCAACGGGAGCTCACCCCGCCACGGGTATTCAAACCGCCAGCCTTCTGATCAGCAAGCCCTAGGCTCTGTGGTTTAACCCACAGCGCCACCCGCGTCCCAAGGGTACTCTTAGGAGACCCCTATCCCCTTCACATGACCAAAAGTATCATAGTTCTCTAGGAAAAGGGGTTGGTTGTTAAACCACTCTAGTATTGTAGCTCTGTGAGAGGAGTAAAAATTTCTTAACAGGACTGTTAACAAATTACAGTTCCTGAGATTCTTTGGGGAGAAGCCATGACTGATTAAAGTGGTATGTTACTGGTTTAAATGCATAGAAGAGAGGGAGCTCAGCTTCCATAGATCTTAATATATACTGGCTTCCGTTATCCTCCTCCTCTCAGTGTTTGCAATTGGAAACTGAGAGAGATGGCTGGAATAGATAGTTCTTGATGTCTCTTATCACGTTGGCGTGAGCCTGCATAAATGCCATTGATGTAATTACAACCTGCCCTGAGTCTAGTTCAGGTCCTTTGCCCTCACACTGGCTGAAGCTATTGGGCTACATTTGGTGTTTCTGAATGCTTCCTCTGGGTACAGTAACTCTTATTAGTTTGCGTCGCTAGCTTGCTAGCCTCAAGTACTAAGCATAAATAGGCAACAATAAATATGACTAAATTATATACAGAATGCTCTTTATAGCTACCCTCTTCCGTAATATTACAATAAATAATGAATCAATGAAGCAGAAGGTTGAGTAAGAGAAATGGCAGGTCTGCAATGAGAGTCCTTCTTCTCCACTGTAAAATGTTTGGGTGCCGTGGGGACGTTATTAAGAATCAAGTGCTTCCACACCCTGTAAAATATGCCATAAAAAGTAAACAATCAACTATACTGGACCACCATTCAACAATGAAGTATAAAGTAGGCTAAATGAGTTTCAAACTTTTTTTTTAGCCAGTGTCTAACCGTTAGCTAGCTGCCAGCTAACACATGAGTGAAAGAAGCTACAGTGATACGAACTCCAAGCAAAAAGATATTTTTAACACATTTTGCTTGATCTTGCATTCCTTCAGCTTTTCCCTATTTTCTTACTCGTAAACAATATTTGCTTCTTTATTCACATTTGGTGGAAAGAACAAAAGATTGCATTTTGTTATATCTGTTGGTACAAATTGTGCTATTGTGCTCATTAGCATAACTTTTGCACTGCATACCGAATGCAAATTTATTTTGAACTGTATGTCTAGTACACTTTGAATTTTTCAGTGCACAAAAATCTCTTAAGTGCTATAGATATCTCAGTAAAAGGTCAGCAGTGCTTGTTGTTGCACGGTGATTTTAATATCGGGCATAATGTCAAATGTCAAATATATTTGAAATTCAATAGTGTATGAATGCCAAATTATCAATAAAACAAGCAGTTAATAATGATAATAATATGGATGAGTCCTTCCAGTTTTCTCCTGCTTATCCTATGGGATATGGCAGTGAATCTTTGTTGTGCGTGGGGGGTGGGGAGTGCTTTTGCATTCATAAGGTCCCAGATTCAATCTTTGGCATCTACCTGAGATCATGGAAAGTCATTGCCTTTCAGTGTAAACCGTGCTGGGCAGAGATATGATCTGGTATAGGCAGCGCCATATGTTCTTACGTATTTATTATATAATAAGGGCAGCTAGCCATCAAGGATAAATTATTTTATCATTAAGCACCACCATCCCATGGGGTTGCAGGACTGGAAACTGGAAAAGGGTGCTGAATTGTGCATGGGGTATCTTGCATTGTATCTCTGCACCCCACATGTGGAACTGCGCACATGGGATACACACAGCAGAGGTGGATTTAGGAGGATGTGACTGGTTCGGTCACACTGGGCCCCAAGCACAGGGAGCACCACAGCTATGATTCAGAATGGAGCAGAAGAGGCAGGGAGGTGCCGAATTTTGCCTTCACACAGGGCATCAGTAAGGTCCACCACTTGTACCCAGAGAAAGGGTGGGGAAAGGAAGTGGGAAGTGGGTCTGTTGTTACTCTTTTTCCCCACCCCACCCCATCACCTGTTGGGCAGGAGGGGGTTTGCCTGAAAGGTAGGGTGCAAAAGCAGACAGCAGCTCTCTCCCCTTCAGCTGTTGGGTGGGAGAGCCATTGTCTGCAGGATCAGCTGCACACACTGGCTTCCCATTTGCTTGAGCAAGCAGCCAATCCCTGAAGATAAGTTTAGCCCACCCAACTGTCCAATCTGGCTATGCTCAAATGGCCTGCAGTGGAAGGAAGGAAATGTGCATTTGAACCCTGTCCTTCTCTGTTCCTGAGCTCACCATGTCCTCTTTCTAAGTGGAAGAAGGGGGACATGTATTGAGGCCACCCTTCCTTCTAAAAACAGGTGTCTGGCATGAACTGAGCCTACTGTTGTGCATGCCTTTCTCTGGGTTGGCATCACCAGGTGTGAAACTTGGTATGTAAGGGGTTTTCCACCCTAGTCTATGTGGGAAGAAAATTCCATGTCCAAGAATGGGAAGGCCCACTATGCACAGGCCTTCAAAGCATTGTCTCCCATTGGTTATAAATTACTTTTAAGTGCTAATCCCTTCTCTTATTTGGGTAAAGAAGCAGCAGGCTACATATGGATTCTTCAAAAGCAGATTACTTCTCCCCACAGTGAGGACTTAAGCACATTAGTTTATTCTTCTAAATGATTCTGGAGGACTGTGTGGAATTTAGGATTCCCCTTCTTTATCTTTCTTGTACAAGGGGGGGGGGGAAATGTTCATAAGTGTACACGGGGTTTCATCAATTAGATTTTTAACAAGGACACCCCTCTTTGTCTGTTAACCTCATTTGGAGAACTCTTTCTTTATATCCTTTCTGCACCAGAGTCCCCCACACCTATGGCTGATCGATTCCTTAGCTGACTGTTCATCTACCAGTTTACTTCAGTATTGACTCACTTGTGATCATGCTGGCTCCTGATTTAGCCCCTGTGGTGAAAAGTGTATTAGCAAATGGACTTGCCATGGCCCAGCTTTTAACAAAATGTTATCATTCGATGCATGCAAAATCCTTTGTGATACTGAAAGCACTGTGTAAAATACATCTATTGCATCAAAATAATCTGTGTCTGTGTGTGAGAGAGAGAGAGAGAGAGGGAGAGACTTTTGCAATTAATTGTCTTCACTGGGCACTGATATCATGTACAGAAAAGTAACATCATTCCACAAAGAAGAAGAAAAAGCTCTTTTAGAATTCACATGTGGGCAGTTCTCATCATAAAATACTGCTGCACTCTGACTTTCATCAGGGTGGAAACCACAGTGTGGTGGTTTAATAGATTATGACATCACAGTGTTATTAGGAAGTCTTTGACAATAGATAGTCTTGGTGACTCCCTGAACTCACTTTAATGTCCTGTCAGGGTTAATCAGGTGATGGGACAAAGCTTTTAAGTTTACTTAAGCATATTGTCAGAGAACAGCTTTAGAACTCTGACCTCTAATTGTCCGGTATTAAAGCTATACGAAGTCTTCCATTACATGTGAAGATTAGTTTCCCTTCTTTTTTGCAAACGGTGTAGCTTATAAGGTCTAATATATTAAAGATACATAACAAGTGGCTACACAGTTTTACCCGACATTATTCTGTATTAAGTTGTGTACCAACCCACCTATTTCTTACCACCAACTGAGATGTCATCGCTCAAGTAGGATAAAGTCACATTGATTGCCTTATGAGATTGTAGGGCCTTCGGCACTTTTAAATGCGACTAGACAATAAAGAAAGAAAGGAACACTTTTTAGCCCTATACTAGACCTTGGTGAAAATGATCAGCTGCCAAAAATGCCGCTTGCTGTCACAATCAGCAAGTATTGTAATAGGCTGCCAGGAGAGGCAATCAGGTGCAGATGATTTATACTATTGCAAATGCATCATTTATTTAAAGTATCACAACACTGGCATCTCAGAACATTGCCCCGCTTTCATTTGCTTTGTGATAGGCAGAGACCCATCCTGTTAGGTTTCTGCGGTACTTTGGAACTCGACGTGACGTTTTCATGTACACAATTGAGGAAGTGGTCCTTCCCTCATCAGAGTCCTTTTCTGTGCACCACAAGTAAGTGGATCATAACATTTCCTGTCTAGGGCTATGCACACATTAGCAGCTTAAAACACAGTTTCTCTCCCCCCCCACCACCACTCCATTTCAAACCACATGTGCACATTGCTGTAACACTTTGTTGAACACACCAGAGATGTCTGTGGCGGGGATGTTCTCACCTGCTTTGCATTACACACAGTGCTATTTTTCTAGAAAAATTGGTGCTGGAACTCACCATGGACGCCTCTCTTGTTATCTTATACAGTGGTACCTCGGGTTACATACGCTTCAGGTTACAGACTCCGCTAACCCATAAATAGTACCTCGGGTTAAGAACTTTGCTTCAAGATGAGAACAGAAATTTTGCGGCGCGGCACAGCAGCAGCGGGAGGCCCCATTAGCTAAAATGGTACCTCAGATTAAGAACAGTTTCAGGTTAAGAATGGACGTCCAGAATGAATTAAGTTCTTAACCCGAGGTACCACTGTAATGGCAATGGCGCCCACCTGAGAAGGGCCGAAATTGAGTTCCAGTGAGTTCCAGCTGAAAACAAAAAGCCCTAGTTACATGTGTAGCTTCACTGCACTTGAAACGCCTCTCAGGTCCTATTCCTGAAGCTGTCATCTGTGCATGCACAATGGCTCTCTCAAATGTACACACCTCTATGCACGGCAACCTCTTACACCCCTAAAAAACTTCTCTTGACATTCATAAGGTACTATATGCGAAACAGGATGTGTCTAAAATTCATTGGGTTTTTAACCAACGTTTGCACCGGGGGGGCGGCAATGGGGCTGAGTAGGATAGCACATTTTGAAATCGTGAATGATGTAATGGTGTGCAGAACGAAACACTGCTATAAAGTTGCAACCTGAAATATTTGAGAAGAGCTGAAATATTTTGTTTATTTGTCAGGTCACTGTGTTCCATGTGTATGACTGCTTTGCAACAAGTACTGCTCACATGACAATATCTGACTGAAAACTACTTTTTTATACATGTAATGGTTCTAAATTATACTTAAATGGTATGGTTTTCAAAGGTGATGCTATTGCTTCTCTCACAATCCTGTGTAATTTAAGGGCTTTTTCCATTAAAATGACAATTCTTTACAAAGGGAATGTAATTCCGCAAGAAGCTGAAACAGTCACCTGAATCACTACTTTACGCAAACTGAAGCTTGACATTTTTTTTTAAAAAAAACCCTCTCATCTTGAATCACAGATACCTCATTGATTCCATAGATACAATTCTAAAAAAAAAAAAAAAAGGTTCCACAATTATCTATTAGCGACAAGCCAGTTACATTATTTGATTTGTTATTATACAACAGTAGGCTGAGTGTCTAAGAAAATTCCGCCTGGCCTTTAATTTGAATTCAGCCTGAACTTTTATTTCCCTTCCCTTCCCTCCCCCTCCCCTTTTATGAAGATCACCCACTCTGGGACCCCACAGCTAATTCTCCCTTGGCCTCCTCACTGGCCCAAGTAGGACCAATTCAGCCAGCTAGCCCTGGGCATTATCTAATGCTTATTTCCCCTAAACTGATTTTTGAATTTTATTGTTATTCATGTTTTTATACTGTATTTTATGCTGCTTTTATAATTAAGTGTTTTAAATTTGTTGTTAGCTGCCCTGAGCCTGGTTTTTGAACTGGGAAGGGTGGGGTATAAATAAAATATTATTATTATTATTAGGGGGGAAAGAACTTACTTCCCACCTTCTATCCCCTGGTGTCTTTAATTCATATGCTTAGAAGTACTAAGCAAATGCACCTGGAATGTTTCTGACAAAGTCATTTCCTTACTGTAAGGATTTTCACACAAGGCCAGACTGAAGTCACTACGAGTTTTTCTGGGACTATAAAAGCACACCTATGGATGTAGATCCTTGAATCATCATCTCTCCCAAACGTCTTCTAATTTCATGTGGGCCTATGGATCTTTAACTTCGGCAGCTAACAACAAAACCTGAAACTAGCTGTACTCATTTTGCAGAGGAGAAATGAGGAGAGACCCACATTATTGTTGTGCTTTGAATTATTGATATACTCTGATTCTTTTTTTAGTTTGCCCAAAGGACTACCTGTAAAACTACATCTCGTTTAAAAAACAACAGTCTTTGAACTGCTTCCTTCTCCTCACTTGTAATGATTTGTCACTCTAGTACAGTTCTCTCTCTCTCTCTCTCTCTCTCTCTCTCTCTCTCTCTCTCCCCACACACACCCCCGTTATTGGGATGTTCCTGTGACACACATTTTTTTATCCCTGTAATGTATAACTGCCATGGATGGGTCATGTCAGAAGCAGACATTCTAACAGCTACCGGTACTGCGTCTTTTGTTCTCTTTTCCTTGTAGAAATAATACAACATGAAGAGTGATACAATAATGTTGCTGTGTGTCTCCCTGGGCCAACCTCATATCGCTGGCTGGTGGCAACATGCACAGCATGATGAAGTCAATTACACAATGTGTTGTTTTAGACATCACAGGGTGGAGAAGGCATAGTGGAGGCAATTGTGTGTCTCTTATAAAGTGTAGCTTCACCCCAGAGAGTGGAAAGACAGGGCCTAAAAGAGCAAGTCATATTTTTTTTTGTTGATCATATATTTGTTTACTTTCAGTTAAAACAATTTTGCCCTGCTTCTCTACAAATGCATTCAGAGCAGCATAGAGAACATTTAAATACAGTGGTACAGTGGTGCCTCGCAAGACGAAATTAATTCGTTCCGCGAGTTTTGTCCTCTTGCGATTTTTTTCGTCTTGCGAAGCACGGTGTCGGGAAAGTTTTGGAAAAGCTTCAAAAATCACCAAAGTCTTTAAAAACCTCAAAAAAGGCTACCACACCGCGTTCTATGAGTTGCTCCTCGAAGTCAAGTTGCAACTGTATTAACGGTGTTAAGAAAAAGGAAACAAACTTGCAAGATGTTTCCGTCTTGCGAAGCAAGCCCATAGGGAAAATCGTCTTGCGAAGCAGCTCAAAAAACAAAAAACCCTTTCGTCTAGCAAGTTTTTTGTCTTGCGAGGCATTCGTCTTGCGAGGTACCACTGTACCTCAGCTTTCGAACAGCTTAGTTCCCAAACAACTTGGAACTTGAACGCTGCAAACACGGAAATCAGTGTTCTGGTTTGCGAACTTTGCTTCGGAAGCTGAACGTGCTCCTGAGCTTCCGCTTTCACTGTTGTGCTGCTAATTTGCGCCCCCCCCATTGTAATCAAAGCCCTTTTCCTCCCATTTTCACTGTTGCGCTGCAAATTTGTGTCCTCCCCCCCGTAATCAAAGCCTTTCATTTCCAATTGCAGTGTTCTGAGTTGATATTTGGTGCTTTTGTTTTTGCTATTTTTTGTGTTTTGTTTGTGTGGCTTTTTGGTTTTTGTGAGTGTGGATTGTTCTTCGTTTTATGATTGATTGATTGATTGATTGATTGTGTGACTGCAGAAATGAATAAAAGCCCCCATCCAAGCAGTTACTATCATCACTGCAAGTAAGAAAAAAAAATAATTTTAATTTTTATCATCTACAATACTGTCTTATTTATTTTATAGTACAGTGCGTTGATTGCTTTCATTTTATGGATCGTTAGTATTGTAGGGACGCAGGTGACGCTGTGGGTAAAACCTCAGTGCCTAGGACTTGCCGATCGTATGGTCGGCGGTTCGAATCCCCGCGGCGGGGTGAGCTCCTGTCGTTCGGTCTCAGCTCCTGCCCACCTAGCAGTTCGAAAGCACTCTTAAGTGCAAGTAGATAAATAGGGACCGCTTTATAGCAGGAAGGTAAACGGCATTTCCGTGTGCTGCGCTGGTGCTGGCTCACCAGCTGCAGCTTCGTCACGCTGGCCACGTTACCCAGAAGTGTCTTCGGACGGCGCCGGCTCACGGCCTCTAGAGCGAGATGAGCACGCAACCCTAGAGTTGGACATGACTGGCCCGTATGGGCAGGGGTACCTTTACCTTACCTTTAGTATTGTTAGTAAAATTCATGTTGAATTGCTGTTTTAGGGGTTGTTTTTTAAAAATCTGGATTGGATTAATCCATTTTGCATTACTTTCTATGGGAAAGCACACCTTGGTTTTGGAACGCTTTGCTTTTGGAACAGACTTCCAGAACAGATTTAAGTTTGAAAACCAAGGTACCGCTATAAATTATCAGAAGTCCAATTAAACCTGGCAACAGTAAAAGGATAGGGATATGGAGTAGAAAACTCAAAGAACTGAGAAGTCTTGTGAATAATTGCTTTGTCATATCCCCATATGGTGATTGACAAACTTTATGAACAACCTGCAGTCCTAAAGATACATTTAAAATGGAAACATTAATATGGTAGTCATTATTCACGAACCTGTTTTCCAGCACCGGTATTAATTCCTGTCACTTCAAGAAGATGCTTTGACTCTCTAAATGCAGTGAGTGCCAGAACTGTGGCTAGCAATAAAGCATCTCTATATGTGTGCAGTATTGGAACACAAATGACACTCTTAATTAAGTTGTCCATAGGCAATGCATGGCACTGTGACAGGTCATGAGGTGAAAGACATTCTTAGGTATATTGGACCTAAGTTGTTTAGGAGTTAATACAGCTCATAAAATTCTGCAGGCCTATGGACTGTCCAACAGTGTTGTTGTTTATGGCGACGACTGATAACACCATTATACACCTTCAGGCATACATCTTCAGGCCCTGATCAGTCCAAGTCTACTTTGTACCATTTTCACACGTTTTCAGAACAAAGGATGTTCTGTCTCATTTCCGCCTACAATGTGGTTTGGGAGCTGGCTTTCAACCTTTTCTTTTTTGTCATGTCACGGAAGAGAAGCACTGAATAAATCATAAGCAGTAAATGTACTCAAATCAGAGCTGGTCCCCACTTGAACTGCAAGCTTCATAACTAGAATCAACACTGATCAGAAATACTGGTATGACTAGAGCATTGTGTCGCTTTACTTCATCGGCCTAGGAGCTATTTCACCGTAAGGAGATTTCATGCCAATCCAGTAACTACTAGCATCCATGATTCACACAGATGGGGCCAATTGTGTGGATCATTCCCACTCAGTTGATGCCTGATATGAACAAACCACATGAGTCTAGCAGTTACCCAGGGTTGTGGAATTATCACCAGAAAGCATCTTTCAAGACACTGAGCTAATGTGAGAAGAGCTATTTGAAGAGAAATCATGGCATTCTTGACATCACCACTAAAATGATCAACCACAATACAGAGGTTGTTGAAATGAATTTTGAAACTCTGAATTCAAAGATAGTTGGGGGGGAAGCCATTAACCTGTGTAATGAGAATAGTGTATAAATCTTGCACTGTGATATTAATGTGTTGGTTAATATTTCGGTTCATTCACATCAGGACATTATTAGTTTAATTGTCTAACTTTATTTCCCCCGTGCTGTGTTCTTTGAAGCAGAAACTCATTTTATGTATATAGATCCTCCTTTCCCCACCCCACCCCATTTTTATATTTTCTGTATGATTGCCATTCTATTTCTTCAAATGCATGTAAGCAACCACAGGTGGCACAGAAAGAAGCGCATCCACATGATTCAATAGTAGTGCCATATCTTTTTAATCAGCAACATCTGACACAGTGCACATTTACTGCATGATCGCACTGTCGTGTTTGACACAAATGATGGATTGCTCTTCCAAATGAGCTTTCAGTACTTGTTCGTTGTATATTCGTCTGAATTGTATGTTGCTTCCAGCAAGCCACTGAAACCTCTGCCCATAATTACAGTTCAGCAGATGCTGTCTTACAGTTTTAAAGCAGGCCAGATATTGATCATTTTCTAATGCACTACTTCATGAAAATCTGATGTACCCGCTTAAACTTCTTGTCGTCGCTGCAGTGTGACATGAGACTAGTGTGCAAAGCTTCCCCTTCTAAGAACTGCCGTTGCTTTCTATGTGTACTTTTTGGCAAAAGTTGCATTATCTTCTGCTTTGTTCCCAAGATGCTTTGGTAAACACAGACTTTATTAATACAAAATGCAATAAAATAGTCAATATTAAGTTTAGCAAAAAAGGGCCACAAACAGAGGGTGGATATATTAGTCAGAATGAATGCATTCTTAAAGCTTCGAATTTGACACTGTGAAGGCTCGGCTGCATTCTGTTTTCATTCTTGTCTAACTACTGAGGTCATTTGGTGTAGACAATCATATTATATTCCTCAATTTAACTGAGTGTTGTATCGAACAGATCATAGATGTAAGGGGTAAAAATAAAGCCATAGAAAGAATGCAATATGTGCTCTAGCATTTGAAAGGCATTATGAATCAAACTAATGCAACCAAAATATGTTTCCCCCCATATTTTAATATTTTTAATAATGAATTATTTGATGACAAAATATTTTTTAAATCATGTCTTGTATAAAGTGATATTATGCGATACAAGTAATATGCATATTATCAAACTGCATAATGCTAAGGACTATCCACAGTTATTTCATTATTTATTTTATTCTAGGTAAAGGGTAAAGGGGTCCAGTCATGGCCGACTCTGGGGTTGCGGCGCTCATCTTGCTTTATTGGCCAAGGGAGCCGGCGTACAGCTTTCAGGTCATGTGGCCAGCATGACTAAGCTGCTTCTGGCGAACCAGAGCAGCACATGGAAACACTGTTTATCTTCCCTCCAGAGTGGTATCTATTTATCTACTTGCACTTTGACGTGCTTTCAAACTGCTAGGTTGGCAGGAGCTGGGACCGAGCAACAGGAGCTCACCCTGTCGCGGGGATTCGAACCATCGACCTTCTGATCAGCAAGTCCTAGGCTCTGTGGTTTAACCCACAGTATGTAGTAAAAGACCAACCATACTGCTGGAGTGCTGGGATTGTTTGTTCTCTTCCATCCCAAAGCCATTTATAGCATGTAAATGCTATAAATGGCCTCATGGCCATGATGTTCTACAGTTTTTTTAACCACTGGCCCCTGGCCAGGAGGAGCGCAACTTGTGTATTAGTCTGATTTATAGAATTCTCCCTCCACAAAGAGAAGGAGAAAGAGGGAGTGTGTGTGTCCTGGCTCCTGTCCCAGAAACAACAGAGGCTCTTCCATATGTGTAGGCAAGAACACTTATTTAGGGGTTATAGTTATTCAGGTCAGACTACAGGTACAGATTGCCAATGTCACCATGAGACCAAGACCAGATTAAAGCTGTGAATATGTCTTGACAACTGATCATGTTCCTCCCACCAGGTTTTAAAGACAAGATGAAGCATGTGATACTCTCCCGACGAGACTGAGCCCAATAGTGGAGGCAGCACAGAGCTATTGGCAATGGGACAGGGGTGAGCCCATCTGGCTTCTCTATCTCCAGCTGTCCAGCCCCTCCTCCTGTTTGGTCAACACACTTATCCATTACTAGGGAGTCACAGGGCTGAGCCTTGGAGCAGAGCTGCCCTCTACAGACAGGGGCTTAGATGCTGATACTATTGAGTAGTACTTTAACTAAGGACACATTACACTGTGGATAGGTTTACTCAGTACTGTTTGCAGGATTACTACAAGTATGCTCAAAACATGCCTTTAATTTTTCATCAGTGTGGACTTCCATGGCAGGAATATATTAATTATTTTCTATTTTATGGTGGTAGCCCATGGCCTGTAAGACTGTTCATGTGGATTTTTTTCCAACTTAAGCCACACAAGAGGGAAGTAAGAATGTGAAATGGGAATGTAAAAGCTGAACTAGATCTATATTCTTGGTAGAGATTTCACATCACCTTCCAGTAATGAGCTGACACATTCCAGTAGGTTATAGAGCTCTTTGGCGTCAGTCATCTGTTCCACAAAGAATAGGACCTCATGACTGACAGTTTTCATATGAGCTTGAAATTGACCAAGGAGCTCTTTAAACTTGTTATGACAGAAGCAATCTGAACCAGCCACAGCCAGGTTAGCACATGAAATTAACAATGGCATACTTTAACTTCTGACATCAGGGAGAGCATCTTACTCTGAAGAAAGGAAGAATGGAAATATGATGCTGTTGTCTTACTGGTTTTCTCTCTTCTTCTTCTTCTTTCTGATTATGCATTTTGAACAAAACAATAGTCCAGGTAAATCAAGCAACTGGACCACCTAGTTCAGGCTAGCATCATATTTGCATAAGCAGAGTGTAAAGGAAATATCTCTCTCACATTCTTTTCCCTCCATAATCAGTGTACTGCATCTGAATCAGTGATAAATGAATCAGCGATAAATGGCCAATGCCAATCATTTTCTCATTTTTCTGACTTTCAGTTTGTCGTATTTCCACATCAACTTATAATGTGTGTGTGTGTGTTTATGTATCTCCTTATTAACAATTGTCAGCACATTTCACCCAATATACATACAGTTGTATGCAGGTTTGCCTAACATACACATTTTTGCATGCAATTTCCCCTAATATAATGCATTTTGTATGTTATTTTCATGGGTATGTGCAGCATTATGCAAACTTTGCCCTAGTATATGCATTTTGTTGCACTTTTCTTTTCCTAGAGAACTTTAAAAATGTGTGAAGTGTGAATTTCGAATGATAGCTGTGTTCCAGTTCACATCTTACTTTGGGAAGTTTGAACTGTCTAATTTTGTCTAGTGTACCAAAGTGAATTTCTCCTCCACCACCCCAATCTCTACTTTGAACATGAAGCTACCATGCCTAATAGAAAAAAACATAGATTTATCCACCATGAATTTGTCTAATCCCCCTTTTAAAGGTGTATGTCAATTACTATTACCACCAGCTCTTGTAGCAGTGAATTCCTGGATGACTGACCAAGATGAAGCTGTGTCAATTCACAAATATTGGTTTCAGTGCAATGGGTTAAGTAGGTCTGGAGAAAGGTAAGGCAGGTGCAGTCGCGGAGGAAGGGGCTTCGGTACCCGGGGCAGTGGGGGCGTGGCACGTTGCACGTGCGAGTGTCCCAGTGGGGCGACGCCCACCCGTGCGAGCGTCCCAAGGGGAAGGTGCCCGCCCACAGCAATGTCACCCAGCCAGGCTGGCACCCGGGGTGGACCGCCCCCTCGCCACCCTTCCTCCGCCACTGGGCAGGTGTCTATGAAACAGGGGGTGTCCTCATCCAACATGGAATCTCTCTGCAAGAATGGTGTGTGTTTCTTGCCTGATGATAGACCTCCATTCTGTTTCCTCCCTGGCTTCTTACACAAATTACTTTAAAAAGGGATTATATATATAAAAAAAACCATGAGGATAAAGCTGTCAATGGCTGCTGGTCACGATGACTGTGTACTACTCCCAGTATTGGAAGCAGCATGCTAACAGTTACAAGTATTCAAGAGCTACTGTGCTCCTTCACTGCTTGCACACTTCCCATAAAAGGTTAAAAAAAAGAGAGTAAAGGACCCCTAGACAGTTAATTCCAGTTAAAGGCGACTGGGGGGTGCGGTGTTCATCTTGTGTCAGGCCGAGGCAGCCGGTGTTTGTCCCCAGACAGCTTTCCAGCTCATGTGGCCAGCATAACCAAACTTCTTATTTCACAATGGAACACAGTGTTGGAAACCAGAGCTCACGGAAACACCATTTACTTCCCTGCTGCAGCAGTACCTATCTATCTACATGCACTGGCATGCTTTCGAACTGCTAGGTTGGCAGAAGCTGGGACAGAGCAACAGGAGCTCGCCACGCCGCGCGGATTTGAACCGCTGACCTTCCGATCAGCAAGCGCAAGAGGCTCAGTGTTTTAGACCACAGCGCCACCTGCTGCTCCATAGGCACTTCCTATAGGCATCTGGTAGGCCAACTGGTGGAAGAGAAGTTTGCAGTGGCTAGGCCTTTATTGTCATCCAGCAGGGCTCACCTCATTTTCAATCGTTTACTGGGGAGGTGTCTTGCAGCTGCCCCAATCCATGCCCCTCAACATTTTCAGCCAACCCCTTCAGGTTTCACTGATCATTCTGAAAAAGTGCCATTCTTTTCAGAATGGTAACGGCTTAGGCAACATGACATTGCAGAGATAAACATTGCACTGCACATGATGGGAGCGAATGCAGCCAGGTTGACACGGCTGAAAAGAGCAGCAATGTCAATTTCCCCTTATATACAGAGTATTGAAAAGAGAATCCAGGCTGCTAGGCCCTCTGTTGAGATTTTTTAAAAAATGCCTTCTACTGAGATATTTATATCTCCCTCTGCTGCTTCGCCTTAGATAGCACATTTGCTGATAAGAGACATGAGGATGAGGACGCATGCTGGTGCCTGCTGCCAGCAGGGTGAAAAATGACAGTTTTAATTAAATACGTATTTCCAGAAACAATTCAGATTTTATATATAGCAAGGTGGTGCATCTCACACCGTGAACTTTAAGATTGCTGTGCTGAGCAAAAGCTTTCTTTCATCATTAGCCTACACTGCATTTTCCCTCTCTCTCTTTTTGGTCCTTGGTTTGATGAATAAGTGGTTAGCTGCTAATGGCTCTTAGGCATTCACATTAGGAAATTTAAGTTTTTTATCAAGTTGCAAATGAAGAGGAATTTCCCATTGCAAAAGCACCTAGGAAACGTACTGATTCCCTCCCCAATTTAATTATGTTCATACATTAATTTGCTGAACCTGATTATTTTTTTTAAGAGCTATTTTTGAAATGTTTTGTTCTCTGTTTCTCATGTGAGCAACCAGGTGAGCGCAGAATAGGACTGAATGACCAAAGCCTAAAACAGAGACCTGGGAACTAAGGTATTGCTTCTTTGCTGCAAAGTGGCAGCAGGAACAAGATTTGTTAGGGGCAGGTGGCGTGAGACTTAACCCTTTCCACCTCCAGCTTTCCACCAGTGGTTTCACCCCTGCCCTCAACACAGCAGAAGATAAACAGTGGTGATAGAGTCTCTCTGGAATGTAGAGCAATACTTGTAACCTACCCCAGATGAACCACAAATGATAGTAAAACTAGTGAGAAAACCATACTGCTGCAGGAATCTGGTACTACCATGGGGGTGGGGTGGGGACGGACTGTTCCTCTGAAAAGCTCATAAGTTGAATAACATGGTCCTTAAACTGTGCTGAACCACAGCCAAACACCAACTGGAAATGTACATCTCATAGCCTGAGTGACAATACTTTCTCTGAGTACAACTTCCATATACTTGTAACCAGTTCTGTTCTGTGACAAGGTTAAACTGCAGAGCTCCACACTGAAAGATACACAGCTTGTGTAGGCTGTTTTATCAACCCGGTTTAACGTGGCTGAGCAGGAGCTGTCCTATGTCAAACAATGATCAAGTGGGAAAGTTTCCCGTGAAGAGAAACACAGCCCCTAGCCAAGCCACTCATAATCACTGCAAGACACAACTGTGCCCCAGTCGCATGTAACGTTGGTGATGGCAGTGAGATGTACACATCACTTTTGTTTTCTTAGTTCTTTTCCATTTGATTTCTGAATGTGCAGCTTCATGCTGCGTATGTATGCTTATAAATGTGAGGACAACTGTATATACCACCTCTGCAAAACACAGCTTTGCTTTCAGTTCCATCAATGAAGTTCTAAAATGTAGGAGACTTTCCCAATACTACTGACAAGGAATCAGCATATGCCTTTCCCACTCACCCTGCCCATACAATATAAGCCATTTGGCCATCTTGCAGCATTTTGTGTGTGTGTTTGTGCATGTATGAACTGCCACACTGACTTATGGGCAGTCTTGCTAAAACCAAACTATATATATATATTTGCATTGGACCCCATAGGGTTTCTTAAAGTCTGGTGGTTTGCCCCAATGCAGTTTCGGAACTGATGTATCATGAGTGCATCCATTATGCATATAAACTAGAGTCAAGAGGTTGCATCCAAACTATGTTAGTGGAATAAATCACACGTTAATCATGACTTAACTTATAATCCATTTATTTAAATGGGAATGAAGTTCTCAACTAACACATTTTTGCGCACCTTTGAGCAGTGTGAGATTCCAGGGGGTTCTAGTCACTTACCCAGGGTTTTGTTTCCTCGGAATGAGGGACAGGGAAGACTGTGGTATCTTTATGATATATAGCTTATTTATGCATATATACAATCTGAGCCTATGATGGAGGGGTTCACAGCATTAACACCCCAAGGGGGTCTTGCTTCTCCCATAGTCACAGTGTTGGATTCCAGCAGAAATCAGGCATGGCTCTGTCTACAACTGCCCAGCCTGCCGCCTTGCTTCAGCTCACACAACTCAATTCCCAACTCTGCCCTTTGTCTTTCTAACAACCAGCAAATTGAGAGAGAGGGGCCCACACATTTACTGTCTGGCACAGAGCCACTTCCATGGTTACCCCTTAATGACCCATTCTTAGAGGGCCATTACCTCACCAGGAAACTCTTATGGTTTTCCCCAGGAATTGAATCTGTGATGAATCCAGGAATTAGAAGGGTCTCAGGCAAACAGCCTACCCACCCCCATCCCCACTCGGAATAGTATGCTGCAATCCTAACCTCACTTACCTGGGATTAAGCCACACTGAATTCAACAGCACTTCTTTCAGGGTAAACATATGAACTTGTTCATAAGTTTTATTTGCGGTCAAAGGACAGTTATTAACTCTTTCATTTGTATAGTTGTAAATTCTCAGGACATATCTTGTATAGCCAGCCATCCAACTAGATCTGTATTTGAATGTATTTGATTCCTTTGCTATGCCTTGTGGTTGACGCAAATAAAGATTTTATGTATCTATCTATATCTATCTATCTATCTGTCTGTCTATCTATCTATATCATCTATCTATATCTATCTATCTATCATCTATTTATCTGTCTATCATCTATCAATTCTATCATCTGTCTATCATCTGTCAATTAGGACAGGAAACATTACAATGGTAAGAAATGGCCAGAACACTGGGTGCTGCGAGAATACTAGTGCTAATGGACGGGGGGGGGGGGGAATACAGTATTTGTCCATGTACAGTTCTACCTCTGGTTGCGAATGGGATCCATTCCAGAGCCCCATTCGCAACATGAGCAAAACGCAACCCACATCTGTGTGTATGTGTGGGCCGTGATTCACTGCTTCTGCACATGCGCATGACGTCATTTTGAGCGTCTGCGCATGCATGAGCGGCAAACCCCAGAAGTAACCCTTTCCAGTACTTCCGGGTCACTGTGGGACGCAACCTGAAAAGATTTAACCTGAAGCAAACATAACAAGAGGTATTACTGTATAAGACACAACAACTGTGGGCAATCCTCTGCAAAAAAAAGCTCAACAACTCTGTGCCATCGCCCCCCATTTTCTTAAATTTTAGTCCCCCAAAATAGGGGTCGTCTTATACACAGGGCCGAAAAGTACGGTAGGTTGTTTAAGCTCATTTCTGCTCAGGAGTAGTGCTGAAGTATGGCAAGGTTGTCATGTCTCTTGCCCACAAAGTGTGAGGTTCACAATTCCCTGAACCTTTTACACAAAGCAGATATAGTTTCTGTGCTATCCAGACCAATATTAGAAATAACTTCACATATACTTGCAAGAGCATTTTGTAATCCCTCGCCATTGCTTTATATTCGTTAAGGCAGCTCAAAACTTGTGCATTCAATCATGTAAATTTAAGGAAGGGGGGGGAATCAAAGATTCCACCCCCTTCAATAAAAACAAAAACTTATCTTCTGCAGTTACATCCATTTTCAGGATGCACTAGAAGCAACACATTTGTAATAAAATTTAACCGTGGGATATAGTGTGAAAATAAATTTCTCATTTATACCAGAGTATTCAAATTCACTTTTTACTGTGTTTATAGTTAATTACAGTCCCAAGTACAGGCAACTTTTTGAGTCCAGTGAAACAATTATCACCCCCCCCTACCCTTTTCTGTACACTGCTGTGTTACCTTGGCTGAATTGTTTTTCCCCATGTAAGCTATTTTAGCCGTTTAATGTGTTTTCTTGGCATACTGTCTAAGTAACTATGATCAAGATGAGCAATCAATTGCATTTTATTCTAATGGCTAAGCTTTGCAGAAGAAGACCTGACATATCATGCTTTATTGATTAAGTGACCAGGCTGATTTTCTTCAACTCTCATTCTAACTGTCTTTTCTGTGTTCTGAAGCTGTTAGTTTCCTATAAAGCAGTTTTATCTCACTTTGTGCTTCTCTCTCTTTCTCTCAAAAGATACTTGCTGTGTTGCCAGAAATGACTTAAGAGAATGAATTGAGAAAATGAATTTATTTATTTATTTAAAAAAAAAAACTATCGTGCAAAGCTAGTTTACCAGGCATATGTTATACATTAATCAAAATATCAATATCGAATAACATGAAAGGTTATGAGCCTTCTGTTTCTTCAGATGTATGAGATGTGTCTATCAGAATACATAGATGATTAAATATAAATTTGTCCCTATGCTGCAATTTAGGCAGCAATTTGAAATGCCAGTATATGTGTGTGTGTGTTTTTTTAAACCAATATATATCCATACATATAGCACAGAGTATGTGTATTCGTCACTTATTGCTTATGCATTTATTTTGCTGTAACAAAGACTTGTTCCAAGTCCTTGGATCAGCATTGCTTTAACGTTGCATTGAAAACAGTCAGCAGAAACAAAACTATTATCACCATGATTACTTGCTGAAACATTTGAGAACTTCAGCAATCAACAGCTAAAGTTTGCCTTCCGAGTGTTGTGCAGCCATAAACAGTTTAAGTTTGTCAGAATCTATAGCAGATAACCGCTAGACCTGCCAGAGCTGTTGCAGGACTGAACAGTCCTTGAGAAATCCAGGTTGTTGTTGTTGATGATGATGATGACAACAACAACAACAACAACAACAACAACAATAAACAGTTGGGTTTTAATGAAACAAGACAAATACACAATGGAATTTTACAGGTAGGCCTATCAGAATCTTTGACTTCTTGTTGAGGCCCAATGGCTAGTGAATCTGAGCAATAAATAACATTTACAATGGGATACCTCCACATCTGTTCCATTAAAATCACAATGAAAAGGAGAACCAGGAACCTGAAAACAGATTGCTAAACACTGCAATCTAAAATGCAGGCGGATTGGCCCAAATCTGCAGCACTCCCCACAGAGAAAGGTCCTCATTCCTCAAACAGCTAAGGCTTGCATTTTTTGTTTGGTTTTTAAAAACCCTTTGAAATACATGAGTTGAGCTTATTGAAAAGTGAACTTTTTATGTGTGCTGTTTTATTTATTTAACAGCACAATCCTAGACAGGTCTACTCAGAGGTAAATCCCCTGGAGTTCAGTGGAGATTCCTCTGAGGTAAATGGGCATTGGAATGGAGTCATAATGTATCATCGTGGGCCAAGTTGAGCAGCCTTAAATAAGTTTGGGGTAGGTGTCATTCTGAAGTATAATCTTCAGGGTGAGGGGGATAGGTAATATTAGCAGCCTACATTTGAATAATCAGAAATGTTCAAACGGTGATTATTAATCATGACCGGGAAAAGTAAATAGTTGCCTTGAGCAATAACATAACTCTGCATGCAGTTTGAGAAGCCGACACACTCAACTTCACTGAACGAATGCATATGCTCATTTCTTAACACATAATGACCATTCCCCACATTAAATGGGGGGGCGCCCTTTGTGTGGTCGCGCGCAGCCCCCTGGACCCTATGCAACACCACAAGCTTGGCTTGGCCTTCCCCAGGTGGGATACCTGGAGGTCTCTGCCTACCTCAGCCAGTTGCCCAATCCCACCTGGGGAGGCGTTGCCAAGGTGATCAGGCCAGGTAGGGGGAGGGACCACCTGCCCACACAGTAGGGGGAGGATCTTACTCGGCAATCGTCAGTTGGCTCCAGATCTTCTCCCACCCTACCCACCCTCAGTTAAGACTTATTTTGCAGGTTAACCTTTTCTCCACACTGGCGCTGCTACGTCAAGGTCACTGTTGAAGGGCTGGAAAGGAATTCTCCTGCATTGGCAGGTTTGCCTTTCCCGTAACAAGACCTCAGGCCTTGGGCGGAATCCTTTGGTCTATCTTCCCTAAATTGGGGGTGGACATGTAGTGGTGACTCACGCCCCCCTTCTCTTTGCAGCGGCGATACCAGGGTTCCCCGTTAAAGGGGTTTTTGAGGGGAGGCTTTGGCCATACGCCGAGAGGTTGTCATTACTCTCCCCTGCGATGGTGGTGTAATGTGGGCGGGCTCTCTCTGCTTGAACATATGTTCTCCAGAGCCAGCCCATCCCCCCCCCCCACTCTGCATAACCCTGATGTTCTCCAGATCCCCGACGGGGGACTGGGAGGGATAAATGCCCAATGCCTGAGCCAAGGTCTACCCACATCTGAAACATAATAAAGCTGTGGCCAATTTTATTCCCATAGCACATTGTCTTGAGTCGTTATTCCACACGGGAGCCACCCAGAGTTTTGGGGGACTCCGCCTGCCCACGCAAATAGACATGCAGCGATGTTTTAAGGATACTTGCAAAGACTGACACCCTACACTTAATATGATTCAGTCTATCTAACTGATAAATCATGTTAGTATAAAGCCTTAGCACAGTCTAAAGGGAGCTGTACATCTGCTGAATGCATGGGCCATTCCAAACCAGATGTTTCAGGAAGAAATGTGCAATTAAAACATGCTTTCCTGTGGAATCACCACTATATTAGTGCCTTTTAATGTGTTTACTATGTTACCCATTGATCCACAGCGGATCATTCTGTAAAGCTTTCGTGAACATAATATTTCCTATTTTTATTGTGGTTTGTGCAGACATTTTCATTTGTTTCATAGTATTATGCAGGTTCAGTACCCTCACAAGTTGCTTTTTATAATATGTTTTTGTAAAGTGTATTTCCTCAGGCTTGAATCTCAGCTGGAAACAAAAAATAAAATAAATATGCTTGGTTGAATTACGGCCAATACTGCAACCCTCTTAGCAAATTCTTAGCAAAGTAAGTGCATTTCTCTGTGTGCTTACATAGGAGTAAGTCAGTGGGGTTTTCCTTTGGGTAGTCACATAAAAGATTTCACTGTAAACTCAATTTTATGTCTTAATTTCATATAAAACGGAGAGAGCTTCAAGTTGTTTGACACCTACATTCTCATTAATTACATTTTCCTTGTTCTGTAGAAATCTAGAAGGTGGATTTAAATATCAGATGGCACACAGATAGCTTTTCAGATTATCTTATCTGAAGTGTTTATACTCAGAAAAGTTGTTGATTACCCCAGTGACAGCAAAGGATGCTTAATGCACTTCAGCAACTGCTAGTCAAGTCTTTTTTTAGTTCTGAGCCCTACTGATTCAACAAAGAAAAGGTTATGGGAGTTTTTTGGTGGGGAGAGAGAGACTTGTAGAACTTCCATCCCAGGAAGCAATGACTTCCTATGATGGAGGGATAAAAGTTCCTCTTTATTTCCCTGTGAGGTCACTAAAGTGAATGCTATTGTTTGGAAACACCCCAAAGGGAGTTTCTTAAGGGAAGTAAAAACATTTGACAAAAGTTACCAAATTTTATGGGGAAGTGGACACCTTTAAATTGTTTGGAGTTTGCCCTAAAGTGACATTCCCAGGGCAAATTTAGAGATTCTTACTTGGTTGAGACATCAAACAAATGTTGAGCAAAAACAATAATTTCAGTAAGACAAGCGATGTCTCTCAGGGGAATTCTACACTTCCTATTCCTAACAATAAGAACAGGACAGCAATACAGCAGGACACCTGGGGAGACTGTGAATTTGTCCTTTAGAGGTTATCAAGAAAAGCCTTGTGGGAACATTTATCATGAATATTTTAGTACAAGATAATCTGTATCAAAGCAGAGGGTTGTGTTGCACTTATTCTTTCCAAGGAGTCAGCTATATCGCTGCAAATAAAATGTGTTGTAAAGTGCAATATAGAAATGTGACACTAGGTGGCGATGGTGAGCTATGGAAAATTCAATATATTTTTCAAAACTTTTTTTTAAAAAAGCATTTTCACAGCGTTTTTTTATATGTGTGTCGATTCCACACAACTCTCTTCTGTAACTTCAGTCACTGAGATAAACAGCTAGTCAGCCAGTGTCCAGGTATTTGGTGACTTGGATTGAGAAAGAAATGTTGTAGCTCACCAAGCCAATGTGTGCACATGCACTATATTTTTTCCTTACAATTTGCCACAGATTGGAAAATTGAAAGGAGATATCTACAGACAGTTGAATTGTCCACACATTGAAAACGGGCTATTAGCACTTTTGTCCCACTTTTGAGGGACAAAAATGCCAGTAATTAGTTTGATTTCAAGCTGTTTTCTTGCACTGTGCTATTTCAGTGCTTAATTGATTACTTGGCTATTTGATTGATTAATAGTGACATGGCTGAAAATCTGAAATGCTTGTCAACCCTAACAGGTTATTGAAGTCTGAGTCTAACAGACACTGAGGCTGTCACAAACTATATCTTAGCGTTCAGTTTATATCCTGATGTATCGAGTACTGTGCTGTTTAAATAGTAAAATCAAAAGCTGCAAGCCTGGTGCTTCTCTCCAACTTGCAATACGCCCCTCACTTTTTTCACTCGCTTCATGTTGTAGCAATTTGGGATGGGGGCAAGGGCCTTGATTTGCCACAGCTTGTATCTATGGCATCTCTGATCTGTCCTCCCCCCAACACAAACACACACTATGATAGGCATTTTGAATAGTAGTGCCAGTCACCAAATGATTCTTCTATATCACGTAACATTTTTCACACAAGTCCTGTGCATTCTTTGATTTGGCTATTGTTGGAAGCGTTTAATATGCCTGGGAACAAACATGCTACATATAACAGCAGTGGCAAGAAGAAGAGGCAACCTACACATTTAGACGCATAAGGTATGGGGACTGTAGTCTACCCCCTTGCTATATATAACAAACACATTCATATGGGGTTAGGTTCAAAGGTTAGTTTCATTGTATGGCAGGAGTTTCTTCCATCCGGTGGTGGGAATTATTTCATTAGATGGGAAACATTTGGATTCAACCCATAAGAAACAAGAAAATTTCATTTCACTTGTGCTTATATAACATTTTTTTACCTTCCCTAGGGAAGCTTAAAGCAAATAAGTGAGCCTTCCATTCATCCCTAACATGACAGCAGCAAAGACTGTTTTAAAAATCTGTCTGTTTTTCTGCTTTCGTGGCTATATCCACTCTGTGCTAGCCATGATTCATCAAGTGGTAGCACATCAAAGCAACTCCCCATCCTTGTCCTATTTTAATACAAATGAAAAGAGCACAAGCTGATGATGGGTAGAGCCAGAAAGAAATGTGCCATAGACTAATCTGGAAGAGAGACCATTCTGCCCCAGTTTTCACCATGGATAACTCAGATTACATGGCAATACCCAACTAAACAGATCCACTAGTGCAAGCACATTTGGCATCTAGTGGGAAGTCTGGGGCAGCTTAAAAGGCATTGAAGACTGCATAAAATGAGGTCGGGGGTTACAGACATCATTGCCTGATTTAAGGTGCTCACTGGTATTCTTCAATTGTGATAACCTCTGAAATAAACACAGTAGTTTCAAACACAGGCATGTCAACCCATCTCTCTACTATCTACTGTAATCTTTGCTTAAGGCAAAAGGTGATTTCTCTGGATGCCTTTGCATCCTGCAGCAAACATACAGATCTCTTTTGTTTCATCTCAAGCAAACATAAGATACAAATAATATGCTGCAGTGCTTGTCTGGCCATTAGGACGCAGGTGGTGCTGTGGTCTAAACCACTGAGCCTTTTGGGTTTGCCGATCAGAAGGTTGGCGGTTCAAATCCCCGCGACGGGGTGAGCACCCGTTGCTCTGTCCCAGCTCCTGCCAACCTAGCAGTTCGAAAGCACGCCAATGCGAGTATATAAATAGGTACCACTATGATGGAAAGGTAACTGGCATTTCTGTGCGCTCTGGTTTGTGTCATGGTGTGGCATGCTGTGCCAGAAATGGTTTAGTCATGATGGCCACATGACCCGGAAAGCTGTCTGTGGACAAACTCTGGCTCCTTTGGACTGAAAGCAAGATGAGCGTTGCAACCCATAGTTGCCTTTGACTGGACTTAACCATCCAGGGGTCCGTCCCCCCGCCTTTTTTAACCTATTTTCTTTACCAGCCATTCCTATTCATAATTTGCATGTTCTCTAATGAATACCAATAATTAACTTTTTAAAATAAATAAATAAAGGTTTATTGGCATAAACACATACAAAATTCTTTTTTGGAGTTGTTTCATCTTTAATATCATATGTCGGCCTGGGTTGCATGGCCCAGTAAGCCAAACTATGTCTGTGATTGCTGAGCAAACTAAAACCTGCACTTACCTGTCATGCCATTGCTGGTAAATTGCAAACTGCTTTTCTGGAAGACAGCTTGGTGATTTTCAATAACCTTTGAAAATAAATGGTAATGGCATTCTTACTTTTTCTTAGCAATGATGATGCCTCATGGATCACATGAGACAATGAACAGTTGAAATGAAAATGAATATGTGATACAAATAAAATGCAATCTGATTTGCATCGGGGTTTGGTTCCTCTTGATATTTATCTTTGTCAAGGTATTTAAGGTGTATCCAGCATTTGTCTGAGCAGAAGGCTACTTGCACAACCAGTCTTTCCCTTCTCCTCCTCCCCATTGCAGCTCCCCAAAGCAGCATGTAATGTGTTATATGGGGCTGCAGCTGGAAGGAGTAGCTTAAATCAGGCTCCAGTGAGAGGGAGAATTCACCCAAAATCAGATGAAATATTTTTGTGCAAGCAGAGCATGGCGGATGGAACATTCCTGTGTGAATTTTCTCTCTGTGCATTTCACCGTTCAACACAGCCCATGCTGCTCAGGAGTTTCCCCAATCCTCTTGAGAGGCTTTGCAGGAATGTGGGTGAGGAGAGGAGAAAAGATGGTTGTGTGAGCTGACTTCTGGACACACAACATTTTCAGTGCTGGATTTACGTATAAGCTAAACAAGCTATAGCTTAGGGCCCCACTCTCCCCCCCCCAACAAACTTCTTAATTGTATTTCACCATTAATATACTTATTTTTAATTGTATTTCAGTTCAACAATTACTTTGATAAAATTCATATTTTGTTATGGGCAAATGGCTTTAGATACCTATAATGCCCATAAATTACCATATAGCATATATTCAACACAAAAAAGCAACAATTTGTTGTTGACAAAGGACAGCTGAACATGTAAAGGGCCCCATTACCTTCAGTAGCTTAGGGCCTCATCAAACCTAAATCTGTTTGGAAACAACCCTTTTTATCTGGGTTGGGTTTTTTTTTAAAGAATAAGTTCATCAGGAGCAACTTTTACAATAATGTTTTAAAATGTATTCCCATTAGACTGAAGGACAGAAAACCCTAATTACATATTGTGAGAGCAACATTATAATTTAGAAAGTTGCATATCTCTTTATAGTGCTGAACACCACATTTAATTGTGTAGCTGCTATAAGTGATCGTGATGCAGAGTACATGAAGGTTACACATTGGTGATACTGAAGGAACACAAAATGAAATTAGAATGATCCCGGCGGCATCACCAGAGGGCAAAGGGAAATGCGTCTTATATGGCAGAGTTCTAACACGCACCTGACCCTGTGCTGCTTTGAAATAAGTGGGTGAATAATGAATCCATAGCATGCTACTCTCCAGAGACTCTACCCCTCGCCTTGACAAGCTCTTTTATAACTTGATTGCCTGTTTTTGCCATAAGAGGCTGCAGTGATTGCTGAACGAATATAAAGCTGGTGCTTATCTGTCATGTCATTGTTGGCAGATTGCAAACTACTTTTCTGGGAGACAACTTCATAGGTTGACATTTTCAGACAGATGTAGAAAGTGTTTTCTGTTAAACATTATACAGAGAGAGAGAGAGAGAGAGAGATATTGGCAAAAGACCAGGAATGTACACTGGAGTTTAAAAAAGCAAGAAAGAAAAAAGTTTATTTAATCAGTTTTACTAAGCAACAAGCGGACTCCCCACCCCCCACCCCGCTTGTCTTAAGAAGGTAAACCATAAGGCAATCTGATCAAACAGTGAAGCAATCTGATAAGTGTGTTTCATTAGTCGGCTTACTGGATGTTGCCTCTTTCCAGGGGTTGCATTGCGATCTTGCTAATTGGCCCCAGAGACGTATATGTGGGCACTTTCAAAAGAGATAAAATGTATTTGCAGTTTATCACCCGATTAGCACCACAGCACCCCCCCCCCCGTAATTGTTAGCACCAGCAGTTGAAGAAATCTTAGATACAATGGATTTGTTGATCGTTTAGCTGATTGCATTTTCATAAATTCGTGAGTAAAACTGAGTAAAAGCAATCACTATGAAGTAAAAACATATGCATTTTCATTATGCCTGCACCTGCATTTTAGAAGAGTCATTCCATCCCACATGGTGAGAGAAAGGAGAATACAATTTTTGCAACGCAAATCTTAGCACATTTACTTGGAAGCAAATCTCACTGGTGTAGATGGACCTTACACCCTAGTAAATATGTTTAGGATTGCAGCCTTAAGATGGTTCTTACCATCTGCAAATTACATGTGTATATTCCTTGGAGTACCTTTTCAGTCAACTTATTCATATATCTATCTATAATCTATCTATCTATCTATCATCTATCATCTATCATCTGTCATCTATCATCTATCTATCTCTATCTCTCGATTAATGTGACTGATTAAACCAGCATCCAGTGTTGTTCTATTGGATCCAGATTTTGCCTTCTATGGACAGAAAAACTTCTCCACGAAATGATTCTGACCTTGGAGAATGATGCCCTGCAACATAAGGAGCAAAATCTGGATCTAATTTATGATTGCTATTGTTGTTATTACTAAACATAAGCTATTAACCTTAACGTTTAGCATTTCCCCAGGGGAAAATACCGGTATTAGCTATTCCTTTTGCTGAAGAGACTTCTGTAGGATTGGGTCATTTGAGTATGTTGGGAAATGAAATTAACAACCTAAGCACTTTTTTAACATTCACATTAGAATGTGAATAAGAAATGCATTCAAACTTTGAAAAATAAAGGAGTCTGACAAAGAAGAGTGATATCTGTGACACTGTGAAAAAACCATGTGGAGGAAAGTCTGATTTCCATGGTTAGTGGATGGCAGATGTAATACACTCCATATAGCTGAATATCTGAGGATGCCATAATATCTCATTCTCATATGAACATGGAAATTGTTTATCGAATTACCAAGGTGGAACTCGCTCACATAAACACAATGATAAAAAGATACTGTAAAAGATCACTTGATACACGTGCTGCATTTCATTATGCTGCCAACGAAAGCATTAACAAGCACTCTCTTGGGCTTAATAATGCCTTGTTGTGGTCACATTTACTCTCCTGTTGACAAAGTCGAGCAGAGTAATGAGCTAAACTTTTCTTCGTGATTGGCATTGTTTTCACAGAAGACTTGACTTTTTTCAGATAGCCACGATAATTAATTTTGGCTGTCAAGACTGTGACAACACCGAGAGGAATGGGGGAATGCCTTTATTATGCTTCATGAGGTAGTTTGAGACCTGACAACTACAAATGTAGCTGGCACATTTGATTACATAGAGAGCATTATGAAGGAACTGCTATTATCTTGTAAGGTAAATTATACAGCCTATCATTAGGGTGCTTCACAAAAAAGCAACACTATCTGAAGCAATATTAATGTGAGGAGTAAAAACCAAATTATAGACTTTGTTACTAGGATATAAATTAATATTGCTGTGTGAATATCAGAATGTCTGGTTATTTCAGTTTATATTTATAGTATTGTACATGGATTGCTTTAAAATGTGGATGGTCAGACCTGGCCACAGTGATGCATGCCTTAGTTACATCTAGACCAGGAATGTCCAACTCCCAAGAGACAGTGATCTACTCCCAGTATTAAAAAAAACTGGCAGTGATCTACCCATTGGCATTGGAGGGAGGAGGAATGTGTATAGGGTGGTTGGACTGCCCAGAGTTGTTGTGCTTTTGGGGGGAAGATTGCACAGAGTTTTTTTAGCTTTCTCCCCATAACTTTTTGTACACGATAAGGATCATGTGATTGACCAGGATCAGCTGGGGATCTACCGGTAGATCACAATCTACTGGTTGGACATCCCTGATCTAAACTAAGATTTTTGTGACCCACACTACATGAGGCTACCTCTGAACAATCTTCAGAAACTGCAGTTTGTCCATAAATGAGCAGCAATGGGATTGTATTGCATCTGCCTTGCAACACAGATTACCAGTGTTGCACAATTCAAAGTGTTGCGGCTTCACAATAAAAGGCATTAACAATTTAGGTACAGGACACCTCAGGGACATCCTCTTCCCATGCCAAGATGCTTGCTGCTTATTCAAAAAACTGTATCCTAAAAATAAAACCCACATGCATAAAAAAATAAACTTGATCAGCTAAAGCAGGCTATTTAGCTGTATTTTCAAGGAGTTTCCCTGCATATTTGTTTCTATCGGCCATTGGCAGCCGGATTTATGGGAAAGTAGTCAGGGCTTACTGCATGTGCAAAGCCTTAAAATTGTAATGATTAATGGTGTAAGGATTTACACCATCACCCTTAATAGCTTTTTAAAGAGCTTTCATGGTTTATCATATCAAAATGCAACTTTCTTTTAAAAAGCCTGCCTAAATATGGATTTTCACAACAGAGTGTAGCTCATGAAAACAAATAATTCCTATATTGTTACAAATATACGTGAGAGACAAATTAGAGCAAGGGTAGCCAAAGATCAGGGAAAGGTTGTGTTCCAATAGCATCAGGAGGGAACTGTTTTGGATACTCCTGATTCAGAGCATCACTTTTAGAAAAAACAAAACAAAACCAGCAGCCACAATTCTCAATGTATATTAACCTCTCTATTCATTGTGCTGTTTTGTGACAGACTGCACTGACTGAAGAAACCATTTCTAATGCCACCACTATTTTTCCATGGGTTGCACAAATCACTTTTAATTGTTCAGTTCCCATCGGCTGTAGTCGCCAATGTCAAGGACAATGGGATGGTAGTCCAGTGACTTGGAGTCTACAGGTTCCCTAGCCATTAATCAACACATTTTTCTAAGATGGGATTCTGTTTTTTAAAAAAGTGCATGTGTTACATATAGGTGGTTTCTGTTTGTTTCAGATTAGTGTTTATGGGAGATGCAGTCTATTTCAATCCCATCACATGCATCATTAAAGTACATGCCTGCACTCTTGGAAACTGACTTTTTCACATTTTATTTCTTGAGGAATACAGTTATTCCTCACCTTATGTGAAGGTTCAGTTTCAATGGTTATGTATATGCACAAAAATCACGTAGCCAAGCTCTTGGCACTGTCCTGCAGTTAGCAGGTGAGGGGGAGAGAACACCCCCAGCTCTTTTTGTGCTGGGTCTGCTTGGGTTACCTGACACTAGGTAGGGCCTGTTTGCTGTGTTAGCTCCAGAAAGCTAGGGATGCTTGTGCTAGATCTTGCAGGAACTCAGGTTGACCTATGACAGGCATCCCCAAACTTGGCCATCCAGGTGTTTTGGGACTACAGTTTCCATCATCCCTGACCACTGGTCTTGTTAGCTAGGGATGATGGGAGTTGTAGTCCCAGAACATCTGGAGGGCCACGTTTGAGGATGCCTGACCTATGAGGTCTCATAAGAGCATCCAAGAGCCTTCCAGAGCCAGTGTGTTGAGCAGGCCTTGCCCAGAAAGCAAGGAAGAGAGCTTAAAAGCTCTTTCCATGCCAGGTAAACCCTTTCATGCCAAGTAACTCCTAGCGGAACCAGAAAGAGCTTTTAAGCTCTCCACCTTGCTTGGGACTTGACTTGTGCAATCTCAACCAGCCCACCTTCAACTGCATGTGGTTGAAATCCTACAAGTCCAGTGCACATAAAAATGAGGGATTGTTGTATGTATGTTCCCATCAGTTTATGTAATATTAGCCATGAATACCAAACAATTATATTTATCTTCTGAAACAGTGTTCAATTGCATAAAGACATCAACATGAATGAATGGATTACATCCCCAGTGTGCCAATAGCTATTAAAAGTTTGTCCTTTGAAGCAAATAATAAAAACAAATTAAATTAACTTTCCCATTCTCTCTGAAAGTCAGTTGAGTGCAGAAAATCTTGGAAGATTGTTCCAAAGATGATTATCCAAAGGTAAAGCAATACTCCTCAGACCAACATGTTTCATTAGAAGTATGACAGCGTGAAAGCCAATATTATCCATGCACAGAGAATTTTATTTGTGCCCTCCGAAGCCCTGGGTTCAAATGTGGCCCCAGAATTGTGGTATGGTCATAGCTATCTAAGCAGCAAAGCTCCATAGCACAGAGGCTCATCTAATTTTTGTAGATTAGTTGGGGACTTTTTGTTGTGGGAAGTAATTCACAAATTAATTAATTAATGAACTAAACTGAAATACCAGCAGTGTAGCTCTACTAAATCCAGTGAGTTAAACTTCAGGTTGCAGACCTTGTAGCTTTCAGGCAGAAGCTGGTTATCACCTTCCCATGGACTTGTGTCTGGCTCTTTCTTTCACACTTTCCTTGTACTTGGACTGAACACTGAACACAGTGAGACTTACAACTGAGTAGACATACATATGATTTCATTGTAAGGTTATTGCTATTTATAATCACTATATGATATTTTTTGTTGTTCTTGTTTAGTCGTTTAGTCGTGTCCAACTCTTCGTGACCCCATGGACCAGAGCACGTCAGGCACTCCTGTCTTCCACTGCCTCCCGCACTTTGGTCAAACTCATGCTGGTAGTTTCGAGAACACTGTCCAACCATCTCGTCCTCTGTCGTCCCCTTCTCCTTGTGCCCTCAATCTTTCCCAACATCAGGGTCTTTTCCAGGGAGTCTTCTCTTCTCATGAGGTGGCCAAAGTATTGGAGGTTTGATCTTCTTGCAGTCCATGGGACTCTCAAGAGTTTCCTCCAGCCCCATAATTCAAAAGCATCAGTTCTTCGGCGATCAGCCTTCTTTATGGTCCAGCTCTCACTTCCATACATCACTACTGGGAAAACCATAACTTTAACTATATGGACCTTTGTTGGCAAGGTGATGTCTCTGCTTTTTAAGATGCCGTCTAGGTTTGTCATTGCTTTTCTCCCAAGAAGCAGGCGTCTTTATTTAACCCCTATTACAACAGGAGCATCTCAGGTGCTCTGCTGCTGTCCCAACATAAAATGCAGTCCTTGTGACCCATCAAGCCAAACACAACACATTAACCATATAGTAGGGCCCGTCGGAGCTCTGAAAAACAATCCATTTTTGCGTCCAACCTGGGATTGCAAAAGGAAAGAGACTGTCAAGCACCCAACTTTGTCAGGCCACAACATATGACTTCTCTGGTGTGCTAGGCTCACTGGACTATAATGAAGGATTGAAAAGCACTTTGCTTACACATTGATAGGAAGGAAGGTACACATTTAGGAACAGCAGTTGCATTGTTGGCCAGATTCAGTCAAATGAGTGCAACTATGATGGTGACACTGTTAGCTCTGAAATAGTGGAAGCATATGAGCCCTCTTCAGATATTCTGCATTCAGACGCACCAGAGAGGCATTCTAAAATACACAGGGAACCTCCTCTAGTACCAAGTGACTCTCCACTTGATTTGATTTGATTTGATTTATGCTGCCCATCTGACTGGGTTGCCCCAACCACTCTGGGTGGCTGACAGTGGCGTAGCATGGGTTGTCAGCACCCGGGGCAAGGCAAGTAATTTGCGCCCCCTAACCCGTGGATTTGCGCCCCCTAACCCGTGGATTTGTGCCCCCTAACCCTAACCCCCAGATGTTGCGCCCGGTGCGGCCGGCCCCCCTGCACCCCCATGCTACACCACTAGTGGCTGATAAGTTTGACCTCTAACTTGCAGAGGGCAACTGGAACTCTGATTGTCTGACCATAATAGGTCGAACAATTGTATTCCACTATAAAGCAATATATAGAAGATGGATTATAATAAAAAGATGGGGAAGAAATATGGAGTAGGCCTCTTTCCCCTGGTTCATCCATTGAAAGGTTACCGACAAGTGTAGCTATTATACACAAATATTGATTGTGTTGATTTTGTTTCGCCGACAAATTGATCCTTATAGTTAAATCTAATATATTTGCTTCTTTGAGTTGAACTGAATAGGACTGAATAGGAGCCACAAGCTGTCACCCCAAACCCACACTTTACTGTATGGGCCATCATGGCAGCTGACATGGTAGAAGTTCTCAAATAACTTTAGTTCTAGATTTAGGGAGGAATTCAACACAACACTATGACAATCATTCCATCAATGTAAGCTTTTCAGCTTGCCAGGCAGGACAATCTCCCCTCTCCTCCCCACATACCGTTCTGGGAGTTCTCCAATCCCACCCTACCCACCAAAAATATGAGGGCACAGGCAGCACCTAGGAAAGTATTGAGCAGGCTTCCACCAGCAAGACTTATTAGTTGCATGAGGGACATGTGTGGCGCTGTGGTCTTAACCACTGAGTCTCTTGGGCTTGCCGATCAGAAGGTCAGCAGTTCAAATCCCTGCAATGGGGTGAGCTCTCGTTGCTCTGTCCCAGCTCCTGCCAGCCTAGCAGTTCAAAAGTATGCCAATGCAAGTAGATAAATAAGTACCACTGCAGTGGGAAGGTAAATGCCATTTCCATGAGCTCTGTTTTCTGTCACGGTGTTCCATTGTGCTAGTAGCGGTTTAGTCCTGCTGGCCACATGACCCAGAAAGTTGTCTGTGGACAAACGCTGGCTCCCTCAGCCTGAAAATGAGATGAGCACCACACCCCATAGTCACCTTTGACTGGACTTAACTGTCCAGGGGTCCTTTACCTTTACCTTTACCATTATAAGCCCTACTCTGAATATACCCATTGAAATCAATTAACCAAAGTTAACAATGTCCATTAATTTCAGTGGGTTTACTCTAAGTAGGACTAACATTGAATACAATTCTTAGTCCTCTTTAAAACAAATTTATCAAAAGTAATGTGCAATGGTGACCTGAGATATCACAAGGCAGATATGAATTGCATCAAAAGCAATTATATGAAGCACAGGCATAAAGCTTCAAATTGTTTTTACACTTGAAAATTCCTGAGCTTATATTTGTACAGTGTTGACACAATATCATAGCCTGAGGCCAGGCATTTGTTATACACTTTATAATAAAAGTACACACTCTAAAAATAAAATCCATCAATCTTTCATAATTACCTGTGTGGAGAAATTAAAATATCAATCACATGGAGGGAAATGTGTCAGAACTTTAAGGTTGTTGCATACCCACAAATGATTTTCATAGCAGTACAATCCAATACAATTTTGTACATCCTTAGAGAGACTGACAGTTACAGTTGGATAAATGCTTGTATAGCAAGAAAGCCGCAGAACAAAAAAGTAATATCTTGCAAGTACTTTATCTGCAATGATTTATGGCTACATAAATACAAGCCTCACAGACCAATGAAGAATGAGGGATGGCTCTCATTCTGACCTTAGCCACAATAAAAACACAAGCTTTATTTGTGAACTCTTTTACTAACTCATTGTCTCAGCCACTGTGAGGAACCACCAGGTAAAATTCCTGTCCAGTAAAGCTAAGTGAGATGTGTGCAGACCAGCCAGTAGTTCCCACTACTGTTTTTCAAGTGTGTCATGGCCTGATTCAAGACACAACAGCAACCATGGGTGGGTGGGAGATCTGGCAAGAAAAACCAGGTGCTGGGACCAGGGTGATTTAAATATCCTGCGAGCGGACCTGAGGCAAGCCTACCTCCTCCGTCAGGCCCACCTTCACTTTAAAAAAAATAAAAATATTTTAAACATATAAAACACATACATTTACATTTACACAATACCCATACACAACACACTACCTTATTTTCATAACATACAACATACCTACATTACTCTATATAATACCTACCTATACTATACATATCAACATACTTACACACCTACCCCACACGGACACCCACCAAGTGACTTGACTTCCAGCCGTTCTTGTTACGCTACTTTATTTTTCCTACTAGCGTAAACACATTTCATTATTTCTTTAATCTCTTCTTCTATCTTGACTTTACTCTCCTTTCACTCTAAACATTTTCTGGATTCACTCAATATCTGTCAGAAATTCTACTTTTTCCACATAAATTTTGATGTATTCCTTAAAGATAGCCCACTCCTTATTCACTCTTTGTTCCATATCTTCTCTTATACTCCCTGTTAGTTCGGCAATATGGAAGTATTCCATCATTTTACATAGCCAATCTGTTTTAGTTGGGACGCTGCTGCTTTTCCAATTTTTGGCAATCAGTAACTTTGCCGCCGTAGTCGCATACATAAATATTGGTTAAGGTTGCAAGGTTACCGTCAGGCCCACCTTCAAGCCAGATCCTGACTCCAAGCCTGCCTGCCATTGGGCAATTGTGCAGGCAGGCTTGGATCCAATTCTTGATCCAACTTGTGCGCACTCCCTGCCTGTTGGGCCAATCCCGGCAACCCAGCACCCATGCGGGAGCAGTGGAGCAGACCTCATCAGCCTGCAACACTGCCACACCTGTCCAGAGTAGACAGACTTGTGGCCTTTACAAAGGAGTCTTCTAGTGTTGTGAGGGTAAAAAGGTAAAGGTAAAGGGCCCCCTGACCATTAGGTCCAGTCGTGGCAGACTCTGGGGTTGTGGTGCTCATCTTGCTTTATTGGCCAAGGGAGCCGGCATACAGCTTCTGGGTCATGTGGCCAGCATGACTAAGCCGCTTCTGGCGAACCAGAGCAGCACACGGAAACGCTGTTTACCTTCCCGCCAGAGCGGTACCTATTTATCTACTTGCACTTTGACGTGCTTTGGAACTGCTAGGCTGGCAGGAGCAGGGACCGAGCAACGGGAGCTCACCCTGTTGCGGGGATTCGAACCGCCGACCTTCTGATCGGCAAGTCCTAGGCTCTGTGGTTTAACCCACAGCGCCACCCGCGTACCTTTGTGAGGGTAGTCAGTCTGAAAAGAGCAGACATGACTGAGGTAAGAAATCACCCATATTTTAAGCAAATAGGTATAGGGCTGATTTACTATCATCATCATCATCATCATCACCTTAAGTACTTTTAAAACAGCTAGTACATTTATGCATTTTATGTCCTTCAACTTCTTTTGGATCAATATGATTACTCTCAGTGTGTCTTGTACTGTTCTGTGATAAGCAAACACTCGCCAGGAACTGACCCCTGACCAATTTTTGCCTTTGAAGTTCATGACACGCTTACATATTTTCAGCTGTTGGTGCCTATATTCTTTTATTCTATGTGTTGTTGTTGTTGTTGTTGTTTTACCTGCCTTATTTTATTCTCTTTCACCCTATGATGCACATTTGAACAATGTGTTCTGCGTGCTTTTTGTTTTGTTTCCTAGGTACTGGTCACTGACTGCAACAAGAAATATTTACTTTCAGACTTTTGAAACTGATTTTGAGGGAGCAGGAAGAACTGAAAAGGATTTGCTCCTTGTTGTTGTTTTACACCTACTCAGTGGCATTAGGTGGTCGCCCCTAGGTTTTTAATGTTTGCTGTTTTATATTTTATATTTGTTGGAAGCCACCCAGGGTGGCTGGGGTAACCCAATCAGATGGGCGGTGTATGAAGAAGAAGAAGAAGAAGAAGAAGAAGAAGAAGAAGAAGAAGAAGAAGAAGATTCAGCACACATAGCAGCAAAGAAAGTGTTTTGATTTGAGAAGCTGGCATACGTATTAAAAATTTTCATCTCATGGACTTATACCTGCTCCAAATCCTCCTTAGTCACCTGCCTAAGCTGTTTCTGTTTCTTGGGATGAAGGGAAGCTTGAGTATGGATGGGACTTCTCGTTCTTACTCTGCCCTACATCCCTCTTGACCTTCTAGCCTGACTTCTCCAACTCTAACCTGTGCAAGAGGCCCTGGTTGTGTCTGTGCAGGGTGCATTATAAGGCTGCTGGTGATACAGTGCTATGGAACCTTCTCCTGTTCATATGTTTCCTGCAGATGGATGGCACAGCTGGGATCCACTGCCAGCTCAAAGGGATCCCAGCTCTGGTGCATGCTCCTACGTAGTTACTAGTGCCTCCAGCCTCAGAGTGGGGGTGAATCTGCAGCTGTTGCAGATCAAAACAACATGGCTTCATTGTGAGTGGGCAGTGGAGAACCAGCTATAATTTATATGGCTTGTGTTGGCGTTGCTGCTTAGGGAATGAGATTTGACAGGTGGACCCTGAATAGAGAAACTAGTATTGCAAGAAATTGGACTGGATTTTGGTACCAGAAAACAGCTTACACAAGCAGGCTACCACTAAGTAAAGAGTTTTGCACCAACATGATTGCTGCATTTCTGTATCTGTGATTGCTTCTAATAAGATGGTGTGTACTTATCAGATACAGCATACCGATGCTCCCTATTAACCTTTGTTGCCATTGGATGGATGCAAACCAGTTAAACTCTGCAGCCATCTATTCTGGCAGTACGTGTCTGGTGAGCAAGGATAGCATTAGCAAGACCCATAGAATGCTGCATAGAATAGTGCAAGTTATTTTTGACACCCCAGCTGCAGATACTGTAAAGGTTACTGAGTACTTAGTGTGACATTTTTAAAAGAAGGATAAAAGACTGAACTTTCGCCTTTAATCTGTTGGTTCCATGTCATCCCCGCTGCAGAATATCAGCAAGTAATAGCAATAACATAGCGCTGGCAGCCATTTTGCTGTGACTTTCCCAAATGCCTTTTTTTGAAAGTCAATTCATATTCAGTGCATATGTTCACTGAAGATGTTTGAAACTGGCTCATCTAAGACCAGTAGCCCCAATGGACACATTCAAAGTTGCTATGGAAAATTGTAAGGCACCTAAAGTAGAAATAAGTGTTTTTGTTTTGCGATTAGACTTTCTCTAATTGCTAGTATCTATCTTGATAGAGTAGAATGAGGCAATTCAGCTATCCCGTGAGCCTAATCCTAATGCACAGTTTGCTTCCGTACGATATTGGCTTTTCAATTATTGCACCACCTCTTATCTATTGAATTAGCTCCAGAATCTGGTGTTACATTATCCATCACATTTAATTCAGAGATTTCTAAAATTATTTGTAAAATCTTCTAGCAGTACCATACATAGGAATCCTGTTGGACACCATTTCCTATCATTCCTGACCATTGCAACATTGCAACCATTCCAACATTGCGAGAGCAGCTGGTTTCCTGCATCTGGATTATAGGGTTCCAGATGTTCAAAATATTTGGTCAGGGTTTTGGTGCTAGAATACCCAGATTCTAATCTCAATGCAAATTTTGTTACAGTGGTACCTTAGGTTACATACACTTCAGGTTACATACGCTTCAGGTTACAGACTCCGCTAACCCAGAAATAGTACCTCAGGCTAAGAACTTTGCTTCAGGATGAGAACAGAAATCGTGCTCCTGCAGCACAGTGGCAGCAGGAGGCCCCATTAGCTAAAGTGGTGCTCCAGGTTAAGAACAGTTTCAGGTTAAGAACATACCTCTGGAACGAATTAAGTTATTAACCCGAGGTACCACTGTATTTAAAATATTTTTTTATTCCACACTTCAACAGAAAGTTTCAGAGCAGTTTGCAAGAAAATAAAACATCCTCATCATCATTATTATTATTATTAAAATGCAGCTGAATAGCAATGATAGCACAACAGTTCAAAGATGGAGTTAAACCATTTAAAATGGAATAAAGAGGTATTTTTCTGGTTCCAAGAAAATGAGTTGTGTTGTTCTAAAAGACATCACTACCTACTGGGACGAAATGCTAATGTTTTAATACTTATAGCGGGAACAACAAGGTATTTTGAAAATCTGACCATCAGGCTTTCGTAAAAGAACAGGATATTGGACATCCAAATAATGTGTTGTTTTAAGAAATGGCAGAGGGAAAACTATTGCAATGTCCTGGAGAATTTTTTTCTAAGTTTGTGCCCGTCAGGAGTTTTGCCAATCAGCCAATCAGATGGGGTTGGGATTAGATGACCCTGAGACTCCCTTCCAACTCTGCAGTCCTCATTGTAAAAATGAAGTGGAATATGCTTTTTTGTACATTTTAAAAATGTGAGCACTACTGGAGCTTAAGTACTTATTCCTAAATAACTCCTATGGGAGTGCAGAGCATTGTTCACCTGTGCTCAAATGTTGGCATGCAGCCTTAATCAGCAGCTTTTAAAAAGAAGTTGTTGTATTTAATTCCATTGCAGTTCCTAAGCGATAGTTTCCTAAGCAGAAAAGTGTATTTTAGACTGAGCCACAGTATCAATGTATCAATAAGATTTTAATAGCTCCAGGACCATAATCTAACCTTGCCATCTTCTGAACCATGTGGAAGGTTTTTCCTTTCCTTTCCTTTCCTTTTGTCTTACTAAGAGCAAGGCTGCATTCCTAAACAATTTACTAGAGGACAGGTCCCATTTAACTTCCCCCAACCAAGTATGCCTTTACTTAAGGTTTTAATAAGGCAACAAATTTTTGAGAAAATGATTAAAAAAACAACAACAAGTTTTCCAATTTGAGTAGTTACTCATTAGAGCAATAAGAAATAAATAAACAGGGATAAAACTCATCCAGCAGCACCTGTTCCAGACTATTTCCCTAACTAAGACAATGCTTACCTATTAATGTTTAATTGTTTTTTAATTATTGCTTTTGAAATATGTTTTTAGCTGTTTCTGTTTTAGCTATAAGCTGTCTTGCATCCCTGTCAGGGGAAAAGGCAGGATATACGGTAAATATAATTATATAATCATAGAATCGTAGAGTTGAAGGGACCCTGAGGGTTATCTCGTCCACCCCCTGCAATGCAGGAATCTCAACTAAAGCATCAGTGACAGATGGCCATCCAACCTCTGCTTAAAAATCTCCAGGGAAGGAGAGTCCAACACCTCCTGAGGGAGTCTGTTCCACTGGCAAGCAGCTCCTACTGCCAGAAAATCCTTCCTGATGTTTAGTTGGTATCTCCTTTCTTGTAAGTTGAAGCCATTGGTTCAGGTCCTAGCTTTCAGGGAATGAGAAAACAAGCTTGCTCCATCTCTCATGTGGCTGTTAGAATTCCTGCTCCATGATTGCAGTCATGGGATTGTTGTCTATCACATGACGATGTATGTTTTGACTCCACAGAGTGGGAAGTGATGGAAACAGGATGCTTGTGTTACTGTGTTCTGTGAAGTGAGACTATTGTCCTTTGTCCTTTTTCTCTTTGCTGTCTGATGCTAGAGAGAGAGGGAGCCAAGTTGCAGTGCTCAGTGTGTGTTTATATGTAAATAAAGTATATTAGCCAAAATGCTGAATTGCCGAGGTCTGTTACGCAAGCTGTGCAAACTCTGTGGATCCCTAAGTGTGCCGATGTCTGTTGGCATCGGTCGCTGTGATGTTCGGGCTGAAGAAACTTCTGAAGCTCCCGAACGATCGACCAGGAGGGAGAGAACATGCCAGTTGGGCATGTGTCTCTGCCAGGGTCCTACTTGAGTGTAGGACAAGCTCCTGCCAGTGGCAGCCCTTTCTTATTTAAATTAGAATCATTTGTTCAAGCCTAATTTCAGCAGGGGGAGGACTGATGAGAGGGGAGCCTACAGATACCTTGGAGAGCACCTCAGGTGAATATGTGCACACCACACTGGTGACAACTGTTTAAGACAATCAGAAGGAGAGTAGACTCTGTATTCAGTTCCTATTTCCCCATAATTACCAGATCCCTAGGCTGGGTGTTTGACCCTCCCTTGCAAAACTTCCTGAGCAAAACATCCACTCTTGATCACATCCACTCTTGATGTTTCTTTGCACAGCTTCCCTCTGTGTATCTTTTATATTCCTGTGAACTTTTGACTCTCTTGTGCAGATTGCTTAATAATTTTAGAAGAACTAAACGAAACACAATGGATGGAATTCAACGTTCTGCATGTGCAAGCATTTCAGCTTGCTAAATGAAATTATTAATCTATCTGCTCCCTCTGCATACTGTTCTCAGAGTTCTCCTCCCTCCTCATCAGCCAATTCCAGGATGCGTGGAGTAAGGAGAATGGGGGATCTTCACTGACTGAGCATGTTAGGTGAATCCCTCCCAATGGGTTGTATCCAACTAAGTTCCATTCAGAGTACACCCACTGAAAGCAATGGGCCTGCGTTAGTTACAGAGTGGTCATGTGCTCTGGTGGACTTCCTCCCACCCTTTCAACACCTGTTTAATCCCCATCTCTTTTCCTGCCTTCTTGTTTTTCCTCCAATGACCTCCACTCGCTGCCACCACTGCCAGATATCTTACATTCAGGTTTCAGATACTTTCGCTTTTCCAACTGCCCTGGTGAGTATTGACAGGCTTGCTTATTTGATCCATATGCGTTGAAAATAATTTTTCAAGGAACCTCCAATACAACTAAAGTACTGCTACCTTTTGTCCCAGCAGAGCTCTTGCTCCTTTAAAAAACTAAAAGAAAAAGGCAGAAACTTAGCAGGCAAAACTGCCATCACAACATCTCACAACACAGACTTTTAGAAGACAAATCAAGGACACTGCATTGTTTGAAATGGAGGGAACTTTACATTTTTTTTTAACAGCACATAAATATTGTAATTAAATTATTTTTTTTTTTTAAAAAATCTCTCTCTCTCTCTCTCTCACACACACACACACACACAGAGAGAGAGAGAGAGAGAGAGAGAGAGAGAGAAAGAGCTGCTATAGGTCTGGTTTCAGGCACAGTTGTTGCCTGAGCGATTATGATGACAGTTAGGTAAAAAAGTAAAGGGATGGTTAAGTCCAGTCAAAGGTGACTATGTGGTGTGGTGCTCATCTCGCTTCAGGCCAAGGGAGTTGGCATTTGTCCGTGGACAGCTTTCCAGGTCATGTGGCCAGCATGGCTAAACTGCTTCTGGTGCAAAAGAACACCATGATGAAAGCCAGAGTGCAAGGAAACACTGTTTATAATGACAGTTGTGTAGACTGTTACATTTACAGTCATACTTAGGTTTTCGAACACCTTAGTCCTCAAATGTTTTGGCTCCTGAACGCTGGAAACCTGGAAATGACTGTTCCAGTTTGTAACCTTTTTTTGGAAGCCGAACGTCCAACAGGGCTTCTGTGGCTTCTGATTGGCTTCAGGAGCTTCCTGCAGCAAATCAGAAGACACGCTTTGGTTTCCGAACATTTTTGAAGTCGAACGGACTTCCGGAACAGATTCTGTTCGACTTCCAAGGTACAACTGCATTTTCAATAACTGTTGCAAGCCTCTCTTCATTCATATCCATTTTGTTGCAGGGAGGAGCGTACAGCCTGCAGTGATTTATGTTAAATAAAGAAGCAGTTGGTTAGGTGATATATTTATTATAATGATACTTGGAATGACTTCTTCCTTTCTTTCTCAAAAAGATAATCCCAAGGAGCATATAGTAGTAGCAAGACTTGTAAAGCACGGTTTGGAAAACACCATTCTAGACTATGTGAATTCTGTGTGAATCTTCAAATGTGCTGATTTACATTATGCCACATGGAACTTCCAGTTTTGTGATCTGATCTATTTATGACTAGTTCAATATTGTAAAAAGCCTTCAGGCTCAAATGAATAGGAACATATTAAACTACAACATGACATTCTAGTGAAATGTGATTGTTTGCCTCAATAATTCTCATTCACTCTATATTGAAAAAGGATGTGTCAGCATGTTGAGGGAAGAGTAATTAAATTAGAATAGAGTGACAGCTAAGAGTAATACTAATAAGACTAAAATTGTAAAGCAATATGGTTAATGTTATGCAAATTAATATAATGAAAGCACCATTGCATTCTTACTGGTGCTCTAGAGATGCTTACTGCAATTTTCCACGGACAGTTTAGTATAGTTGAAACAAAAACTATTGGTTTAGTGTATGCCCATATTTCAAACTGCTGGCACAACTTAAGAACACATAAAAAGGCAAAGGTACAAAAATGTAATAGATATTTAATTGCCTTCTGTTTTCTGTAAGAACAACATTAATTTAGTTAGTTGCAACGTATTTTGATAGGAATAAGTCTGGTATTCAATCTAATCTAGGACAACATCCTCTAATACTGAAATTCCCTTTAAAAGTCAGAGAGGTCTAATCAGTATAATTCCTGATTATGTGTTGGGAGACATGAACCTTCCAGGAACACTTTGTGTTCTTGTTACATTTCAATCTATGAACTGTTCACACGCTGCAGTACTTTGATTTTATGAATGTACAGAAGTTACATAAACTTTCATATAATCATGGAAGTTGGTTATAGGTACTTCAAAGTTTCCTTATGCACTGAATCAACTGGCACTTTGAGGAGGTTGCGATAGACTCCTCAAAACAAAATCCTTCAGAAAACATCAGCTGCTGCAACAAGTGTAGTCTTGTCAGCTCTCTTAGTAAAATTATGTCAGGGTGCTCTGTTATTGCTTGCCTCTTCAACGGTGGAGGAATGATCAATGAGTTTATAAGAACAATATTGCCCCTAGGAGGAATGCAGCAAGAAAAATATTAAAAAAAACAAAAAAGGACTTTCAGATCCAGAGTTGGACTTCACCAAGCGATGAAAGAATAATAATAATAATAATAATTATCATCATCATTATCATTATTTCCATTACACCTTTCATTGCCATGTGATCTCATTGTGGATTACATATTAAAAGCAAGTGCATATGCCATAACTTAGTAAAGTAATTGAGTTGGTTGGATGTCACAATAAAGCATAGCTAATTGCACAGGTGGGCAACCTGCTGCACTCATTTGTGTTTTCTACAGATCAGTTACATTAATTGTGAGACATTGGTGTTATATGCAGTATAAGGTTGGGAGGGGAGAGGGGGTAGTGTGGTAAAGGTTATATTCTTTTACTTAGTGTATGTGTGGAGTCTGTGTCAGCCTCCCTTGGGTTCTCTTTCTATTTGCTTGCTATCTTTCTTTGGTAATGAGAGAGGTTGGGGCAGCCTAGGGTGTGGTTGATTGTCTTTGGTTGGCCGCAGTGGGATTTGTTGGTGGGGGGTTGTTGGGTCAAGTTAGCCAGATTGATTTGCATGCTGTCAGTGGATTCTTCTTGTTGTCTTGTTGGGCTGTGTATGTTGATAAAGGGGAGCCATGCTGACTGAAGACGTCCTCTTCTATTTGGCCCCATGTCAGTTTCAGTCTATTGGTTAGCTTTTCTTTTTCTTTTTTAAATAATTTTTATTCAAAATTAAAACAAAACATATTATCCAGAAACATATCATCCTTATTCCCCCCCCCCATTTTTCTCCCTCCCCCTCCCTCCCCCCACAGAACCCACCCACCCCCCACCTCCCAACTTCCCTCAGTTCCAGTCTTTGGTTTCTCTAAAAATGCTGTTTTCTGCATGTTACACAGTTGTATAAATCCTCAAACTATTTAGCTGATTATTATCAATAAAAAGTTTGTGAATGTTTATTCAAAACCAGTCAAGGAGTCCAGTTCGCTTTGTTGTGTCTTCAAGTACTTTGTAAAGGGTTCCCATTCATCTTTAAAGTCACAGTTATCCTAGTCCCGTAGCTTGTATGTCAGTTTTGCCAATTCTGCATAGTCCATCAATTTTTATTGCCATGATTCTTTTTATTGGTTAGCTTTTCTAGTGAGCTGCTTAACCTGCTGCAGTTATGTGGTCTTCAGACTAATTGCTGGAGATGGAGCACTGCTCCCAAGAGCACTACAAAACACTTTGAGGCAGTCCCTCTTTCTCCCCTGAACTGAGAGGAGAGCATGAATTGACTTAAACATAGAGGTTCTTTCCAGTGGAGAGAGCTCAGCCCACACACCACCCTTCCTGAGATGGGATGGTGAGGACAGTGAAGGATTTTGACAGCTGGGCTGGCCAACCCACCTGTCAACCATGTGATATCATAGGGATGTCATGTGATTTTCCCTACCAGAGCTAAAAAGTTTCTTACACCCCTGGGATAAATTATGGTTTAAACTGGCCCATTTTCTCACAATTCAATTCAGAGAGGTAATAAGCTGTGGTTGACACCCTACTCGTCATACACATGTGCTATGCTTTATTTTGTTGTCACAAGGCACATTCAGAAGACCTTGGCATTTCAGTAAGAACTTGTTTGCAGTGCAGACATACCTCACGACTTTTTTTGTACAGGAGTGCTTGAGGAGTTCCGTCTTTATGAGTCCCTATACAAAAAAAAATAATGGCCTGATCTTCACCTCTAGGGCTGATAAAGTGATTGAAAATGAGCTATCCGCCACAGTTTGCACTTCTCTGAGTATTGCAGAATTGTATCTGTATTAGTGTAAATGTATCAACTGATGTGTTTAAACATGTATTATTATTATTTTAAAGCCAAAGATGTATTACATAGTATTTTGAGATTATTATCTCAAGAAAGAAAAAAACAACCCCAAAACCCACAAGCTGTTATTTAAATGGAAGGGAATTATGGCTAAACATGTGAATTTAATTATGTGTAGTGTAAAAACATGACAGATTAGATCACCCCTTTATTTCTCACACAGGCTGAAATTTTATGAAGGAGATTAAGCTGCACTGTTCTAGATATTTTCTCTAGAACAGAGAAAATTACTTATTTTCTCACTCGTCTCTGAATGATCACTGATGCCTCTGTGTGCCCTTAGGGTTTAGGATATCTGCAGCCACCATGTATTCACGGTGTATCTTATATCTAGTTCTGGGAAAGTATATAAGGAAAGATGATATGCTGGAATCCCTTCCAACCCAAAATAAAGTAGGTCACTTGCTTAAATGAAAGTTAAAATTAGAAATATTGAGGTTTAAAGGCAAGCCAGGCTGAACAAACGATGTTGTGACATTTTGTAGTGTAAGCTTTAATTATTCAAAGCAGAATTTTCAAGCCACTTGCAACCTGTCTCTAGAACAGCTGTAAGAGCCATATTGAAGATGAAGGTAAACCTTAAAATCAATACTTGTCAAAACAGTTGTGATATCAAGTGTCATGTTTTGGTTGAAATAACCCCACTGCATAGCAGTTTCCACTGCAAGTTGTAATATGATAGGAGTGCAAAGGTAAGCTGATATCATGGAGTTCTGAATTCTGCTGTGCTTTACAAAACATCCCATTTCTGTTGAGAAGTAATAAAGAGTATTTATAGATTATTTTTTTTT